>NW_026068024.1:4179792-4218407 GCF_014885135.2 Alexandromys fortis | reverse complement strand
TGCCTAGGGCATCAGGTCCTCTCTGGACTGCTGATTGCCAGGGGGACCACCTGGGGCTTCGCTCCAAGAAGCTCTAACCCCAATCCTTCAGCAGGCAAAAGCCAGCGCAGAGGCATTTTGTCACTACACGGCAGTCACTGCTGTGGACGTGGCATTTTCCTAGCAATTGATTATTAATAATTATGTTATTTTTAAATCTTCATATTTTTGATGCAATTATTATAAGCCTGACTACATTCAATGCTATGGGCATTTACTAGCTATTGTTATAACTGATCAGCTAATTCTATAATTTCATCCTTAACCGAACAATTCCAACTTATATTCTTGTTTTAAAATAACAATGACTGAAATAATTCTATTATCTATGCTTTGAAAAGAACAATATTTTCTCAGTAAGTATGAATGCAAATGGAATCACATGTATATATGCATATATTCATTCATTCACACATAATATACACATACATTCATTACACTGTAAGTCAATGTATTGACAGTCACATTTAAGAAATTTTAGTTACTGTTTTAGTTACACCCTCCATAACAGGAAAGTTAAGTAGGAAAAATAAAGAAGACAAACAAGTGTTTGGCTAAGTGGAATGACGGGCTTGAAGATTCTTCACATCCTAACCACCAATGATACAATATTTTGAGAGTAATGGGGATTTATTTGCCAGACATGTGTGACCTATACTCTTAGAGTGCCAGGCACTTAAGAAAAAGTAAGATAACCTCCCAAGAGTAGGGAGAGAAGTTCTCAACGGGGGAAGGGCATTTAGTTGAGCTCCCTGTAGGGGGAGTTTCCGAGGACTTGTGGAAGAACCTGGTCAAAGACTGAAATTGTTTTTATAGATATTAATTATTTGAACATATTATGGACTGAGCCAACTAAGGGGTACTCAATTATATCAGTGATTTTCTGCACAAATATGGATATGATCATTTACTATTTATGAACTGATCACTTAGTTAGAGGTATTAAAGACCCAGATTATCCATCAAAGACCACTCCTTTGTTTGCTGTTCACCTTTACTTTATCTGACATCCATGAGTTATGTCTGACATTGCCACTGCAAACCTTAAAATTGCTGACTACTAATCAAATGGCGCTCTACTTGTCTTCCTATGTATGTGGTCAGAGCACAATTTTCAATACAAGAGTTTTCCCTTTCTGTCTAGAGAAAGACTTCTGCTTTCAGAACCTGTGAAAACATTGGTTGACATGGCAGAAGACATTAGACCTAAGAGCAAATTTCTGGGCTCTTCTAGGGGAGTCCTACACAGTTAGCAGAGGCTGAGAAATGGCCTGATATCAATGATTTGAAGAAGGGAGAGGGCTCTGGGTGAAGGCACATGTTAGTCTGTAAAATTTGAAAAAGCATTGGAAACAGACTACCGCTTGGGATATTAAAAGAGGTAAGGTCCCACACACTTGTTCCCTACACCTTAGTGACTACTGTTCTTGGACATCTGTAAACATACACAATTGTTAACACATAGGATGCACAGTTGTCGAATTGTTTTGTGAGGATTTGGAGGATGGGTATCTCAAATTTTGATGTGGATAAGTTTAGAGCCCTACAATGTCAGCTCAAGTCTGGGGACCTGAGAATCATATGAGCTGAGAGTATAAATCTATGACTGACTCTGAAGCAGCAAAGTAGGGCTTGAAACCACTTGCATCCCACCTGAAGAGACACCATGACCACAGCAACTCTCATAAAGAAAACACTTAATTGAGGTTGGTTCCCTTACAGTTTCGGAGGTTCAGCCTGTTATCAACATGGTGGGAGCATGGTGGCATGCAAGCAGATGCGGTGTTCGAGGAAGAGTTGTGAGTCCTTCATCTTGTAGGCAACAGAAAGTCAACTGACAGTCACACTGAAAGAAGTTTAAGCAGAAGATAGGTCAAGGTGTGCCCCCACAGTGGCACACTTCCTCAAACAAAGCCATACCTCCTATTAGCGGCACTCCCTCTGGGGGCCATTTTCTTTCAAACCATCAACTCCAAAAACACAGAGATAGTCTTCTTGCTCTCCATTTTTTTTTTGTCTTTTGGTTTATGTTTCTCCCTTTTATCTTTGGAGAATTTCATATAAATACAATGTGTTGTGATCTAATACGCCTCTATTGAACCTTCAATATTTCATCACTGGTTTTCAACTTCATATTTAAAAAAAAAATTGGGTAATTTATGTGCTACCTTTGTGTGTCTGGATGTAGGAGCATATATTAGAAGATGTATAGCCTCTCAGAGATCTCATCCTTGAGGGAAAATTATTCCCTTTGCCAACAGCCATCACTTACCAATAGCTCCTCAGCTAAGGGTCAGGAATTCATGAGCTCCACACCCCCATTCACACTGGGATTTTGGTTGACTTGATCTTGTGTAGATCTTGTGCATGCAGTCACATGTATGCAATGGCACTGACATGTCTGGCAATTATTGTCTTGCTATGGAGGTCTGTTATCTCTGATTTTGCAATCTATTTCCCTCTCTTCCAGGATGAACCATGAGGCTAACTGACTAGATAGAGCCAGCACATATGGGAGAAGGAAATCATTTTGATTCAGTCCCAGCTCTTATTACTAAATCCATGCACTCCCACAGTCCCACATAGAGTAATGTTTGACCAAGTGTCTGTGTTTCTGTTGGCCCCATCCAGATGACGTCAAATTAACTAGTACTTGGTGGAGAGATCTTAGCATTGAGTAGCAGTTGTTCTGCAGAGGATCAGGACTCAGTTCTGGTACATATATGGTGGCTTACAACCACCAATATCATCACTTCCAGGAGATATGGTATTAGGGGTGCAGATTTTGGTGTATTATACAGGCAAACACTCAAACACATGAAATATGATAATTAATAATTATAATTTCTGTAATGATAACTCTATCATAACATATTTGTACCTCTAAAAATGCATTGTTTGAGGTACATTATTACAAAAAGCAATTAAAAATGACTTTCAAAGAGCCTTAGAAAACTCTTGTAGTCAGTAGGAAAGGATAAAGGAGGACTCCTTAGAGAATTGTTTCCTGTTTTCTACATTTGTAGTATCATGTTTCAGGCAACAGTCTCTCTTTTTCAACTTTTTTCTATTTGTTGACATTTTACATTAACATTTAAACAAGCCCACACTTTTTTCTTAATTTTTAATTTAATTTTATTATACATATCAATCCAAGTTCCCACTCCCTCCCCTTCTCCCATTTTCTCTATATACCCTCCCATCCCACTCCCATCCAATCTTCAGAGAGGGAAAGGCACATTATTTTGTGGAAGGTCCTCCCTATTATATCTAGGTTGAGCAAGGTATCCATTCAAAGAGAATAGGTTCCAAAAAGCCCGTACAAATAGTAGGGATAAATCCTGGTTCCACTGCCAGTGACCCACAGTCTTTCTCAGCCATGCAATTGTCAACCACATTCAGAAGGACTAGTTTAGTCCTATGATTGTTCCTTCCCTTTTCAGCTGGAGTTGGTGAGCTCCCATTAGGTCAGGTATACTGTTGCAGTGGGTTACAAAATTGGGAGGATGGAGGTGGGGGGAGAAGAGAGAGTAGAAGATGAAGTGGGGAGAATGGAGGGATGAGGAGAACTTGAGGGAATGGGATAGATGATATGGAGGAAGGACAGAGATGGGAACAAGGAAAGAGATATTTTGATTAAGAAAGCCATTATAGGATTAGCAGAAGCCTGGCTCTGGAGAAATTTCCAGGAATCCACAAGGATGACCTCAGTTAAAACCCTAAGCAATAGAGGAGAGGAACCTGAACTTGACTTGCCCTATGGTCAGACTAATGAATATCATAAATATCACCATAGGACCTTCATCCAACAACTGATGGAAGCAGAGGCAAAGACCCACATCGAAGCACTGGACTGAGCTCCAAAAATATAGTTGAAGAGTGGAAGGAATGCGACCATGAGCAAAGAGGTCAAGACCATGATGGGTTCAAACTCACACTTTTATACTCAAAAAAATAAAGTTTTTTTTCATGACCCATGCCTGCTTATAGACCTACCAGTATACTAGTATCTTTTTTTTTTCTTTTGGTTTTTCAAAACTTGGTTTTTCTGTAGCTTTGGAGCCGGTCCTGGAACTAGCTCTTGTAGACCAGGCTAGCCTCAAACTCACAGAAATTTGTCTGCCTCCAAAGTGCTGGGATTAAAGGCTTGTGTCTCCGCCTCCTGGTTTACACAACTATCCTACTCTGATCAGCTATTGTTTCAAGTACCATGACTTGGAAGGTTTGCAAACAATAGCCCTGCACATCCTGTAGTTTGACAGACTTCTGACAATGGTTAGCATGGACAGTGTTTGGAAAAATCATCTTCTATATTTCAAACTGTCAAATTTTTGCTCACCCAGCAAAGGGTCTAAGTAGTAAAGATCTCTTTGAGGCCTCGTCTTTCAGATCACAGACTTCATTTATGAGGGTCCTAGTCTCATGACCTACTCATCTCTCATGGGCACCATTTTTAATACCATAATTCAACAAATGGATTCTATGGAGACTTAGATACTTGGACTGTAGCACTCAGATTTTCTCAATCATTGTGCATCTAAATTTCTGTCCTAACCTTTACTTCTTTTCTTGTAATCTCTATTTTTTTCACTCCAGAATCTTACAGTACCTCAGTGTCAACTTGATTTCTACCCCTAGAATATCCACTATAGCTGTCAGATGATTGGTCACTAAAACCTTCCTAATTTTGCTTCTCCCCATCCCACAATTGAAATTATTCACTATGATTTTTCTATAAATGCTTTTCACAGTGGGTTTTATTCTCTATCGTTGCCATTTATTTTTCACTTTAAAGGACCCACTTCTATATAAATTTGTTTTATAAATTTCGTTTCACTAGGGATATTTCATTGTTTTTCCTTATTATCTACATTATTATAAATATGCATGGGTACAGTGAAACTTAAAATATAATCTTACTTGAAAATAGGGTCTTTACAGACATACATTTAAAAATGACTTTGAAATGACACCCTTTTAAGTTTAGGGAAGACCTTGGACTTATTGGCTTGTACTTTCCAATGGGAAGAAAACAAGAGACACAGAATAGAAAGGTATGCAGTTGAAGCAACAATTGGAGGTACTTTGCCAGAAGCCATACACACAGAACCTCAAAAGAACACATAAAACCCAAAAAGCTAGAAGAGCTTCCATTTCTTGAGGCCTTTTAGGGAAGAACCTTGATAACGTTTTAACAATTTTTCCTGATTAAGAAATTAATATTGATACTGATATAATTACCATGATATGCAATTGTCTTCAATGTTCCACCACTGTTTTTTGCTTAGTGCTAAGTTTGCATTGTTTTCAACAATTCTAGACCACTTTCAGGTTTCTGCATTGGTTGACTGTTCTTATGCTTCTTGATTTGTGCCTTACTCCCATTCTTTGGAAGGCATTTCCTACTGTTTTTCATGAGGTCACTTTCTCAATGTAATTTATCTTTCAGGTTATCTTTGCTGGGGACATTTGCCAGATTATTTAATGCTATGTAAGATTTACAATTCTTATAGTATTTCACAAATATTTCTCCAAAGTTGTGTATTATAATTGTCTATTCTTTAGTTTTTCTGAAATGGATGGTTCTGGAGAATAGACTTTTCCCTAGACTTCATTGCTTGTGGCTTTTCTATGGATGTGGCCAAACATCTATTTACCTACAGATAAAGCACTGAAGAAGAACAAAAGAATGAATTTCACCCACATCCAGCATCAAGAACCAGTGAGGTTTGAAAGGTTAAATATAAGAGCATGGATGCAATATAATTTATATCAAATGGATGACTCAAAGGCAGCAAAACCCCTGAAAATTCCATCCCAGTGTACATGATAGTTTATGAACATTTTATTTCTGAGACTCCATGGTCAATGTCCACAAAAACTCTCGTCACCCTGGAAATCTATTATTGTTTAAAAAATATTGGAGAGAAGTCTCATGACATTCTGAACTTCTTACACCCAGTAAAGCTTTTTCTAAGATTTAATATTTTTTTTTAAATTTTGTGTATGTGGGTGTGTTCATTTATGGGTATGTCCACATTGAGTATTGGTATCTTCAGAGCTTTATGATGTTGAATGGCCTGAATCTAGATTTACAAGTGGTTGTGAGCCACTTGACAACAATTCTGGCACCTGGACTCTATTCCTTTATAAGTGATATAGCTGTCCTTGCAGATTTGGTAATATATCTTATCTCCTGAGTGTGATGAGCTTCCCCCGAGGAGAGAATGTTTCTATCTACAAAAATAGGTACACAGAACATATTTTGATCCTAGTGACAAAAACAGTGAAGGACTGAAGATATTTGCTAAAAATTTCACTGATTACCACTAAAAAATAATTCACAACAGAACCTCAGACAGTGTGTGGTGTAAAAAAAAAAAGCACTGGTGTAATTGTAACAGCCTTCCTAGATGACAACTTGAAAGACTTTTTAAAATTCCCAGATTAAGTGGATGTATGTTACTAGATATTCAAGCAAAAAAGAAAGTATTTCTTGTGATGTGTAAAACAGAAAATGAGAGGGGAGGCTCACAATTAATTTTCAGGTTACTAAGAACTATGTAGAAGTGGGGACAAGAATATATTTGCTGTATGGTTTCCAGTGACTCTGGTGTCGCTGAATAGTGGCAGAGGTTATAAAGAGATCACCAGAAGAATATATTCTTTAAATATTAAGATCAGAGTAAAATGGAATGAACTTGATTCTGGTGTGTAGGTTCATATTTCAGTGCAGAAGCTAGGATTAATAACATTAACGGCATGCATAGAAATGTTATTCAACAAAATTTTGATGAGAAGAGATACTCGCGATTCAATTTCACTTTTCATCAAGGGAGGGAATATTGCCTATTTTTTCGATTCATGCATTCAGCAATAATGGAGAATGCTTTTTCCTGATGCATCATTACTTAGGTACTTTCGAATCCTGTAACTATTGGTGATAACACAGGAATAGGAAGCCAGCGAAATGTAGCTGATTGGTTCATTATATTGTCACCATCCATTTTGACTGTGTTAAAGTTTGGTAATTCCAAAAGTGTGACAACCCTGTCTCCTTCAATTGTATTGATCTTTTACTGTAGGACTGTGTTTTGTTTATTATTGGGTTACCTCATATTTTCATTACAACACTGAGTTCATAATTCAATCTACTTGCATTTATCCTGTTACAGTGAACAGCGTTTACTGCTGAAATCTGGCACATGTTTCTATTTTCTTCTAGCCTTCATATAACTCTTTCCTCAGTTTTCTTAATTTTCGAAAAACATTTATTTTTCCATGACTTTATTTTCCATGTTATAAAAAATGAAGTAGTATAAGGCATGAAAGATTTTCTTAAATTTATTTTTTGGGTGCACATGGAACTTTGCAATAATGTCTCTGTACATAAGAGGAGCCTCTCAGTACATTTGTTTTCAAGTACCTGCTCAGTCAGATTAGCATTTGAAATTAAAATCTGAGTCAATAAAACATAGAGCTTTTCTTCTAAGTACTCAAAGAGCAGTTCCTCAGCAGGTAGTAGCCACAGGAGCAAGAGAACTCAAGTGCAGTCAGGCTAATAGAGGCATCAACTGAGAAATAGAACTAAATTGAGGGTCAGAAATTAGACTTGACAGGAAGATTAATAATCCAGCTGGGAACATCGAAAGCAACACCAGCGCTTGCAGCTTTCAGCGATCACATAACATGAAAAAATAAATAAAGAAAATAATGTGAAATAAAATCAATCACACTTTGGACCTTGATAGTTTTTGAAGTTGAATACTGGCTGTGTCAGAACCTCTGAATATGAGAGCCTGGACACTTTCTGAAGAGGGCTTTTCTTAGCTTCCTTGAATGTACTATTGAGTGTTCATAGCTGGAGATCATCAAACGGATGAAAATGATTTTGTTTGGTTTTGTGTTGTTTACAGTGAACATTATTCATAGAAGGAATAGACCATAAAATAGCAAAAGTATAATGTGATAAGGGGCATAAGGCAGGTAACAGTTATTGGTTATCATTGTCATGTGTTATACACTACACTTCACTGTATGACTTCCTCTGCCTCATCTTTTCTTGTTAAAGGTTATATTTGGGGGGTGCAGAATTTAATAGATGAATAAAATGCTTTTTTACAAAATCTATCCCTTCTTTACTCGATAACAATTCATGCCTTCACATTACCCCTGCAAATGAATGAATGTATGGATGGCCACTGTGTTCAATTCCTGTGCCTATGTGATTTCCCTGACAGCTAGAGATATTAAATTCATTTCCAAATGCACATTGACAATTTCTGCATCTTCATTTGAGAAATGTCTGCTCATTTCATTAACATATTAACATAATTACCACTTAGATTATTTATGTCTAAACATAGTCACATTCTCAATTTCTAAGAATTTTGAGGATGGAGAGATGGTACAGAGGTTAAGTCCACTGACTGCTCTTATAGAGGCCCTGAGTTCAATTCTCAGCAGTGACAAGGTGGCTCACAACCATCTATAATAGGATCTGGTGCCCTTTTCTGGCATGCAAGCAATGCAGACAGAACACTGTATATATAATAAATTAACCTTTAAAAAGAATTAAAGTTTCAATATATTGAATTTGTTGGAGAAGACAGGGGTAGAATAATCCTACACATAGCATGAGTTCTTGAACTGTACCACTTTATTTTTTATTTATTTATTTTTTATTTTTGCTAACCTTAGCAAAATTCACTTTATTTGGCCAGTCAAGCACAACACAATGCTAACTTTATACTTCTAGAAATCCTTGAGGAGAGGAAGAATATATATGTTCTATGAATATATATGTTCTATGGGCTTCTAAGTGGTGGGTAACCATAGAAATGACCCTTTCACAAAGCTGTGGCAAATATCTTCTTCTTTTTGGCAACAAACATTTGCATTTGTTAATGGTCTACTTTCCTGACTAATATTAGGAATTAGGACTTAAAATGACATGATTATATTTCAAAGACTCTGGAGAGTGGCATGTCAAAATTCATACATTACTGGTAAAGATGTATTTCAGAAATCAGTTCATTCACTCTGCACCGAGAAGCATGGGCTTCTATGACTTTTATGGAACTAAATCACTGTATCCTCTGTAGACCAATTTAAAGCCTCATATTCCTTTTTCTATGTTCCCCTGAGGTAGTGAGGTTAGCAAATCCTAATGTTATGCCTTATCTTATATAGAATACTATACAACTGTCACAAGCGTTGTTGTTATAAAGGAAATTCTATGACATAAAAATCTTTTAAAAGTTATCTTGATGTTCTCTAGTTGATCTAATAACCTAACGGGAGATATCATATGCATACGGGAGATGGAAATGTATTTCTGTGCACCTATTACGAGATGGAATACATATCTGTCTTTGCATATGGAGTCTTAACTTTTGTAGCAATTTTATACTTAAATGTTGCCATTTGAATTTTCATACAAGAAAGGGGCTGCCAAAAATAATTAAATAGTTTACCTAACAAGTTCACAAAACAGTGAGGAGCAAAACATAATAACATCATTCTTCTTCAGTCCCATTGACTTGTTATTTTCTACTAACATTGGAAGAGCTAGTGTGTCCACCAACCAATACAATGGGCTGTGATTTCTCCAGAAACAGGCTCCAAGGGATGAGAAGAAATGTGTGAAGTAACATTATTCATTTACTTCACTATTCCAGGGATTAAATTAAAATAATTTAGTCTTAAATGAGTTGAGTATGTAATGACCAAGGATCATGACATTTATTTTTATTTTATCTTATTTGGGGACAGGATTTTAAGCTGTATAGGTTAGCTGCAAACTTTCTATATGGCTAAGGCTGGCTTTCAGCTTCTGATACTACTGCCTCTAATTTCCTACAAGTAAGAGTATAGGCATGTCCTATGGTGTCTGGTTTTATAAGAAACTGGTATCAAACCCAGAACTTTGTAAATACTAAGTAGGTTTCTTCTCCAACTGAGTGACAAAGCCAGCACTGTTATTGCTAACTTATACAATGGAAGAAAAAAAACATCTTTAACAAATGGTGCTGGCATAACTGGATGTCAATCTGTAGAAGAATGAAAATAGATCCATATCTATCAACATGCACAAAACTCAAGTCCAAATGGATTTAAGACCTCAATATAAATCTGACCACAATGCACTTGATAGAAGAGAAAGTGGGAAGTAGTCTGCAACACATGGGCACAGGAGACCACTTCCTATGAATAACCCCAGTAGCACAGACAATAAGAGCAACAATGAATAAATGGGACCTCCTGAAACCGAGAAGCTTCTGTAATGCAAAGGACACTGTCATTAAGACAAAAAGGAAACCTACTGAATGGGAGAAGATATTCACCAACCCCTCATCACACAAAGATCTGATCTCCAAAAATATATAAAGAACTCAAGAAACTAGACATTAAAACTCAAATTAACCCAATAAAAAAGGGGGTACTTAACAGAGAATTCACAACAGAAAAAGTTCAAATGGCCAAAAAACACTTAAGGTCATGCTCAACTTCCTTAGCTGTCATGGAAATGCAAATCAATAAAAACCTTTGAAATACCATCTTACACCTGTCAGAATGGCAAAAATCAAAAACACCAATGATAGCCTATGATGGGGAGGTTGTGGAGTAAGGGGAGCACTCAGCCATTGTTGGTGGGAATGCAAACTTGTGCTACCACTTTGGAAAGCAGTGTGGTGGTTTCTCAGGAAACTGGGAGTCAATCTACCTCAGGATCCAGCAATTCATCTCTTGGGAATATACCCAAGAGATGCCCAATCATACTACAAAAGCATTTGTTCAACTATGTTCGTAGCAGCACTATTTGTTATAGCCAGAACCTGGAAACAACCTAGGTGCCCCTCAATAGAAGAATGGATAAAGAAGGTGTGGCACATATAAACTTTAGAGTTCTACTCAGCGTTAAAAAACAATGACATCTTTAATTTCTCATGCAAATGGATAGAAATATAATACACTTTACTGAGTGAGATAACCCAGACCCAAAAAGAGAAATATGCTATGTACTCACTCATAAGTGGATTCTAGCCATAAAAAAAGGAATTGAGCCTATAGTTTGTGATCCTAGAGAAGCTAAATAAGAAGATGAACTCAAAGAAAAACATCCTCCTGGATGTTGGAAGTAGACAAGATCACCAGGCAAAAGTTGGGAGCACAGGGTTGAGGGTTGGTTGGGGGGAAGGGAAGATGGGGAGAGAGAAGGGAGAAGGTAGGATTGGGGAGAGCTTGACGGAATGGGATGGTTGAGATGGAGTCGATATGGGAGCAGGGAAGAAGATATCTTAACTAAAGAAGCCATTTTAGGGTTGGCAAGAGTCTTGGCTCTAGAGGGGTTCCCAGGTGTCCAAGGGGTTCTCAGCTAGGTCTGTGGGCAGCAAAGAAGAGGGTGCCTGAACTGGCCTTCTCCCATAGCCACACTGATGAAAATCTTGCATATCACCATAGAACCTTCATCTGGCGATAGATGGAGATAGAGACAGAGACCCACAATGGAGCACTGAACTGAGCTCCCAAAGCCCAGATGAAGAGCAGAAGGAGAAAGAACATGAACAAGGAAGTCGGGACCGCGAGGGATACGTCCACCCACGGAGATGGTGGGACTGATCCAATGGGAGCTCACCAAAGCCTGCTGTTCTGGGTCTGAACGAGCATGTGATCAAACAGGACTCTCTGAATGTGGCTGACAATGAGGACAGACCGAGAAGCCAATGATAAAGATACTGGATTTTGATTCTATTGCATGTACTGCCATTTTGGGAGCCTAGTCTTTTGGATGCACAGCTTCCTAGACCTGGATGGAGGGGGGGGCTTAGACTTCCCACTGGGCAGGGTACCCTGACTTCTCTTATATCTGGAGAGCAAGGGGGAAAGGGAGTGGGGGGAGTGGGAGGGAAATGGGAGGATGGGAGGAGGTGGAAATTTTAAATAAATTAATTAATTAAAAAATAAAATAGAGGTAAATACACACACACACAAGAAAGTAGCAAATTTAGTACCAAATATGTAGATCAGGAAGTAGAGCGATTTTCAAGCTCTACTTTATGAGGGTTCACCACACCTCATAAAACAAGATAAGGAGACACACATTTGTAATCTCAAGTACGCAGGAAGTACAGGCAAAAATATCAGGAGTTCAGAGTAACCTATGTTAAATAGGGTGTTTGAGACCCAGTCTGGTCTACATGAAACCTTTTTGTACAAAACGACCCCAGTGCTTCTCTAAATAGCACCTGACTTGTGCTCCTGTAAGCCACCCCAATATAACTCACTGAGAAAACAATGAAAACAATAAAAAAATCCCATTGGAAGGGGTGTCTCCCTGAAATTAGATCAACATGATTGCCTAAACAAGTCATAAACAAGTCATGAAATACCAGAGAACATGCTGACACAGAAGAAAGAAAGCTCATTGGCCTTCAGCACTAGAGAACTGAAAAATGGTGAAGAGATCTTGCCCAGCGAAGAACTGCCAAATTTCTGTTTAATACCGAGTGGCTGTCCCTGACATAATAAGCACACAGGCAACAGTGTATGCACTGAGCAGCGTTTAGCTACATATTCAGGAACTATATATTTAAACGATGAGAAAGATGCCATGCATTTAACAGAGAACAAAGAGAGGGTGAGTGGGAGGCAATGGATGGAGGAAGAAGAGGTAATGTAATCACATACAATTAAAAATATTTACAAAGTATGTAAAAGAGAACTAGTTCAAAAGAGGGAGGGGAAGGTGTGAATGAGAGGGTGCATGAGAGGATAAAACTGGGTGAAAATAAACTTTTTATATGTCTGTTTGTATTTATTTCACATTGTCATAATGAAACCCACTATTAGACAAAATTAATATATGTTATGAAACTTTAAAGTAATACAAACTAACAAAAAATAGAAAATAGAAAAAATAAGCTCAAAGATGATCCAAGGTAGTTTCAGTGATTTTTGTTTCCTATGCTATCCATTATTCATGGACACATAACCACACACACACACACACACAACTTCATAGAAAACAAATGTGAAAATCAATTTTATTTTAGTCCTCAAAAATCCAATAGTTGCTTTTATATAAGCTTGAGATACCATATGGAATATCCTTACATCATACCTTCAGACATGTCTACAGGACTTGCTGAAACCCACAGCTCAGAGGTGACACCTCAGTCTAGATTAACAGTCACATATTTGTATCAGGGTAGGTTGAATCAACCCATATTCCTATATTATTAATATGCTGTTTTGATTCTCAGCTTTCTCTCCTTTCCTTCCATTATCCCTACAGTTTCTTCACTACCAGCTTGAGGCCCAGACCATATCTGCTCATCTAAAACCACCACTACTTGTATTTCTTATATTAATTCATCCATTAATAGAAAAATATTTTACTAAGAAATGTGTTTTCTTAGTATCTGGCAATATAAAGTCCTAAAACTGTAAATGACATTTTCTTATTTAAATAATTAAATTATTTTACATATGAGTAGAAAAAGTAGATGAAAATAATAGCATAGTTATAAAGAAAACACAAAGTAGTAGAAAATGAAAGGTAGCAGAGTGCCTGGAGTGATTTGTTGGTGTGGCCAAGGAAGCAACTTAGAAGGTGATGCAGAAACAATCATCTGGGTAGAGGAAGGGAGAATTCTCACAGCTCTGCAAAGAGTCCTACGAGAGAAACGGACTAGCCCAGGTCTGTACCACAGAAGCTTATTGGAAAATTGAGAAGCAAAACTGATAACACATGCAACACTGTGAACAAAGGTGAGTGTGGAATGTGACAACTCTGGGTTGCAGAGGTTACACAGAGGCTAACATTTGTGGCATCTATTATCTGTGGCAAAACTTTATACTTTATCTTCTGTGTTATGAGAGGCCATATTGTTTGAATGTGACCTTGTCAAGTCTTAAAAATTATTCAGCTTGCTATTTGTCTGCCTGCTCTAAGTAGACTGAACTGAGAGTTCACGGGAAACAAGTTGTTTACTTACAAGAAAAGCAGTCAAGAGGTTGCGGCAACAATCTGAATGAAACGTGGTTTTTCATCCTGAATGCCAATAGTGCTGCTGACAATGCAAGCTCAAATTCTGGGTACTCTCTTAGCAATTTAGTATCCGTGGAGTCATCAAACCTTATTAATGGAGACTTGAGAATAATTTCAGGTGGTGGATTTAAAATTTTATAATTTACAGAGATTGTGAGAAATATCATCTTTCAAGAGTAATGAGGAACTTATATAATATGCAAGAAGGCTCCTAGAAAGCTAAGTGGATTTATTGGTTAAGTGATTTTATGTTTATAAGTATGAAATAGAGGGTCATGTGTGGTTAAACTTGGGTCATATATATGGAAATGGAACTGTTAGAGTCAGAATCTTAGACGAGACTATCGAGGAGGAAGAACAATTTTCAGGTGCAAGACCTTTGAATATTGAGTTTGAGAACTATCTAATAGATACAGGTTGGAATAAAGAAGGGGTTTTAAGGTGGTAAACTAAGAATGAGTGTTCAGAGATGTATGTGAGCAGTTGGGAGAGTGAAGTGTCTCAGAAGTTGAGTGAAGTAAATCAAAGTGGAAGAAATACTCAACTATTATACATACATATATAACATATATATGATATATTATAATGCCACACACCACGCCCCCATCTGTGCTCTATGTGCTAAAATCCAGTTCGTGAGCTTCAGGCAAGGGGCTGGAGGTTGAGAATACACACGCAGAAACAGACCGACGCACAGACCTTCAAACACTGGTACCAAAAGCCCCTTTTAATAGCACCATGGAGGCTTAAATACACTGCAGTCAATGGCCAACAGGTGAAAATCCCATCCTCTGATCCTCTAGGCTAGGCACAGCTTCTAGTAACTTCAGTTAGAAGGCTCTAGACAGGGAAGAGCAGCTGAAGGCTAGGACTCAATTAGTCCCAACATTATAATGTATATGTGTTATCTAGAAGCTGAGAAAGATGATAATCGGTATTGTGGAAAATGAAATATTTTGCTAACATGATCCATTTGCTTCCATTATGGGGAAACAATGCTTTCGAGAAAGCTTTTAAGAGCATAAAAATGAATATGATAACAAATATAGATATATCCTCTCTCAGGATATGATTATTGGTGAAATTTTCTGAATCAAAATAGATAAGAATGCTGATAGACGGCAGTATAGTGTAAAACTATAGATTCTGAAAATAGTGATCATTCCTTTGGTCTCCTTATTACATATAATAAAGTAAATGGGATTTAGTACATGAAGAGATTCTCTTTGGGGAGTTTCTAAGCATAGCTACTCTCACCTGGGAGAATATGTAGCCAATAGATTGAAGTTTTTGACTCAGGGAGAAGATACGGTTATGAAATCATGTGTAAGAGGAGACTACTCATTCACTTTCTGGCAGCTCACACCCAAATAATCACACAGAAACTATATTAGTTTGGAAACCGTTTGGCCAGTATCTTAGACATATTCCTATGTGGCCCTTACATTTAAATTAACCCATTTCTTTTAATTTGTATTTTAACATAGGGCTCATGGTTTACTCATAAAGTTCTGACGTTCTTGGGTATATTCCCAAGAGTGGTATTGCTGGGTCCAGGGGTAGGTTGATCCCGAATTTCCTGAGAAACTGAAACATTGATTTCCAAAGTGGTTGCACAAGATTGCATTCCCAGCAGCAATGGATGAGGGTACCCCTTCCTCCACATCCTCTCCAGCAAAGGCTATCATTGGTGTTTTTGATTTTAGCCATTCTGACAGGTGTTAGATGATATCTCAAAGTTGTTTTGATTTGCATTTCCCTGATTGCTAATGAGGTTGAGCATGACCTTAAGTGTCTTTTGGCCATTTGAACTTCTTCTGTTGAGAATTCTCTGTTCAGTTCAGTGCCCCATTTTTTAATTGTGTTAATTAGCATTTTAAAGTCTAGTTTCTTGAGTTCTCTATATATTTTGGAGATCAGACCTTTGTCTGTTGCGGGGTTGGTGAAGATCTTCTCCCAGTCAGTAGGTTGCCTTTTTGTCTTAGTGACAGTGTCCTTTGCTTTACAGAAGCTTCTCAGCTTTAGTAGGTCCCATTTATTCCATGTTGCCCTTATTGTCTGTGCTGCTGGGTTATACATAGGAAGCGATATCCTGTGCCCATCTGTTGTAGGGTACTTCCCACTTTCTCTTCTATCAGGTTCAGTGTGTTCGGACTGATATTGAGTTCTTTGATCCATTTGGACTTGAGTTTTGTGCAAGATGATAGATCAATGGGGCTGATCTATTGGGAGCTCACCAAGGCCAGCTGGACTGTGACTGAAAAAGCATGGGATAAAACCGGACTCTCTGATCATGGCGAACAATGAGGGCTGATGAGAAGCCAAGGACAATGGCACGGGGTTTTGATCCTACTTCATGTTCCGGCTTGGTGGGAGCCTAGCCAGTTTGGATGTTTACCTTCCTAGACATGGACGGAGGGGGGAGGACCTTGGACTTTCCACAGGGCAGGGAACCCTGACTGCTCTTTGTATTGGAGAGGGAGGGGGAGAGGAGTGGGGGGAGAAGGAAAGGAGTGGGGGGAGGGGGAGAAGGGTGGGAGGAGGGGGAGGGAAATGGGAGGCTGGGAGGAGGCGGAAACTTTTTTTCTTTTCCTTTTCTCAGTATCGTTCCAATTTTAGTATATGTGCTGCCGAAGCGAGCACGAAGCACTCTTTTCCTTTTCTCAATAAAAAAAAAAAGAATTTCATAACTGGAGAGATGGCTCAGGGGTTAAGAGCTATGACTGCTCTTCCAAAGATCCTGAGTTCAATTCCCAACAACCACAGGTGGCTCTGTGTAATGAGATCTGGTGTTGGTGGCCGCAGATTCCTGGCCCCTTAACTTTCTTTGCCTGCCTCAGACCCTTTGCCTACTGGAGTGAACTGAACAAAACAACTTGTTTACCTGTACTTGCAGCTGCTCTGAGCACGAAACCCTGATGACAGGGCAGTGGGTTCTGGTAAGGCTTACAGCTGAATGATTCTGAGAGCTGGTACATGGCTGTCAGTTAAGGATCCCTATATAAGCTTCCCTGGAGCACAATAAAGTTGACATTTTTGTATCAAAAAAAAAAGTTCTGACGTTCTTTTTCTTAATTAGCAGCATAGCATCCTTGACTCTGCCTTCTCTCTCTCTCTCTCTCTCTCTCTCTCTCTCTCTCTCTCTCTCTCTCTCTCTCTCTCTTTCTGTCTATATCTGTTCAGATTTTCTGCCTGGCTTTACTCTGCTAAGCCATTGACCAAAACAGCATTACTCATCAACCAATAAAACAACATATATACAGAAGCACAACACACATCACGCATATGGCAGTAATGTATTGTTTTTTTGCATGTTTTTCTCCACTTGTTTGAAATCAAAGCATAAGCTGACATGAACTGTTTGCATTGAATAGGAAGAGGATGGAATGACTTAAATAAAAGAAGGGTTGGGAGCAAGGTGACACCATTTTTTATGCATATAAGGTGGGGCTGTTGAGCAGGAAAAAGAATAAAGCATAACCATATTTCATGTTTCCAATGTAAAATTATGGGCAAACCCCAAAATGGTCAAAATAATCCAACATGTAAGAGGATGAGTCATTATTGACTGAAACATAGGATCAAAGTGGATAGACATAAAAATAAAAGTTATAGGCACATAGTGGATATAGCTGTGGTTGGGGAAAGTGAATAGGAAACACCGCTAGGACATAGGGAAGTCATCAAGTCATAAGCTAAGGAGACAGGGTGTGTCATGAAGTAGTATACATATAATGGGTATTATGAGGTAAAAAAGGGGTCTGAAAAATGCTGTGTGGCAAATGACCATGAAAATGAGCATCTAATATGTAATGGAAAGAATCACATATTTTGTTTATTCCTCACTGGTAAAGAGGAAGGCAAGAAAGAAAACTATAGGAACCCGATTTTTAAAAATGTGAGAAACTGGAATAAAAGACAGGATGGGAAATGCACAAGTAGATTGATAAACTTTTCTCTGAAGGAGTTGGTGCCCAAGAGAAATGTACTCAGTCTCAAACATGCAGCTAACATATCTCATGGCATATGATTTAATGACTGTGTATTATATTTTGTTCTAGGACTGGTACTGAGAAATGAAAAGGAAGCTTTCCCACCTATACCCATTTGTCATTGTTTCCCTGAGAAAACACAACCCTCACTTAGAAAGAATGAATGAGAGAGTGTCTTCAGTAGATATTTGTTGTACAATTTTACCAGAGAAAATAAAAGGAATTGGATGAAGATAGAAGAAGGAAGAGGAGAAAGAAGAGATAAAAGAGGAAACAGGAGTGGTGAAAGAGTTAGAAGAGGAAGAGAACTTCATATAGAGAGTAGCTCTAAGATTTCTGATGAGAGAAGACAGTAAGGTCCAGAAAGCACAGTTGAAAGAAAGGGAAAAAATGGCAGATCTTGAATCTAGCATTAGTATGTACAATCTAATAGATATGAAACCATTGAGACATCACATCACCTAAGTGCCCTAATTCACAATGGTGACTTAGACACAATGGGATTGACATTAATAATTATCAAAACAAATAAGGACAATAATTTTGATAGAAACATTTTGGGGTTCTACTTGGAATTTAAGACCCAGAAGAACTGAATACATTCTCTTGACTACTCTTGAAATCATACACAGAACAGGATTGAGCCAGTGAGAGATGCAGACTAATGGAAATTACTTGACCTTGAGACTGCTTGCAGGCTCACATTCTGCCATAGGGGGAAAAATAAGTCCTCTAACTTTTGTTTTTCTGTATATACTGCAGGTGTCAGAAATGATAAAGGCAAATGGCTTACACTTTAACCAATATAATAGATTACCAGAACTACAGGTAGCTGCTAGATAATTCAATCACGAATTTACTACAATTTAGCACCTGTCAAGTGCTTGCCTAAGACATATGATGTCTGAACTAAGTAATATCTCGATGGGGAGATTGCATACCATTAGGTTGTTTCTATGTCTGTATTTTGTTATTACTTTAAAGCAGCAAAACAGACCCTAAAACATAATTAGCCTTAACTTCTCACTGGATGCAGTTTGATAATGGAACCTATTTGATAAATATGCAAGGGTAGATGCATGCTTGCAAGTGGCACCCTAATTTTATGAATGGAGAGATTATCCATCACATTAATAGGTGCTTGTAAGAAGAGATTCTCATTTTAAATTTGTCTTTAACTGTATTTCAAGAAAATCATTTAATTTCATAAAGTAACTTTGCCAAAGATGTAGGATTTGGTCAGAGCACAAAATTTGTTTAGTGAGTCATTGTTTCTCCTATATCTTACTTCCCAGTTCTTAGAAGGAGTGAACATTAGGAAGATTTGGGACATATGCAGTCTTTCTGTAATTCATTCCAAGTGTCTGGAAATAAGTACATGCTACCTGCTTTCCTAAGATACGTTCCTCTGGACATAAACTATGTTTTGAAGCTTTTTTGTGCAGTGCAGATTATCTGAAGTTTGTTCAAAAGGAGGTGAAGGGGAAATGCTCAGAATGCCGGAAAGACATATATTTTACAAGTTTTTACTCTACATTACAGAAAGCCTACACTGTCTCTGCAGGTAAGCAGAGAGAAATGCTAACTTTGTGCACTAATGAAAAGACATAGACCTTGGGCCATGAAGCAAGAAAATATAATTATGTGAACAACACCCTTCATACAAACTCAGATTATTCTCTTTCTGTGTAGTTACTTACATGTTATATTTTCATCAGAGTTATTACTAATTAGCATTAGTACCTAATGTTGCACTTTAGGGGTAGTAATTAAAGATCTATTCCCATGAGTCTCAAAGTTAGCAGGATGGGAATATGATTTACATCAGAATCTACTAACCTCAGAGTCGGGCTTTTTATATCTGCCTCTGTCTCCTAACCTGATCAAAAGAAATCTGGGTAACACTGTTGACATCTTACTCTGTTAGCTGGTACCCTAACTTATGGGAAATAGATTAATGGAGAGACCACATAAGCCCACAGTCCAGCCTAGCATACTTTGCTGTGCCTCATGATCCCTGGGAAAACAAACAAACAAACAAAACAAATGATCCAGGAAGTCTTTAAAGGAGCCAGTGTTCTACAATACTCGATAAAAGCCAATACTAGCTGGTCTGCTGTCTAAGCACCAATAGAGTATAATGTTCCCAAGTGTTTGTCCTGCCTTGATTTAATTATCTCCCTTTCTCTTCTGTATTTCTTGAGAACAGCTTTAGATAAGAATATACAGCACCTAAAATTTCAGGAGAACAAAAGGTGCCATTAACTATATTTATGACATTTTAACTGTCTGGGAGTTTTTGTTTTCCATCTGTAAAAGTAGCATTTGGTCAGTAGGTTAGAAAGCGTCACAGGTCAATGAAAAAACTATGGAGTTTGCAGTAGTCACTCTTACATTTTTACTCCTGTTGCATGTCAGGAGGACTAATTAGCCCTAACACCTGAAACAGAGACTAATGCATCCTCAGCAAATATTGCTAAACTGAGGAATGCATTTCAACTTGAAATTTTACTCTGTGTACACAATTTGTCAGCATTTCCGCCAGAATGAAGTCAGAATGAAGAACTCCACAGTGAGTTCCTGAGGGAAGCAGGCAACGAGGCAAATGTGGCTGCTTGTAAGAAAGACTGCCGTCTGATTTGGCATTAATGGGGATCAGTAAAAACTAAATGCAGCTGTTCTGCAGTAATATACAACAACAACAACAACAAAAATTCAGCACCCATATTTCCCTTGCCATTCTGTCACTCTGGCCTTATCTTTTAATTAAACTTGAACTTTGAAATAAATGTGGCTGGCTGGCCAGTTTATTGAATGGTGTACCAATAGAGAATGCAGCTATTGGTATGCTACACAAAGCCTTTCAAAAATAAATGGCCACATCAAAAGGCTCTGATTATATTAAAAGTCTATGTTTATGGTTCTCCTGTTAAGAGCAAGCCTAAGAAAAGTAAAAGAATTAAAGTGATTTGATTTTAGACTCGTCCAGACTATAGCGAAGTCCGCACATTGCTTTCCTTAAGGAATGAATGATTAACTTTTGTTCAACACAGTAATTTTTCACCAGGAAATGTGAAGTTAATTATGGATTATTCAATGCAAACCAACCTGAACATTCTGAGTTCAGGCTTGCCAACTTAAAAACGTTGTCTGTCTGTCTGTCTGTCTTTCTTTCTTTCTTTCTTTCTTTCTTTCTTTCTTTCTTTCTTCCTTCCTTCCTTCCTTCCTTCCTTCCTTCCTTCCTTCCTTTCTTTCTTTCTTTCTTTCTTTCTTTCTTTCTTTCTTTCTTCCCCACTCCCCACTTCCACCCCATTGTTTCTTTGCTTATGGTCTATCAAAATCAATATGCTGAATATTCTCTCAATTAATCATACCGCATTAGCATCTGCAGTGATTAGCGGTAGCTGTTTGGCTATTGTTTTGTCATTAGCCAATGGCATGAACTTGTTAATAACAATAAAATCAAAGGTAGTGATTTTGTTTGTGGGTCTGTGAGAACAACACACAGATACTTAAACTTTGATTATGCTGCAATATAATGAACAATATTAGATATCTGGAGTGAAGTTCTTGGTCCTGTCTGTACCCAAAATACTAGTAGATCTTTTAGCACTGTGCAACTCTAGTTTTACGTGTATAATTCAAATAATGATATTAGCCTTTATTCTTCCTATAGAGACTGTGAGCATAGAACATGAATATGGTCACAGAAGATTTAAATTATACGAAAGTGTTATTACATCATTCTATAATCTGGTTTTGAAAGTCAGTATAGAATGACTTCTCTACTGTATTTATTTATCCTGCCATTTTTATCACTCTTTCTATCTCTTGGATATATTATAAGCAATCCAATTCTTTGTGATTATGTGCATGTTCAAGTCGGAATGATGGATAGTGACGCAGCTAGATCTTCAGATGACAAAACTTGCACCCACTGAGTAGATACAAAAGTTGAGAAAAAATAGAAATAGAAAAACATCGTAAAACTTGATAAAAGGAATAAGTGTCTTTAAATTTGTAAAAAAAAAAAAAAAAAAAAGTTGATGGTTGAAGCATGCCCTTACTCCAAGCACTTAAGCAGTAGAGTCAGGTAGATCTCTGTGTATTCAAGGCCAGCACCTCATTTAAAAAAGCAACTTCCAGAATATCCATAGCTGTTACATAGAGAAAAAAACAAACTACAACAACAACCCCACCAAAAAAAATTGTGTCAGAAGAGTGTAAGGGAAAAGTGTGGACATTTGCTTGCATATCCTGGCCTAAATCTAAAAGATAAATACCAATACAGAAAAGCATCATCATTGAAAAAGAGAAACAAGTTCAGAGGATATGGCATATATATGTGTAGAATTGGAGTATCATTTAGTCATGGAGAAAAATAAAATAATGTCATCTGTGCAATGATGGAGAGAACTGGGGAGAACCATGGTAAACTAATCTGAACTAGAAACACAAATGCTGTGCTTTTCCTCATGTGCAGAATTTAGAGTTTTAGAAAAATGCATCAAGGTAAAATTGTTATTTTCTAAAAGTTTGCCTTGTTTAAAGCTATGTGGTTATGTGGCTTGGTCTATATAAAAGAACAGAGGTAAACGACATACAAAACAATTGCAAGATATCACTGTCAATCAAAATTAATGGCTTCATTTACCAGCCTAGGGATCTAGAAGATGGTTGCTGAGAACAAATGCTTCTACTTTGATTTGGTTCTCTGAATCCGTGGAAGACAGTCTGCCCCCAATACAGCTTAGCTCGTGTGCTCACTAGCTTCACATTTGGCTCTAAAAAATTGTCATGCTCATTTTACAAGCTCCTTTCGTGTCCTGTGCTGACATCATATCTCATTCTCCTTTATGGGATCATTAAAATGAATAAACAGAGTAATTACATTGCTAGCAAGTAGGGCTGTACACAGCATGTATTCTAAATGTCCTAACTACTCTGGAAACCAGCTGGTCTGTGTTTCAAATGCTGGCAACAAAGGTAATGGCCTTTACACCTAGAAGAGGCAATAGCTTCATTCTATGACTTTTTAGATTTACCACAGGGGAAAGTTATAATCATTACGTTTGCAATGATAATATCTTAATGTACAACATTTGTTGAGAGACAGCTGAAAATGGCTATCTAGTTCACGTCTCTTCATTATCTCTCAGGGTCAGGGCAGCAGTTCCATTTTGGACAAGAAACAGGTAGCTGTCTACTTACAACTCTTGGTTGAATGATATAGAAATTTATTTGCTTGCCAGGAATTTTTGGCTGTGAAATCTAAAAAAAAATTGCTCTGTGTTGCTGCTCTGATGCACAATTTTGTTCCTGTTTTTGTTTTTCTCTTCTGTAGATTCTAACGCCCCTGTATTTCATGTGCTCTCTAACAGACCACAGATAAAACCTCCCTTTCTCTTTCCTGGAATTGACTTGAAAATCCCCCTTTTTTCCCTTTTAAGAAAAGAGGTGAGTTATTTAATTAGGAATTTGATGAATCAATTCAGTTCCCTCAGGCGAATTTGTGACGGTGTGGCTTCATGGTTCTTCAGAACCCAGCTGTCTTTTCTCTGCAAAGGTATTATAGCATCAACAAACCCATGGGAACAGTCAAGGATTGAGCTTTTCTTGCTTTAGGAAGAAGAAGAGTTCTTCCATTTGTGAGAAAGCTAGACTGAAAGAGTTACTAAATTACTGCACCTAAATTAAAGACCAGATCACCCTGCCTACTTGACATAATGGCAGCTAATGGAAGGTATAGATACTGCTATAGTCTACTTACTACAGTCTTACTAGACTGACTAGGTTTGACTCCTTGCCCAAGGTCTTATTGGCTATGCAATTTCAGGCAACTTAATAAACTCCTTCTGAGACAGAAATATAAGTAGTACTGCTAACAAAATATTGTTATTAAAATTAAAAGTGTTATGTTCAATTGCGATCTAGGTCATTTTCCATTGCTACTAAATGCTAGCAGATCATTAATATTCTTAGAAACGTACTACTACTAGTGTTACCATTACAGTGTCAAATGACTTTCTCAAATACAGTGTCCATCAGTGGGCAAATTTATGAGTAATACAGGACATTAAGCATAACAAGATCTCAGTTCTATTTTGATTTACTGGATTTTCTATGCAGATTTTCTGTTGGCATCCTAGGATGCTAACACAGGCACAACTGCTTAGATGGATTAATGACACTTATCGCCAGGAAAACATGAGAATGGAGAAACAATTCCCATTTTAGTTAGTGTTACTTTTCTCATAGCAGACCCTGTTCTAAATTCCCTCTAGTAGTACGAGTGCTTGGTGAATGCAGAGCCAGTTTGGGAGAAATATTCCATTATTTAATTAACTATAGTGCACTACCTCCCAGTATGTTAGGAGACAGAGAAAATATAAAATGACAGCTCCAACTAAGCAAAATGTTTCTGTCATTTCACATAATGGGTATGGCATTATTTTCACTAGTTTGATGTATCTAGATATGAATATGAATAAATTGTCCATGAACAAAGCCATTCACTGGAACTATGCTAGTTAGGTTTTGGAGCAAACCCTGATTTTTTTTAATTCGTTCTATTCTTATGTATCATTTTTCTCCAGTATACTTTATATTGAAAAGTATCTGGAAATAAATTCAATTTAAAAATGTGGCATTCATTTCCTTTTTGCAATTATAATGTTTCATCTTAAAATCACTCTCTGGGTTTTGAAAATACAGATAAAGAAAATCTATACAATCTTTTTTACAAAAACTTATTTGCATGTCATGTAGAAAAAAATGAAAATCAAATAAGTTAGTATTAGAGACACTAAGCCATGTTTCTTTTGAGGAGTACAGGACTCATGTTGACAGAGGATATGAAACAGTGAACTTTCTCTCCTAGATGTTTAACTGACAGAAAGAACAAAAGTAGGCAACTGATGCAAGGTTATTCATGAAACACATCAGTGGTATCACAAAGGTGTTATTTACCAAAGACATGGAGAAAAAACACAATGTGTGAACCCATATTTAGGCCCAAACTGAACATTGGGAATATGAATGTTTTAAATCACAAGCTATTTAAAAACATTTACCGTACTTTCTTTTTTAAATGGATCAAGTTTCAAAACTGTAACTGAAGGAACCACTGGATTTCACCCAATAGAGGTTATGCAAGCTTCTTACATACTGGTTCAGAGTGCATCATGTGTTGATCTCCAGGAATATCCACCTTGAATCTTCACCCACTACTCCCCATGCTCTCGCTCCTCACATCTAGGTTTCAGATTTCTGGAAACCCCTCTGGTAACTCCTTTTTCATTTGTCCACTTTTCTGTGGCAACCATTGTGCTAAATGGTCATGTTGTTAAATTGTTATCTAAAACTTTGTATTTGTATCCATAGATTATGCTGCTCTGTGCCTTGGTCAGAAAAACATCAACATCATACACTGGACATTATGCATTATATAGTGGATAATGTAAAACTAATGACTGCTCAAAGTGCTGAAAAGAAGTAACAGTGAATTGGTATATCTTAGATGAGACATAGATCTCCCCACCTTGCCCCACAGCTCGGCCTATACCATGGAAGAGGAAGGAGAAAGATATGAGAACCAGAGTACAGGTGAGCTTGCTGTGAACAGACACCTGGGCATGACAGAGCTGTTGCAAATGTGAATCCACAGCAGCTCTGGCTACTTGCACATGACCTTTACAATATCACTCAGTTGATATTCTAGCAGTAATGATAGTGGGGCTCCTGAGGTACCTCTATGAGCAGAAAAGCTGTTGGTTGTTCATGGCTGCTAAGGGGGGAGGAGGGTATCACATTTCTCTGGGGATGTGGCTACTGATAGGCACCAGTGTTCCAGTGGAATGAACAACCTATTTAGGTATCATCTTTGAGCAGACGTGAAGTAGGGAGTGAGCTGTATTCAAGGAGCCTAAACAGATTTGCAGGGAACAGATGGAAGAGAATGTGATCCAATACTTGTTTGTATATGTGAAAATTTCAAAGAATAAATTATCAATACTACTGATAATTAGAGATGTTTTTAATAAAAGCTCCCATTTGATTTGGGGCATTAAAGGGTGAGTTTTGTGTCATTTTTTAGGTGAGTTCATCAGTTAAAAAAAGCAAAGGGACAAAAAATAAAATACAAAAATAATAAAGCAAAGGGACATAGTGACAGGGTTTTGCAGGTATTGGAATAAAGATCTATTCAAAGACAGGAAGAAAATTAAAAATCAGCATGGATATGTCAAGTTTCCATATACAAAGCAACAATGTAGAAAATATGCCAATTTTGAAAATCATTCAGCAAAGAGAAAAAAATGTTCAGAGCCCAGACAAAGCATACCACGATTTGCATAAGATAATCACACACTCTAAGTTCTTTTTCAAAAGGTACAATTATACTTATGAACATGTATATTTTCTGAAGGAAATAAGTCAAATTAATAGCATTGTTTCCCTCTGAGGATTGTAATGGGATAGAGTAATCACATTAGTTTTTTTATGAAAATGGATTTGCACGTTTCTTGTGTAATCAAAAACTAATTAAATATTATGGATATTAAAGAGTACATTTATTTAATAATCTACCAGCTTCCATATAGCCCTGAGAAGAATTATTCTCTCATTTTGTTCGGTCCAATATTCTGGAGTAATCTGTTTAATTTGGGGTGAATGTCCTTGCTTTCTATCTGTGTTTCTTGAACACTTTCTGCTATGGTGTCCTCTCTGTTACATGTTATTTGACAGGAATTACAGTATAATGACAAAATATGCTAGATTGGTATTATTAAATCTCCCTTTGGCTAGAGATGTCCACTGTTTGGAATGTGGTGGCTTTATTTTTTGTCTATGTGCCGTTTTGTCAGGTTTCAGAATTCCCATTAATAGTAAAAACTGCAGGGAGAGGAAATGTGAACAGAAATGCAATTATCATACTGGACTCTTGCCAAGACACCAGGATCATTCCTCTGTCAAAAATGTGTGTGTGTGTGTGTGTGTGTGTGTGTGTGTGTGTCGGGGGGATCTGTTTCAGGTGTGCAAGGTCATGACCCGCAGTTTGCATCTCATTAGACATCATGACCTCTGTCAGCACCAAGGGCCCCAGCAATGTGTTCTGAAGCTGACTGACAGTATGTAGGGAAAATTGAAGGGCTTGCCTATTCCATTCCCTAATTCCTCTCACTCTTTTAACTCTCCTCCTTTTCCAGTCTGTCTGCTCAAACACATTATTTCTGATGATATTCCGATGAAAGCAGGGGTATGTAGGTGGAAAGTGAACTATCAAAACTGTAGAGAAACAAAGAGGAAGATGTACCGAGGTTTCCTCTGCAGGTTATGGGCTGCATCCCTGCTGCTCCGAGACTCGTGTTGATGGTGTAGAACACGACAGGCTGTATTTTTGAGTCGAGAAAAAAAATAGATTTATGATGAAAAGGAGTTGCATATCATTTTACTTACTGGTTCCATTTTCTGTGATTAGAAAAATACTATGCTTAAAAGTGACTGAAAGAAGAGGCTTTCCTGATTCACACCCCTAAACTGTGGTCTGTCAAGATGGAAATCACAGCAGAGGGAGCCTGAGAAAGCTGACCACAGCATCTTCAGAAAAGCGGCGGCATACCGCCATTCCTTGTGTTCAACTCTACTTCTTTATATATGTGCCAGAACCCAAGCCCAAGGAATATTGTCACCCACTTTCAGTCTGAGTCTTTCTCTTTCACTTAATCTAATCGATTATCCAATCAGCGTAATCCCTCACAGGCAAGCCAGAGCCTAAATAATTCCTCACACCTGAGTCTGGAGGGTTGCCTTCTGGGGGATTTTAGAGCTTGACGAGTTGGTCATTAACACTAACCACCACACACGCACATACACACACACACACACAAGAAACTTATATTAATATGTTAAAATATTTAATAGCTGTTGGTACAGCATTCAAAACAATACACCATTTCTTCATAGCTATATTTGCATTAGTTAAACCTTTAGTCCCTGACTTTCATCATGTCTTTGGAATATTAAATGGCATAACTCCAAAAAAGTCACTCATAGCTTAGATGTTGGTTTTATTTCAGTACTTTCTTATACTTGAAATGCTGTTCACTCGTCAAAAAGATTTTGACTAATAAAATGGAATATTTGTATGAGCAGAAAACTTGACTTTATGGATTCCAGAGAGATGCACATAAAGGCATTTGTACTAATACAGCTCTACCAGGTGCCCAGAGGTCTGCCATTGTTCACTCTCTATCAGATCCTGGGAAGAATGCCTTATATGGCACTTCAAGCTGGCATTCTTTCTCTGTGTGCTATTAAAAGGAAAGTCTGGATACCAGCAACAGGGAGACATTTTGTGGCATAAATGCCAAAGGAATATTTAGACCAGAACATTTGCTAAACCATATGCTTTTATGATGCATGCTATTTTCATTTTCACAAAGGTAGGAAAACTGTTCCATACAGAATGATTCTGAGATTATGCCTTTTTAGGCATTGCTGTGACAATAAAATCCAAAATCCAAAACACACACACACACACACACAGAGAGAGAGAGAGAGAGAGAGAGAGAGAGAGAGAGAGAGAGAGAGAGAGAGATTCTGACTTTTAAAAGTATATCCTATTTTTTTTATGTTATCTTGCCTTAGGTAGAGCCCAGGCAGTATCATGATGAGGAAACAAATTTCTCTAACTTTGCGTGAAACAGTGTCTACATGTGTGGAGGGTGAGGATGCAATGGGGGAAAAGTCCAGCTGGCTACACAGTGAGAAATAAGTCCATGCTGGGAGAAACATGAACGATAGCTGAAGAATAGAGTTCTTAATATGGCAGGAATGGCTAAGAAGAAAAGGAAAAAGAAATCAATCAACATGAAAGGAATAAATAACAAATCAGAAGATGCCCCGAAATGATTTCCTCAAGACATCATGCCTATTTCTCAAGCTTTCTACATACACTAAGTATACAAATGATTGCAAGATCATATTGCTTGAATTGGGAGTAAGATCGAGGTTGCTACCTATGAACCATAATTAGCATAATGCTAAATATCTCTATTTCAAGCAGATGTAGGCTACCTAGAAGCAAGATGGTTGTATTAGCACTTTCCTCACAACTGTACAGGAGGTGGAAGTTTTGTCTCTTGAAATTAGAGGAAGCAGATATTCAAGAAGAATAACTTGAATGTTTTTATTTTCACTAACTTATGGTAAAGACCAGATCAAGCATCAAGTAGTATTTCACTCTGATTTTCAAAGGCTATTTAAAGCTATGGCGTCACTAATGTGTTATGAAGGGACACCTATATTGCTTGATTCTTGTTCCCTTGTTTATATGAAGCTGCCCATCTTTGTATATAAAGAGTGTATTTTTCTTAGATAATCATGCTGGCAATTCATAAAGCAATATTCAAATACTCAATTTTCTGCTTTCTCTCTAGAAAGGTTATGTTCTCTTCATTTGTGATATCTCCTATCATGCATCCATGAAAAACATTTTAAATCTATGTCTACATTGGGGACAATATTGTAACTAGGTGCTGTATTATAATCTCGTCCTTCAATGTGTTAATTAAAATAATAATGTATATTTATCACATCACACAGAAACTGTTATAGGAAATGGATAACTAGACTCAAATGAAAGCCCAATTTGATAAAAATAAATCTTAAAGGCTTGTTGATATTTATTAATATTTTAGGTAGTTGCTACCCTTGAAGCCAAACTCAATTTTATTATTTAGGTTAAAAATTCTAGCTCTCTCTGCTGAAAATTTCTTAGGTATGCTTAACTGCATCCATCCATAATCAGGAAGAGAGCATCAGGTACTGTACAGAATGGTATCAACTGAGAGTCTTCTCTGCTTTCCTCGTGTGTGACTGGGAGCACATTTAATAGTAAGACTGCTAAGGTAAAGTCTTCACTCCCTACAAGGATATAGACTAGCAGTATGATTCATCACTATTGGCACTTTCAATGGTTGGCTGAAGCAGTATTTCATATTTCCTCACTGCAAAGCTTCAGAGAGATGGGGGAGACTGCTGAAGTGACTATCAGCAACTCATACATGTGCGGACAGCAAAGAATATACTCACGATACTGCTCAGCTCCTTATCTACCCATGTGTAGCCAATGAATGATGCTGCCCATTGGGTTGCTCTTTCAGTATTAATCAGTGTCTCTGAAGCAATCCCTGTGAATGTCCTTAGAGATGCTGCTCGGCTGCATTTAGGTTGTATCATGTTGACAACTAAAATCAATCATGAAAACTCCTAAGCCCCAGTTTATGAAATTTTCTCTAATTAAATTATAATTATACAATTTCTCGGGTTTCTTCTTTCTAGTGTTTCCTATTCTCTTGGTCCCTCTCAAATCCATAACCTCGTTTTCTTCAAAAACATAGGTACACATCTATACATAAACAAATTAATACAACCTGCTTAGTCTATTTAGTGTTCTTTGAATATATGTGTTTTTAGTGCTAACCGCTTGGGGTTGGATAACTATATAAGAAGTTCATCCAGGGAAAGAGTTATTCTCTCTCTAAAAGCAGTCCTTAATTGCCTGTAGTTTGTCATGTAGGGGTGGGACTCTGTGAGTTGTCCCCCACCCACATTAGCCTGTCAGTTGGTGGTGTCATTTACAGGCCTCATTTAAGCAAGCATATTATTGACATTTTATGAGTATAGATTCCGTATCATATCTAGAAAACAGAACGTTGAAGCTGAAGAGCTATTCCTCTGGCTCTTACAATCTTTCTACTCTCTCTTCAATGTTCCTGGACTTCAAATGAGGGGTTGTGGCACAGACTGAGTCTATCTTTTTTTTTCCTGTTAACTTTTTTTTCTATTATGTTTATTGAGCTCTACATTTTTTTCTGCTCCCCTCCCTGCCTCTCCACTCCCCTTCAATCCTCTCCCAAAGTTCCCATGCTCCCAATTTACTCAGGAGATCTTGTCTTTTTCTAATTCCCATGTAGATTAGATCTATCTAAGTCTCTCTTAGGGTCCTCATTGTTGTCTAGGTTGGCTGGGATTGTGATTTGTGGGCTGGTGTTCTTTGCTTTATGTATAAAAACCACTTATGAGTGAGTACATGTAATAATTGTCTTGCTGGGTCTGGTTACCTCACTCAAAATGATGTTTTCTAGTTCCATCCATGTGCAGGCAAAATCCAAGATGTCATTATTTTTTTTCTGCTGTGTAGTAATTCATTCTGTAAATGTACCACATGAGCCACAGACTGAGTCTTTCAATGGGACAGCTCATCAACAGTGCCTTAAAAACACACATCAAGCCAAAATATTAAATCGTTATCTCTGCAAATCATGGATCATTGTTAACATCATTTAATTGTGTAACTTAAATTCTTTGTGGCCACTCTATGTAATTTTATGTTTCAGTTTTTAATCATACTAAGATAAAGAATAATGAGTGAACATTTTAGTGATATTTTCACTAGTGTATTTCCATCAGGAGTACAATTTTCAGCACATATGCACATTCCCTTCTTGCTGAAAAGAAGAAATAGCAACATGATTAGTTCAGTTTTTATTGCCAATAATAGCAACAAGGAAAACTAAATATGAAACTTGATTCAGTGCAAGATATTTAGAATCATTAGTAGATAGAACTAATATTGAATGTTTTTTCCATCAGTTTTATGTCATATCCTAAAATAAATATCCTACTATAGAGATTGGGGTAGCATGCATTTCACCTCATTACACATTACTTTAATGAGAAATGGGATTGACTGCAATGCATCACACAAAAATATCTTTTTCTCATAAGTGACTGCAAAGCTACCTACATTCTCTAGTGATTTTCCAACTGTAGTGCTCAATCCAGGCTGGAGAATTTATAGGGAGAAATTCAATTAGATTAAGGTCTTCAGGGCTTTACACATAATTTATTCATGTTTTCTCCTTCACATTTTCAAAGTAGTTTCATTAAGCATTCCAGTACCTCAACTTTGAGTGTTTTATTATCATAGCATTTTCTTCATGAGACGGAAATGCGGTCTACTCATTTGGAAAACAATTTATGATGTTAAACCATCACTTACCTCAACAGAGCTCATGTGTTCTTTTCTTTTCTTAAAATCAATGACCCTATACTCTCAGCAAAGATGTAAATGACACTTTTCTGTGATCAAAGAAAGATGATATAGAGGCATAAAAATATGTAAACTCCTAATCTTATAGTAATTTGTCTTTTTCTGTATGTTTTTACTTAGACTTGTCCCATTGTCTTGAAAGGCTCTGATTCTATTTGTTAATTGCTGCATGTGTTTTAAGACATTGATATCATTTTGTTTTTAATGATGACTGTAGACAGTTCTCTAGCCTAAAAGTAGGATGGCATTTCTTTCCCCACTGTGCTCTCTCAATTCACTTCAGGAGCAGATTACTGTTGTACAGCTCATTTGCATTTTAAATCCATTCTGGATTAAAATTTGCCATCCTCCTGCCTCCGACTCCCGAGTCCTAATAACAAAGCTGTGAGCATCCAAGCTTAATATCTCCTTTACAGAGAGAAACTTTCTGGAAATTTAACTATGATGGCAAGAGACTTGGGTGTATAATCAAGATTCAGAGCAACTTCAACCTCAGAGAGAAAAATCTATTTGAGCAGAGTAATTATTTTATGCATTTCTATGTCAAGGAAATAATCAGTCAACATTTTATTTATTATATAAGTAATGGAAATTGTAATCACATTGCAAATTCATAATGGATTGTGATTAAAAGTATATGCCTATATAAATTAGGCTTCCTACATAAACGGGACATTTAGGGAGAAGTCTACTAATATTGTATTTCAAGAAAAAGGGAGTAGCAACTATTGTAGAAGCTAAATCAAGGTGCCCATGACTCTGGTGAGAGGGTGAGTAGTAAGTAGTGAGAACAGTGAGGAAACCTGGAAAAATTTGTAACAAGTCTTAGAACACAGGTTTGTTTCTCATTTAACCAAGTTTTTCTATTTTCTGATAGAGATCCTTGTCTGTTACAAAAGGAACACCCCTTAGTATTTCAATGTATTGCTAATTATAAGCAAAATTACTTATATACAAATGTTAGCCAGGCATGGTGGTATATACTCAAGACAAAGTCAATTCAGCCAAGTTGTTGATGCAGTGCTAAGATTCAATACAGCTTGAACCCCAGGCAGCCATTTTCTATTTCTCCTGTCTAACTGCTCCTTACCAGGCAAACCTAACTCATATTGTGTTTCAAAGAAGATTAAGTTCTATTTTTTATGTATTTTTAAAGCATAAAATGACAACAAAATGTAAAAAAAAAGAAAACAATTTAAATCCTGAGGGCAAATGAGGAAGACTAAGGGCTCAAACTCTCATACTCAGCCTTCAATTACATGCATCTCAAAGTATAATGACCCAAGGTCAGAAGTGAATGTCTGACACTCACAGTAAACACCTGATGTCAGTATGGTTCAAGATGGTGATGTTCATCTGGCCATTCTCCATAAAGATGGAACTTGGAGCATAATAACATCAGTTATGAGAATATAATTTAATGACACATTTATTTTTGTTTTCTGTAGTTCATACTCCATGCTGAATGTTATTTTCTACACAAACACATCATCTCTGACAGTCCTTGAAAATGCTGTGCAACCTGTGGATCTTGACCCCTCTGGGATTGAGGGACTGACTGGCCCTTTTGGAGGGGTTGACTAAGACCATCAGAAAGCACATATATTTATAATGTGTAAATTATAAATACATAGCAAAATCAATGTTGTGAAGTAACAATGAAATAATTTTATGGGTGAGGGTCACCACAACATGAGGAAATGTATTAAAGTGTGGCAGCATTAGGAAGGTTGAGAGACACTGATTCAGTAAAACATTAACAGTATGGTTCCTCCTAGGGCCTAACGCCCTCTGTGTATAATTTTTACTGTTGTTATTTTATTTTATTTTTTCCTTCAAATTTACAGTGCTAAGTAAGAATTTCCTCCTATGAAGCAGGCTGCAAATTCAACTAGAGGTTTGTTGGTCTGTGGTATCTTCAGCAAGAGGGAATTATCATCTACTTATTGGGGTCACAAGAGAAAAGTCAACAGTCTCTGATGGTTTGGGTGCTTCTAGGCCATATTGTTTAATATCTATAATTCACTTTTTTTTCAGGTGAATCTTTGCAGTACTTACCTGTGCTCCTGTCACAATGGATTTGTGGTTTAATTCATTCTAACCTTTTCGATTTAGAGCATTTAGTTACTTTAATAAATATTTTATGTGTGAGGGGATTCTTCCTGCATGTGTGTCTGTGTTCTGTGTGCATAGAATTCCTGTGCAGATCAGAAGGAGGTACAGATTCTCTGAAACTGGTGTTACAGATGGTTGTTAGCTGATAGTGAGTGCTAGGAATTGAACCTGGGTCCTCTGCAAGATCAGATGGTACATTTAACCTCTTAACCGTTGTTTCCTGCCCACTATTTACTTCTCTTATTGCTGTAACCCAATACTCAACAAAAACTATGTAAGAACACATTTATTTACCTCTTTAGTTTTCAGAGGGTTGGGTGCATGGCTAGTAGGCCTTTGCTGTTGGAAAGCATCATAAGAGTAGAAACGTGGTGATTCTGACTGCGCATGACGTGATCGAGAGAAACCACGGGAGACGGTTCAATCCAAACACAGCCTCAGGAACATACTGCGTGAACTGCTTCATCTAATGAGGCCTCATACCCCACCTTTAACTTAATCTCAAGAAAGCCATCATACTATAAACACACACTGCCCTCTACATACTTAAAAAAAAAAAAAAAACTCCGTGAAGAAGGTCCCATCAACTGAACCTGCCCCAAGGGCATGAAATTAATGCAAAGTTTTTCTTCCTTTCTCTCTCTCTCTCTTTTTTTTTTTTTTCATATTTACTTTCTCTCTTGTCTGGAATAGATTTAAGTAAAACCAGCATAATCTGGGAACAAATGAACATTTTCATATTCAACTTAATGTATTATGGGTAAATTTCATAGTTTTTACGGGTACAATATCTTGGTCTTCAAATCCTCACATAATACAGTGAAACAACATTGAATATCTAGAGATAAATTAAAATTAGCTTTAAACCGAACAACCAACCGCCCTTGAACAGATCCCATGAGCACAATCTACTGAAACTTCAACTTGTTAATATTTAAATGAAGTTCCAGAATACTTCTCTCTAGTGCCTTTTGTCTCTAGGAATAATGTTAATTTTCTGCTATTGTGGAGTAGAACACCATTTTTCTTAAGACCGTATAAATTCTAGTCTTAACCTTAATAAACTTTTGCAACAGAACTACAAATCATGTTTTATATCTTGAAATTCTGAGTAGCCTTGTTAGAAAGTGAACGTATAATGAGCACAGATATATTGATTTTCTAAAGATTCCATTATATTTTATGAATTAATTGTAGTCTTTAACACTCATTAAAAAGGAATGCTTCTTTATAATGGAGACTATCATAATTATAACATGATGCTTTAAATATATTACAAATAGATATTAATCTTGAGACTCGTCTTTTGAGGGTCAAAATAAGACATTTCATTTGTACAAAAGATTTCCATGTTTTTCTTTGAAAAGTTAGGCTTTTAGCTGAGATTTTGTAGCTTTTTTAGAACTGGTTATGCTGTTTCTGATTATGTTAATGTTATTCATAGCAAGAGTATGTAATTATAAAATATATGATTTAACTTTTTTCATATTTATTTCTTTCCCATTTATGTGCCTAGCTCTTCAACTTATTATTCAATTTCCAATGAAATTTGAGAATAATTTTACTTTATGAAAACCTTGCTATCATTAAGTAGGGGCAAAGAATATCCATAAATAACTATTATGATAAATAGATATTCAATTAGATGAACCAAAAATTACAGTTGTATCAGGTGTCTAAATGTTAATTTAATAATTAAGGTATTCTGCAATAATTATTTCTTGGAATAGTATAATGTGCCTTGCTGTGGGATGTCTTGCTGAAACAAGAGGACAGGCAATTCTGACAGCCCTTGTGTGATACATTGGAAAATATGAAAGAGTAGTCATTTTGGCACAGGGGCATGCCACCAGAACCTCATTTTTTTTACATGATTGAATCATAAACTTGATTGACAATTAAACTTGGTCCAAGTCTCCATTTGTCTTAATAAAATTTTCCTCTAAAACAATTTCTGCTCTTATAGCTGCCAGAAATATTTTTCAAAGAAACTTATTGACTCCTTTATAAGGTTAATTGAAATGAAAACATGCTTGTTCCTTGAAAAACAGTAATCCTTAACCTCTGCCTATAAAATAAAACAGTTATCCTATGCCTATTTGCTTTATTACAGAGCCACAATTTGCCTGCCCCCACTTCTCTCTCTCTCTCTCTCTCTCTCTCTCTCTCTCTCTCTCTCTCTCTCTCTCTCTCTCTCTGTATGTGTGTGTGTGTACACATACATATTTATTTCTTTTCCTGGCTGACTCTCATATTTTGGTCTATGAATCTGCCTTGTACTATTTACTGCATTTGCAAGACAAATTCTATTTTCTGTAATTCACTACATTCCAACTTGACGGAGTCATTCAGACACAGAAGCCAAGACTTAGAACTAGTTTCCTTCTTCTAGAGAAAGTAACTAAATGAAAAGTTTCCACAGACTCTAAAAAGGTTTTTAAAGCACTAAGTCACTGGATTAATCCTGGAGAAGTAGGAGGAAAAGAATAGGGAGATACAGAAGAATAGAAGGAGATGGAAGAGGAGGAGGAGGGATGAATATCAATAGGACAATGTTTAGTGAATTTACATTTTTGTTTTGTCTTTTAGTTACTATTTATAAATTTTCCTGGGGTGGTATCTAATATGAGTACATATATAATGAGATGCTTTTTATTCAATCCGAACATATAAAAAAAAAGTCTGTAAGCCTAGCACTTGGAATCCAGCAACAGTCTAAGCTACATAATGAGTTAGAGGCCAGCCTTGGCTACAAGAAACCCTGTATTAATGATTTAATGTATATAAAGTTTGTGAACCAACATATGTGATGAAATATGTGATTTTTTTTTCTTTTGGTAATGAGTTAATTCGTATCAAGTTTCTACAAACAGTATATGGCAATTTTTATGTTATATATATAATATAAATTAAAATGTCCCAAATGTGGTTATGCCTTATATTTTTAAATATATACTTATATATAAAATTAAACTGAATATACATAATACATATTTAAATATAAAAATAAAATATATAAGATATATTTATATAGCTCCAGTATTTATTTATTTATTTATTTATTTATTTATTATGTATACAATATTCTGTCTGTGTGTATGCCTGCAGGCCAGAGAGGGCACCAGACCTCATTACAGATGGTTGTGAGCCACCATGTGGTTGCTGGGAATTGAACTCAGGACCTTTGGAAGAGCAGGCAATGCTCTTAACCTCTGAGCCATCTCTCCAGCCCCTAGCTCCAGTATTTTTATAAATGCCTCAATTGTTAAGCATTTCTGTTAGCACCATCTTTTGTCTTCTGCAAATACTACAGCAAACCCTCCTTTTTTTCCTCTTTCTACCAGAAAAATGTTTGGTTTTACCCTAGGTCCTTGAGCAACCTACTCACTGATTCTCGGTTATTGATTTTAGCCATTCTGACAATATAAGATAAAATATTAAAACAGTTTTGATTTGCATTACCCTGATGGTTAAGAATATTAGCATTTCTTTAAGTGTTTCTCAGCTATTTGAAATTTCTCCTATTAAGAATTCTCTGTTTAATGTCCTTTATTTATGGCTAGAAACCAAATATGAGTGAGTACATCACATGTTCCTCTTTTGGGGTCTGGCTTACCTCACTCGGGATAGTGTTTTCTATTTCTGTCCTTTGCATGCAAAATTCAAGAAGTAATTGTTTTTTACTGCAGAGTAATACTCTAATATGTATAGATTCCATTTTTTTCATCCATTCTTCCATTGAAGGACATCTAGGTTGTTTCTAGGTTCTGGCTATTACAAACAATGCTGCTATGAACATATTTGCTTTCTAGCCATAAATAAATGACATTGAGCCTATAATTCATGATCCTAGAGAAGCTAAATAAGAAGGTGAACCCAAATAAGAACATATAGTCATCCCCCTGAATATTAACCTTCATCAGGCAATGAAAGTAGACAGAGACAGAGACCCACATTGGAGCACCGGACTGACATCTCAAGGACCAAATCAGGAGCAGAAGGAGAGAGAGCACGAGCCAGGAACTCAGGACCGCGAGGGGTGCACCCACACACTGAGACAATGGGGATGTTCTATCGGGAATCTCCAAGGCCAGCTGGTCTGGGTCTGAAAAAGCATGTGATAAAACGGGACTCAATGAACATAGCAGACAATGAGGCCTACTGAGAACTCAAGAACAATGGCAATGTTTTTATTTTATTTTATTTTTATTTTTTTGTTTTCCCTTTTTTTCTTTTTTTAATCATTTATTTATTTATTTATTTATTTATTTATTTATTAAAGATTTCAGTCTTTTCCCCT
>NW_026068024.1:4172076-4179059 GCF_014885135.2 Alexandromys fortis | reverse complement strand
AGATACCAACTTACACCTGTCAGAATGGCTAAAATCAAAAACACCAATGATAGCCTTTGCTGGAGAGGTTGTGGAGAAAGGGGTACACTCATCCATTGCTGTTGGGAATGCAAACTTGTGCAACCACTTTGGAAAGCAGTGTGGAGGTTTCTCAGGAAATTCGGGATCAACCTACCCCTGGACCTAGCAATACCACTCTTGAGAATATACTCAAGAGATGCCCTATCATACAACAAAAGTATATGCTCAACTATGTTCATAGCAGCATTGTTTGTAATAGCCAGAACCTGGAAACAACCTAGATGCCTTTCAATGGAAGAATAGATGAAGAAAGTATGGAATATATACATATTATATTACTACTCAGCAGTAAAAAACAATGACTTCTTGAATTTTGCATGCAAATGGACGGAAATAGAAAACACTATCCTGAGTAAGGTAAGCCAGACCCAAAAAGAGGAACATGTGATGTACTCACTCATATTTGGTTTCTAGCCATAAATAAAGGACATTGAGCCTATAATTCGCAATGGGTTTTTGATCCTACTGCACATACTGGCTTTGTGGGAGCCTAGGCAGTTTGGATGCTCACCTTACTAGATCTGGATGGAGGTGGGTGGTCCTTGGACTTCCCACAGGGCAGGGAACCCTGATTGCTCTTTGGGCTGATGAGGGAGGGGGACTTGATTGGTGGAGGGGGAGGGAAATGGGAGGCGGTGGCAGGGAGGAGGCAGACATTTTTAATAAATAATAATAATAATAATGATAATAATAATAATAATAATAATAAATTAAAAAAAGAATTCTCTGTTTAGTTAGTCCAGTGCTCCAATGTGGGTCTTTGGCTCTATCTCCATCTATCGCCAAATGAAGGTTCTATGTTGATATGCAAGATATTCATCAGTGTGGCTATAGTATAGGGCCAGTTCAGGTGCCCTTTTTTCAACTGAGCTCCCAAGGTCCAAATGAGGAGCAAAAGGAAAGAGAACATGAGCAAGGAAGTCAGGACCAAGATGGGTGCGCCCACCCACTGTGACGGTGGGCTGATCTAATGGGAACTCACCAAGGCCAGGTGGACTGGGACTTATGGAGCATGTGATCAAACTGAACTCTCTGACACAATGAGGGCTGACTGAGAAGCCAAGGACAATGGCATTGGGTTTTGATTCTACTGCATGTACTGGCTATGTGGGAACCTAGTCTATTTGGATGCTCACCTTCCTAGACCTGGATGGAAGGGGAAGGACCTTGGATTTCCCATAGGGCAGGGAACCCTGACTGCTCTTTGGACTGGAGATGGAGGGAGAGGGGGGAATGGGGGAAGAAGGAAGGAAATGGGAGGAGGGGAGGAGGTGAAAATTTGTAATAATAAGAATAATAACGGGAAAAAAGAATTCTCTGTTTAGATTTATACCCTATTTTGAATCAGATTATTTGGTGGGATTTATAATGTCTTAATATTGCCTTGCAGTAACTTGACTAAATACCAACAGCAGATATATCAGAATCTGAAGGTATTCCACACAACACAAAACAAAGAATACCACCTAACTTTTACAGAGACAGTATTACCCTGATACTAAAACCAGATTCACACAACAAACATGAACATATTTAGAGGCAAATATCCTTGGTAATACACCAAATTGAAGAATACATCCAAGTTTAGAGACATGTGTTTGTGTGTGTGTGTATTCAATAAATAGAAATAGCTAAAAATAATGAACTATAGAACAGAAATTAAATGAATGTCTCAGTAACACAGACAAGGATTTTGATAGGACCCAACACCCCTTTATGATAGAAGTCTAGATGAAACTAAGAAGAGAAAAATATATCTCAATTTAGTAATAGTTATATGCAAGAAACCTATATTCTACATTATAATAATGCAGAAAACTCAAATAATTATGTGGAATCAAAAAATATCCTAGATAGCCAAAGCAGTCTATATCAAAAAGAATAAGTTGAAGCTATCACCACATTTGGACAGTTTAAGGAATTTCCTTATCTTTGAAAAGAGGGCAGAAGTGGGTGCACATTTCTCATTAAGACAGAAAACACCCAACATTTTAGATAGAAAGCATCCAACATTTAAAAAACTATTTTGTATATTTTCATCCTTCTTTTCTCACTTCCTCTTGCTCAGTTCTCAGATCTAAGTCCCGAAATTGCTGTAAGTCTTCTGTACCCTTAAGGGGACACTGAGGATGGCACTCAGAGGTCCCTGATAACTATGTGATATTTCACGGCATGGAAATAATAAGGTTGCAGAAAGAGAAGATGAGCAATAAATACTAAATAAGCCATGCTTTCTAGTCATAATCTCACTATTCCCTTAATGTAGCATGCATATTGCAGGTAAAGAATACCATAACCATATTTTTTAGTCTCAGGTGTTTTAAAATATATTCAGAGAATGATAGATATTTGATTTTACACTTCTTCATGTCTAGTCTGCTCTTTTTTTCCTTATTGGAGATATTCCTGACAAAGGATCAAGTGCCTAGACTGCCTTTAAAAAGATTCTATTGCTAATTGCTTAAATTCTGCCTATGAGTCTCTAATGTATATGTCATCACACATTTTCCATATGTATTTCTGGTAATTATTCTGCTTTTTTAAATCTTGCTGTGTATACTTTCAGACAAGTTGGTGCTGCCATCTCATAGCTAAAATGGTTTACAATTGCCCTGGTTACAAATTTCACTTATTAGGTCAACTTAAAGGTCACCCTTGGTCCTACAAATGCTCACCACTAATTCAGATCCTAAGCATGTCATCTTCACACTCTTAAGATCTGAAATATGCATTTCCCAGAGACACATTCCTACACTCCTGAATCTTGCACCAAGGGAGAGTGCTTATGGCACTGTAAGAATCATCCAATATAAAAAAGGATGTAAGATTAGAACCTTACTAGGTTTATCTCTGTCAGAATGCATTTGATCAGATCAACCTTCTGTTCTCTCAGCTGAAATCTCAATGCAAGATTCCTGTGGACCACAGCAATCCTATCTAGTGATTAGTTGCTGTCATTACCAAATATAAACTCATTGTGTTGCTTTTCTTCAGAAACTTTAACTAGTTCTTCCTCAATCTTCTCTCCTCCAGTGGTAGACCAGTAGGTGTTGTCTCTCATCTATACTGTGTCCTTCTGTACATGAACAAATGGACACAATCATGATGGCATCTTAAAACCAATGATTTGTGAATTAGGTTAATTAGAGCTTCATAAAAAAGTGGTTGGCAATGTTCTTTCTCTTTATGTTGTGTGGAACGATTTGAGTAGTATTGATATTAGTTCTTTGAAAAATCTTCTAGAATTCTGCACTGAAGTCATCTAGTCCTGGGTTATTTTTGGTTGGGAGACTTTCAATGACTATTTTTTATTGATTTAGCTGTTATAGATCTATTTAATTTGCATATTTGGTCTTGAATTAATTTTGGTAAGTGATATTTATCCAGAAAATTGTCCATTTCAAGTTTTCCATCTTTGTGGAGTACATGTTTTCAAAATATGATATAATAATTTTCTGGATTTTCTCCATGTCTGTTGTTACATCCCCCTTTTCATTTCTGGTTTTGTTATTTTGGATATTCTCTCTCTGCTTTTTGGTTAGTTTAAATAAAGATTTGTGTATTTTGTTGATATTCTCAAAGAACCAACTCTTTTTCTCATTGATTCTTTGTGTTGTTTCTTTGTTTCTATTTTGTTGATTTCAGCTCTCACTTTGATTATTTTCTGCCATCTAGTCCTCCTGGGTGACTTTACTTCTTTTTTAGCTAGAGTTATTAGGTGTTCTGTTAACTTACTAGTGTGGGATTTTTCCAGCTTTTTTAATGTATGCATTTACTGCTAATATATAAAGAACTCAAGAAATTAGACACTAAAACTCTAAACAACCCAATTTTAAGTGGGGCACTGAACAAAACAGAGAATTTTCAATAGAATTACAAATGGCCAAAAGATATTTAAGAAAATATTCAACTTCCCTAGATATCAGGGAAATGCAAATAAAAACATCTCTGAGATTCCCTCTTACACCTGTCAGAATGGCTAAGATCAAAAACACTAATGATAGCTTATGCTGTATAGGATGTGGAGTAAGGGGAAGATTCATCCATTGTTTGTGGGAATGGAAACTTCTAAAACCACTTTGGAAATCAGTATGGAAGTTTCTCAGAAAATTGGGAATCATCCTACCTCAGGATCCAGCAATACCACTCTTGGGAATGTACTCAAAAGATGCTCAATTAAACTACAAAAGCATTTGTTCAACTATGTTTATAGAAGCATTATTTGTAATAGCCAGAACCTAGAAACAACCTAGATGTCACTTAACTGAAGAATGTATAAAGAAAGTGTGACAATTTACATATTAGAGTACTACTCAGCATTAAAAAACAATGACATCTTGAACTTTGCATGCAAATGGATGGAATTAGAAAACATCGTGAGTGATGTAACCCAAACCCCAAAACATAAATATGGTGTGTAGTTACTCATAAGTGGATACTAGCTATAAACAAAGGACACTGAGTCTATAGTTCATGATCCTAGACAATCTAAGCAATAAAGTTAACCCAAAGAAAAACATATATAGACCTATATGGAAATTGAAAACAGACAAGATCGCCTGATAAAATTGGGAGCATGGGGGCAGGGCATAGAAAGATGGGGGAGAAGGAGAAGACAAGGGGAGAAAGGGAGGGTGAGGAGAACTGAAGGGAATGGGATAGTCGAGATGAAGGATAGATATGAGAGCAAGGAAGGAGATATCTTGATTGAGAAAGCCATTATAGGGTTAGCAAGAAACCTGGCTCTAGAAAAATTCTCAGGAATCAACAGGATGACCCCAGCTAAGACCTCAAGCAATAGAGGAGGGAGTGCCCAAACTGGCCTTGCCCTGTAGTCAGACTAATTATTATCTTAAATATCACCATAGAACATTTATTCAACAACAGATGGACACAGAGGCAGAGACACAGATCAGAGCACTGGACTGAGCTCCCAAGATCCAGCTGACCTTTCCTCTTAACACTGCTTTCAATGTACACCATAAATCTGGGTATGTTTGTGTGATCATTTTCATTGAATTTTAGGATGTATTTAATTTCTCCCTTTATTTTCTCCTTGACACACTTATGGTTCGGGTGAGCGTTGTTTTATTTTCATGTGTTTGTGGGCTTTCTGGAATTTGTGTTTCTGTTTAATTCTTATTTTAAGCCATGGTAATCCAATAAGATACATGAGGTTATTTCAAATATCTTTGTATCTGTTGAGGTTTGCTTTGTTACCTAGTATGTGGTCAGTTTTGGAGAAGATTCCATAAGGTTCTGAGAAGGAGGTATATTCTTTTATGTTTGAAGAGAATGTTCTAGAGCCGTCTGTTAAGTCCATTTGAGTCATAACACATGTTAGTTCCCTTATTTCACTCTGAATTTTCTGTCTGACAGACCTACCCAGTGATGAGAGTGGGGTGTTGAAGTCTATATGTGTGGAGTTTACTATATGATTTAAGTTTTTGAAGTGTTTCTGTTACATATGTGGGTGCCCTCTTATTTGGGGCATAGATGTTCAGTATTGAGAATTCCTCTAGATGAATTTTTTCCTGTGTCTAACATGAAATGTCCTTTTTTGTCTCTTTTGATAAATTTCACTTTGAAGTTTATTTTGTGAGATATTAGGATAGCTACACCAGCTTGTTAGGTGCATTTGATTGGAAAATTTTTTTCCAACCCTTTACTCTGAGATGATGTCTGTTTTTGAGATTGCAGTGTGTTTCTTGTATGCAGCAGAAAGATGTTTCTGTTGTTTTCATATCCATTCTGTTAGCCTGTTTCTTTTTTTTTTTTTTTTTTTTTTTTTTTTTTTTTTTTTTTTTTTTTTTTTTTTTGTTTGTTTGTTTTGTTTTGTTTGAGATAGGGTTTCTCTGTAGCTCTGAAGCCTGGCCTGGAACTAGCTCTTGTAGACCAGTCTGGCCTTGAACTCACAGTGATCTGTAAGTCTCTGCCTTTTGAGTGCTTAGACAAAAGGCATCTGCCAGCACAGCCAGATTGGCCTGTGTCTTTTTATAGGTGAATTTAATCCATTTATATTAAGGGGTATAAATGACAAGTGATTACTAGTTCCTATTATTTTAGTTTTTGTTGTTGATGATGTTATTGTGTGAGTTTTCCCCTTCTTTGGTATTTGCTGATGTGAGATTATTTATTGAACTTATTAAGAAAGGGGATTACACACCAATCTTACTCATGAACATTGATGCAAAAATACTCCATAAAACACTGGCAAACTCAATCCAAGAACACATCAGAAAAATCATCCACCATGATCAAGTCAGCTTTATCCTAGAGATGCAGGGATGTTTCAACACACAAAACTCTGTCAATGCAATCCACCATATAAAATAATTGAAAAAAAAAAAAACATAATCATTTCATTGGATGCTGAAAAGGCTTTCGACTAAATATAACATTCCTGCATGATAAAGGTTGTGGAGAGAGCAGGGATACAAGGAATATACATAAACATAATAAAGCCAATACAGAGTAAGTTAAGAGCCAACATCAAACTAAATGGAAAGAAACTTGATGTGGGAGTGTCATATATCAATCTGTTGATTTCATTGGCTGAGCAATAAAGAAACTGCTTGGCTTAGCTTAGAGCATAGATGGGAGGAGGAAACAGAATAGAATTCTGGGCGGAAGAGGAAGTGAGGTCAGACTCTGCTCTGCTCCCGGAGAGACTCGACAGCTCTGCTCTGGAGCAGAGACGCCATGCTTGCCATGCTACACTCTCCCAGGATGGACGAAGGCTAGAATCTTCCCGGTAAGCGCACCTTGGGGTGCTTACACACATCATTAGAAATGGGCTAGTCCAGGTGCGAGAATTAGCCTGTAAGGGCTAGAGTTCATGGGCCAAGCAGTTCTTTAAATGAATACAGTTTGTGTGTTGTTATTTCGGGCATGAGCTAGCC
>NW_026068024.1:4166494-4169153 GCF_014885135.2 Alexandromys fortis | reverse complement strand
TTTTTTTTTGTTTAAACAGAAAAAGGGGAAGTGATGTGGGAGTGTCATATATCAATCTGTTGATTTCATTGGCTGAGCAATAAAGAAACTGCTTGGCTTAGCTTAGAGCATAGATGGGAGGAGGAAACAGAATAGAATTCTGGGCGGAAGAGGAAGTGAGGTCAGACTCTGCTCTGCTCCCGGAGAGACTCGACAGCTCTGCTCTGGAGCAGAGACGCCATGCTTGCCATGCTACACTCTCCCAGGATGGACGAAGGCTAGAATCTTCCCGGTAAGCGCACCTTGGGGTGCTTACACACATCATTAGAAATGGGCTAGTCCAGGTACGAGAATTAGCCTGTAAGGGCTAGAGTTCATGGGCCAAGCAGTTCTTTAAATGAATACAGTTTGTGTGTTGTTATTTCGGGCATGAGCTAGCCAAGCGGCCGGGGTGTTGGGGACGCAGCCCCGCCGCTCCATATTTCAACAGAAACTCACAGTGACTCCACTGAAATCAGGAACAAGACAAGGTTATCTACTCGCTCCATATCTATTCAATATAGTTCTTGAGATTCTGGCTAGAGCAATAAGACAACAAAAGGAGATCAAGGGGATACAAACTAAAAAGATATTAAACTCCCACTATTTGCTGATGATATGATAGTTTACATAAACAGCCCCCAAAATTCTACCAAGGAACTTCTACAACTCATAAATACCTTCAGTAATCTAGCAGGATAAAAGATTAACTCAAAAAAAGTATGTATCCCTCCTATACACAGATGATAAATGGGCTAAGAAAGAAACTAGAGAAACAACACCCTTTACAATAGCCACAAATAGCATAAAATATCTTGGAGTAACTCTAGCCAAACAAGTGGAGACCTTCTATGGCAAAAATTTTAAATATTTAAAGAAAGAAATTGAAGAAGACACTAGAAATAGAAAGATTCCCCATGCTATTGGGTAGGTAGAATTAACTTAGTAAAAATGGCAATCTTATCAAAAACAATCTACAGATTCAATGCAATGCCCATCAAAATCCTTGCACAATTCTTCACAGATCTCAAAAAGTACAACACTCAACTTCACATAGATAAACAAAAAAAAAAAAAAACCCAGGATAGCCAACATAATCCTGTACAATAAAAGAATTCTGGAAGCATCACAACCCCTGACTTCACACTCTAATTCAGAGTTACAATACTGAAAACAGTCTGGTTTTTGGCATAAAAACAGACAGAAGGACCAAGGGAATTAAATCAAAGAGCCAAATAGCAATTCATATACCTACAAAAACCTGATTTTTTGACAAAGAAGCAATATATATATATATATATAAAGTATATTCAACAATGGTGCTGGCATGACTGGATATCCACATGTAGAAGAATAAAAATATATCTATCATCATACACAAAACTCAAGTCCAAATGGATCAAAGATGACAACATAAAACCAACCACCCTGAACCTCATAGAAAAGAAAGTGGGAAGTACACTTGGATTGGCTTAGGAGACTACTTCCTAAATACAATCCCAGATGCTGAGAGAAACAATAAATAAATGGGACCTCCTGCAACTGAGAAGCTTCTGTAGAGCAAAGGAAATGGTCATGAAGACAGCCTAGAGAATGGGAAAAGATCTTCACCAAGTCCACATCTGAGAAAGAACTATACAAAGAACTCAAGTAACTGATCATCAAGAGAACAAATAATCCAATAAAGAGATGTGATACAGACCTAAATAAAGAACTCTCAACAGAGTAATCTAAAATTTCTGAAAGACACTTAAATAAAAGTTCAACATCTTTAGTCATCAGAGAAATGCAAACAAAGGCAACTCTGAGATTCCATCTTACACCTGTAAGAATGGCCAAGAGCAAAAACACTCATGGCAACTTATCCTGGAGAGGATGTGAGGTTAAGGGAACACTCCTCCAATCCTGGTGGGAGTGCAAATTGATATTGACCCTTTGGATATCAGTATGGCAATTTCTCAGAAAATTAGGAAACAACCTTCTGCAAAACCCAGAAATACCACTTTTGGTTCTATATCCAAAGGATGTTCAATTTTACCACAAGGACATGTGCTCAACTGTGTTCCTAGCAGCATTGTTTGTCATAGCCAGAACCTGGAAACAACTTAAATGCCCCTTGATCAAAGATTGAATAAGGAATTAATAAGGAAAATATGGTATATTTGCATTCTTGCATACTACACAGCAGAGAAAAAAAAATGATATCTTGAAATTTGTAGCCAAATGGATGGATAAAGAAAACATCATAGGCCCAGAGCGGTGAGCCTCAAGGTCCTCAGTTAAGAGAGCCCGGCACCCTCAGCCTGGGCTCCAGGGGCTCCTGTGCTCTCCTTGATCCTGCACTGCCTGCCCCGTCCTTCCTTCTGTCCCTGGATCACTGGGCTACCAGGCGGCCCTGTTTAGGTGCTGAAGAGTTTCATCTGGACAGGTGAGTGTGTGCTATCCAGGGGCGATAGTCCCTGAAGAGAGCACAAACCCCCCTCCCCCAGCTCCTTCTGCAGGGCTGTCTTCCTTATACACGACCCCCCCTCCCCCCAGCCTGCATTCTCGGCAAGGTCCTTTGCTCAGGAACAGTTTTCTGCTCCTACACTAAGGCTTCCAACCAAGAGCAGTGAGTGCCTGCCTACATGTCAGGCCTCAA
>NW_026068024.1:4151574-4157582 GCF_014885135.2 Alexandromys fortis | reverse complement strand
GGCGGACAATGAGGGCTGCTGAGAAGCCAAGGACAATGCCACTGGGTTTTGATCCTACTTCATGTTCTGGCTTTGTGGGAGCCTAGCCAGTTTGGATGTCCACCTTCCTAGACCAGGATGGAGCGGGGAGGACTTTGGACTTTCCACAGGGCAGGGAACCCTGACTGCCCCTCAGACTGGAGAGGGAGGGAGAGAGGAGGGAGGATGGGGGAAAAGGGAGATGGGGAGGGAAATGGGAGGCGGGGAGGAGGCTGAAAAGAATTTTTTTTCAATAAAAAATTTTATTTAAAAAAAAAGAAAACATCATATTTAATGAGGTAACCGAGACCCAGAAAAACAAATATCATAAATGGCTTTTAGACATAAAGTAAAGAAAAACAAGCCTACAATTCCTAATCACAGAAATTCTAGACAACAGAGAGGACCCTAAGAGAAACATAAAAAGATCTAATCCACAAGGTAAGTAGAAAAAGACAAGATCTCCTTAGTAAATTGGTAGCGTGGGCACCATGGGGAGAATAAAAGGGAAGGGGAAACAAAGAAAGGAGAGCAGAGAAAAATATATAGCTCAATTAAAACAATACAAAACAAAATATTTATCTAAAAATGATTTATTTAACAAATTACTTGTCCATGAGTAGAGATAAAATGAAATCAAAACTCTAAATCAAAACAAAACTTCTTTTTATGAAAAATTTAAGAAGCCTGCATTTTGTTAAGCAATGACTCAACTTTTGTATAATCACTCTCTAAATAGACTGAACTTCTGTTTTTGGTTTTTCATGTCTTCCCAGACATGCCATATATTTTATTCATGTTAAAATAAATTAAAAGTCAAAGTAGCTACATCATTACTATGCTATCATTTGGAAACTTTTATGTAATACATTTTTTTATTAAATTTTACTTTCCTTTTATTAAATACATATTAGATCACATATTTGTTTAATGAGATTTACTCTAATGTTACTGATATATTTATAAATCGTTGATATGATTTGGTATAACAAACAAGTTTTAGATTTACATGCCTATTTGAAGGATGCATAACTATCTGCATGTGGGAGATTGCATATCTCATTCCTTTTCAAGCCGCCAGTCTGAGTACTGTTCATTTGATAGCGGGTTAAATATTTCAAAGTTTTGGGCATACATATTTCATGACATTTCACTCCACTATAGATTTTTATGTTTTACACCACAGGATGCTGTCAACATTCTAATCACTCCTGTGAGAGGCGCTGGCTGAAGCCATTGAGCAAAATTATCCATTTGATTTAAGTATACAGTAAAGTGGCAAAATGTGAGGATAATCTCAGACTCATTATTTTAGTTATGAAGATTCAGCATCATGTCTTCCACAAAGGCAAACAGAATTTTCCTGCTGAAGCATCTCTGATTATTAATGGAGACTTCGATCATTGAACCAATTCTATATTTCAAATCGTCGGTTCTGATTCTATGACTAGAAAGGGGCTACAACATTAGTTTATGACCCAAATTCATGCCAGACTGGCCATATATAATTTGTGTCATAACTATGTCCCCAGCCCCAGCCTTAATATTCTATCTTCTTACACTATAAGATGCACATTTTTGGTTTTATACTTATGAATCTTTGAGGCAAAATCCTTGGAAGCTCTTAGTGCTATTAATAATCGGTAAAATTTGGTGATAAGAAAACGAAAATGTAGCAATAAAATCATTTATTTAAAAGTGCCATAAAATATGTGTCAATAAAAGCTCCACCTTTAAATTGTGTTCCAGAGAAGAGATTTGCCTGTGGTGGAGACCCACAGATCTGCTAGGGACCTTGCAGACTGGGAGAAGCCCAGACAGAAGCCTGGCATAATCACAACCAGATAGACTCCTTCCAACAACTGACGGAAACAGATGCAGAGACAAGGAAGTTTGTGAATCCTGCAGAGAAGGGGAGGAAGATTGTAGGAGTTGGAAGGGTCACGAACACCACAAGAAACCCCACAGAATTCCTAAATCTGGACTCAGAGGGGCCCACTCAGTGGCCCTCTGCATATATATTATGATTGTGTAGCTTGTTTTCTTGTGGGACTCCTGTCTCTGACTCTCTGCCTGTTTTTGGAAACATTTCCCCCCCTACTCAATTGCCTTGTCCATCCTTACTATGAGGGGATGTGCCTTGAATGAAGTGGAAGGTACATACTTTATGCTCTATATAAAATAACTAACAGTGATTCTGCAGTGATTTTCCTTCTGTCATACAAGGAAATAGGCTTACCAACGTATTTGGAATGTGTGACCTTTATAGTCAGTATATTGAGAAAGTATTTTCTGAAACAGCACAAAATAGAGAAAATGCAAACCTAGGCTAGTTGCTTCCATATCGAAGATGAGGATGGTGGAGTGTATTGCTAAAATTCTGGCCACAAGTTCTGGAGTTCAAAGATTTGGATGCCAACCTTAGATCTGCCACTTAATTGACAATTTTAAAGTTGGCAGGAGGAATGTCCAATCTTTATCTCAGTCACTTCATCTTAGATAACCTTGATATCTCTACTACTCTGAACATTAAAATGTATATAGTAACATATAATGAGTACAAAATGTTGAACAAAACTTGTCATCCAATATATGTTAAAAAATAAAAGATAGTTGCTTTTATTAGTGATGATTCAGAAGCAGAAATGAAGATACAAGCTGTTGGGGGTTGAGGTAGGGGAACACCATGTAGAAAGCCAGTCTGGGCTACACAGTGAGAACCTGGGCTTTCTATTATGTTTCACTGGTCACTGGCGGCAGGAGAAAGTTGTGATTAATTAAGAAAAATAACAGAATTGCTGAGCAACCTGTAACATAATTTTGAGTGAACAATTATGATTCACTGAGAAACTAATATCAAAAAGGTTTCAAGCCAATCCAATCAGGAGGACTAAATAAATCACATGAATTTTGTAGATCTCTTTATCTAAATTGGAGGAAATGTTGGTCATCTTCCTTAGTCTACTATTAGGGAGATTTAAAAATATATTAAATGTTTATCAGAAGAAATGGATAAGAAACACTCTCTGAAAGTGCCAGTTTGTGCATAGTGACTTGCAGTTTTCGACTGCTTTGAGACATCACAGGATACTGAAACTATGGATGGCAAGAGGCAGATAAGTGGAAAATTAGTTCCTGAAATAATGTTTGTTCAGGCTGTTAGAGTAAGTCCATTCCCCCCCTAAGGCAGATAGTTTGAAGATTGTGCTTGCTTCATTTTCTTGAGAGAATGGGAAGGAACAGAACGTTAATCATATCTGCCCATGTGTCATGTACCTTCAGAACTGCTCAATAAACATTAATTGATGAAGATGATACTATGAGGACTATGTTTTGAGAAATTGATTCACAGAAGTCAGCCTCAGGCATTTGTACCAATGTGATTGAATGTTTCCTACATCTTTCATTTAATTCTCTGTAAGACTATGCCAAATAGCAAATGTCTTTAATTCATTTCCTAAACCTGCCTGTGTTCCTTTGTTCTTCCTTTCTTACTCCTTTCCTTCCTTCCTTCTTCCCTCACTTCTTCCCTCCTTTCCTCCCTGCCTTCTTTCCTCCCTCACTCCATTCCTTTATTCATTAATTCACTCATTCCCTGTGTCTTTCCTTCCTCCTCACCCCTTCCCTACTTTTGCTCATTCCTTTCCCCTTTACCTTAAAAAAAAATTCCTTCTTGTGTTTTATTTTGTTCTTTTATATTACCTATTTAAATACTGCACATTTCAGCATCAGCCCATAGTGTAAAAAGAGTAATAATACTTTACCTAAATTTATTCCTTTAGAATTAACACTTGACAGGCAGACTTGACAAACTTGAAAGATGAGAGAAGTTGACAGAGTCAATGATCTTTTTTTCTAAATTTTTAATTATTTTTATTTTTAAAATTTGTAACATGAAGGAAAAGTGGACTTGTTGGGGTTTCTGTCCCACCCGGTCCCCCAGCCATTTAGTCCCAGAGAAAATCACACAGAGAGTTTGCATAAGGTTATAAATTGATTGGCCCATTAGCTCATGCTTTTTATTCGCTCTTGTAGCTTATATTAACCCATTATCCTTATCTATGTTAGCCAGATGGCTTGGAACCTTTTTCAACAGGGCAGGTCACATCCTGCTTCTTCGATGATAAGGGCAGGAGTCGGGAGGAATGGGCTTCCTCCTTCCAGCATTCTCCTGTTTTCCTTCACCCCACCTCTACTTCCTGTCTGGTTGACCTGCCTATACTTCCTGCCTGGCCAATGACCATTTATTTAAAACATCATTGACAGAATACAGACAATTCTCCCACACCACTTCCCCCTCTTTAAAAAAAAAAAAAAGGAAAATATCCATAGTTCATTTATTTTGGGAATGTGGACATAATATTCCAGGCTACTTCTGGCTGGCTGGGGGCACTGATAATCTTATGGGGACCTAAAGAAAATTTAGTATTATGATCAAGTCCTGACTGAAGTATCCTGTGAGTCTTGATCGTTTCAGGCAGCAGTCTTGAACCTGTTCTGGAAGAAGAACTCAGACATCTGGGCCCTCTGTTCCTACTGGAGAGTTCTCAGGTGGTCTTCCTTGATCAAACCTGATTTTTCTTAACTCAGAATAAATCCACAGCCTCTCATTTCCTGTGGAAACAAAAGCAAATGTCTTCTCCAAAGTAACATACATTTTGACTTCAATTTTGAAATCAAGTTATTTTTAAAATACCTATCTTAGATTAATTCAGCAGCATTTATAAGCAAATATCTTTTAGCAGCTGATGCTCCTTCCTCAGCATTCAAACAATTCAAAGAGAGCATAATAACATACAGCATCAAGATTCTCTGTATGTTTTTCATCTTCATGCAGCTTTATTTTAAACTCTATTTCTTTTATTTTTACTTTTAACTTTTGACTTTTTGAGACAGGTTCTCTGTTATCTTTGTCCTGGAACTCATTCTGTAGACCAGACTATCCTTGAACTCACAGAGATCTGCCTGTCTGAGCCTCCCCAGTGCTGGGATTAAAGGTGTGTGCAACCACACCTTGAACTCACAGAGATCTGCCGGCATCTGACTCCCAGGCATTGAGATTAAAGGTGTGTGCTACCACACCTTGAAGTCACAGAGGTCAATCTACCTCTGCCTCCCAAGGGTTGGGATTAAAGGTATGTACCACCACACCCAACTACTCTCTTTCTTTTTTTCTTTTCTTTCTTTCTTTCTTTTTCTTTTTTTAGGACTTTGGCTATTTTTCAAGCCTGCATATATTTTTAACATACTGTAAACCATTTAGAGTTTTTATTTGTCTTTGCATCTCTCTTTACTATATATCTCTCTTTTTCTGACTACATGAGTCTTTAATTTGCTAAGCAGTATGGAGAAGATTAAAACTGTGGCTTTGATGGCTAGATCCAGCCCATTTTTTAGCTTTCTGAGATTTCAGCCTCGTGGCCAACGTACCAGCTGTAGTCACATTTATCACAACTCTATGGCATTTCATGATCCCTGACAGCAAGCAAGCTGCAACAGTGTGCTCAGAAACCACACTCAAAAGCTCCATAGTCAGACTGCCTGTCTGAAAGAATCGGAGTTTGCCCTGGTAGAATGGCCTGCATTTTAAAATGAGACTTGCTGGGCCCTGCTGATGGTGCAAACTCCAGCTATGGAGCACTTGTGGGCCTGGGTGTTTGTGTGCCCACTTAGGGTCAGGAGTAAAGTGGCTGAGGCTGTGCCTGTGACTCAGCACTCCCTGCCTGGGCAGGAGGTGGAATCAGGTTTAATAGGTGTGCACAAGCAGGAGAGCATGGTGGATTTCTGCCACCATAAAGAGAGATGTTTCTATCTCCATCCATCTCCAGATGAAGGTTCTATGGTGATATGCAAGATATTCATCAGTATGGCTATAGGATAGGGTCATTTCAGGTTCTCTGTCCTCAGCTGCCCCAGGAACTAACTGGGGACATCGCCCTGGGCACCTGGGAGCACCAAATCTCTTGCCAACCCTAAGATGGCTCCCTTAA
>NW_026068024.1:4095304-4150725 GCF_014885135.2 Alexandromys fortis | reverse complement strand
GGGGGTGGTGAAGATCTTCTCCCAGTCAGTGGGTTGCCTTTTTGTCTTAGTGACAGTGTCCTTTGCTTTGCAGAAGCTTCTCAGTTTCAGTAGGTCCCATTTATTCAATATTGCCCTTAATGTCTGTGCTGCTGGGGTTATACATAGGAAGCAATTGCCTGTGCCCATCTGTTGTAGGGTACTTCCCACTTTCTCTTCTATCAGGTTCAGTCCCAAGGAAGAGCAGAAGGAGGGAAAATATGAGCAAAGAAGTCAGGACCACGAGGGGTGCACCCACCCACGGAGACAGTGGGGCTGATCTATTGTGAGCTCACCAAGGCCAGCTGGACTTCGACTGAAAAAGCATGGGATAAAACCGGACTCTCTGAATATGGCCGACAATGGGGGCTGCTGAGAAGCCAAGGACAATGCCACTGGGTTTTGATCCTACTTCATGTTCTGGCTTTGTGGGAGCCTAGCCAGTTTGGATGTCTACCTTCCTAGACCAGGATGGAGCGGGGAGGACTTTGGACTTTCCACAGGGCAGGGAACCCTGACTGCCCCTCAGATTGGAGAGGGAGGGGGAGAGGAGATGGGGAAAGGGGAGAGGAGAGGGAGGAGGGGGGAAAAGGGAGACGGGGAGGGAAATGGGAGGCGGGGAGGAGGCAGAAATCTTTTTTTTCAATAAAAATTATATTTAAAAAAAAGAGAGAGATGTTTCCAGGCTGTGTAGTGCTCTGCATGGCAGATATGGCTCTGTGTGCTGCACACTCATTCTCAGAGTTAAAGTGCTGAGTGCAGCTCCTGCCCAGTGGCCCCAGAGCTAGCAGAAATAGTAAGATCACCATTTTGAAATTGGAGAGAGGTGGAGCCAACATCCAGAGCAGCTCTGCCATTCTAGCTATACAGTGTGCACAGCTCAGAGGCACAAGCAGCTCTGCCATGTTGGTCTGGGTGGGGCAAGCAGGCAGTACCTGTATTTGACCTGGGATTGTCACAGTTTAGATTCTTAAGAGTTTAGCATTTTAAAAGCTCTTCAAGACAGTAGAGAATTAAAGATAATGCAATAGGACATATTCAGACATAAAAGACCTCTAAACAGGTCATAGTGTTAGGTAGACATATGTAGGCTTGGGAGAGAGAAGAAAAACAGTATTAAAAAGTCATAAAGTTAATGCTTAAAAAAAGGGTAAAGTCTTTAAAGAGACAGAGTACAGATAGTTGTAGATTAAAAAAATAAGCCACATAAAAATGGAAAATTCACAGAGAGTCTGGTTTATGTGTAGTATTGTATTTTCTTTCAATTTTTTGACTGTGAAGGAGCTAAATACAGAAAGACATTTTATTCTGTGGGCTGCTATGCTAAACCAACATGTGTGTTCTAAAGGTATCTTGACTTCAAAATTTAGGTCTAAGGATATGATGCTTTGGAAAAGAGGTTCTTCTTTTGTTTTCACAGAAGATGAGACAATGTGGATTGCTTCTAGACCAATATGGTATGATAGACCATGCCCTCCTGAAAGGTTGCTGTGAACACCCTCAAAAATTACTTTGCTTGACTGCTGAATGAAAGGAACCTAGCAGAAAGGATACACCATAAAAGATCTGATTAACAGCACCCCATATAGCATGAAGCAGTTTGGAGAGAAATAACTGAGCCCATATTCCCAAATATTGTTTAGAATTTTTTTTTACATTTAAAGGGGAAGATGATATAGATATAATTAATTTGCATTAGTATGAATCTTGGTTTGTTGATATAAATTTATGGTCAATTTTGTTGTATATGTATTTCTGATCTTGATTAAGGTATTGTGTACTTCATTTAAAAATGTATAGTTAGGAAATATAGGTTGTCAATGGATAATCATCAATAATAGTCAAGCTTGTAGTCATGATAGTTAGATTTTCTAGATATATAAAGATATATTTCAGTTAGATAGGCATTATTCATATCTTTCAATGACTACAGAATATAGCATTTTAAATGTTTTAATAACTTAGGACTTTTCATGACAATGAGACACGTCTGTTCCTGGCAGCACCGATTTACTTCAAGAGGAAAATGGGCATCGAAGAGGCTCCTTATGGAGTTAGTTAGCCATTTGGGCAAGAAACTGCTCTTGCGTGGACTGTTACATAAACTGGATGCAAAGAACTCACAGAGAGAGCATTGCTGAACTTGCCTAAGGGTGAGATGATCCTTCAGGCTTCCCCTGATTCATGAAAGAGTATGCAAGACATTTTGCCGGACACAGCAGAAAGTAACTGAGCTGTCTTTGAAATTTCCTGCTTCATGGAAATGTCTTCTGGATACTATGGGCCTATAGGCTGAATAGGATTCCCCAGCAGTACAGAAGAACTTTGGGTGACTGTCCAGGCAGCGAGATGTCTCTGTCATTTCTAGAGTTTTGGAAGTTATTTACTTAGGTAATATTATATCCTTCTTGAGTCTTTGATGGAGTTGAAGAATGGATAGTTATAGTTTTCCTTAGTTATGATAAAAGATAAAATAGATATAAATACTGTAACTGTATTCTTGCTTGATAACTGCTTTGTTATATGTAATTTTACTATGTTAAAATAAAAGCTTTTCTTTTTTGTTTAAATCAGAAAGGTGAATTAGTGTAGGAAGTCCTTCTGTATTTGGATTGCTTTCATTGGTAAATAAAGAGACTGCCTTGGCCTTCTGATAGGGCAGAAACTTAGGTAGGCGGAAAGACAGAACTGGATGCTGGGAGAAAGAAGGCAGGCAGCGAGAGCCACCATAGAGTCACCAGAGTCACATGCTGAATCTTTCCTGGTAAGCCACAACCTCATGGTGCCATACAGATGATTAGAAATGGTTTAATCAATAAGAGGCTAGAGATAACGGGCCAGGCAGTGTTTTAATTAATACAATTTCTGTGTAATTATTTCAGGGCTAAGCTAACTGGGCAGCAGGACATGGCCCACTCCTTATACTACAACAAAAATTAAATATATTTATATTATTTACCTGTTCCTTTACCTCCCTCTAGCCACTCCATAACATTTGCTCAAATTCATGACCTCTTTTTCTTTAATTGTTCATACATATGTAACTTGTATGTATGTATATATAATAACTATATATATATAATTTTATATGTATGTAAGCTACATATATAGAGAGAAAGATTTGGATATACATGTATATGCATATATACATGCACATATATTCAAAAACATAAATATGCCCTTTCACATTGTTATTCATATCTGCATGATTTTCGTACTGACCATCAGTTTTATACTTTTGTTTATGCTATTTTTACTATTCATTGAAACTAGGGTTCAAAAGGCCTTTCTGAGCTGTGCATTTTTTGCAAGTATAGTAACTTTGAGGGTGTGAAAAAGCTAGTATTGACATCATTTATTCCAAAGGGAGCTGGCCCAAATGCTTAACTGAACCTTCAGTTAAAGCACAAGAAATAGCTTCCTGGTTGGAACAGGAGTTCGTGCCTGCATCCCCCTCTCAGCACTGGGACCCTGTCTGACTGGAACCTGTGAGGTCTCTGTGCATGCTGGCATAGACTTTGGGCGTTCACGTGTGCACCATTCCATGTATTCTGGAAGAAAGGTTTCTTTACTGTTCCCCATTCCCTCTGGCTCTTAAAACCTTCCAGCCTCCTCTTCCGCATAGCTCCCTGAGTTTTGAGGGGAGAGGTTTGATGAAGGCTTCATTCCATTTAGAAATGACTTTTCAAAAGTCTGTCAGCTACTCCACAATGTCCAGTTGTGGGTCTCCATCTTAGTTTCTGTGTGCTGTGAGAGAAAATGTCTCCGATAATAACTGACTCATATGGTTTTTACTGGACATTTTTTTTTATCTTACTGACCTTTTATATGTGTATCATGATTTCCAAACTTGTATTTTTTTATTAGTTTTATGTGTGTATGTGTTTCATGTGCCTTCTCATTGTTTTTTGTTTGTTGGTTTGTTTTGGTTATTGTTTGTTTATTTGTTTTACTTATTGTTATTTTGTTTTTAATTCTGATTTGATTATTTTCTGCATGTGTTGTTTGCTGCTTGTTTTCCAAAGTGAGAAAGAAGGTATGGAGCTGGTTAGGTTGGGAAAATAGGGAGGGAAAACTGTGATCAGAAAAAGGTTTTATGAAAATATTTTTCAATAAAAATAATGATATGTAAATACAGAGTACCTAAACCAGTTTCTGAGATTAGTCCCTCTCATAGAGTTGTGGAATTCTTCATCCCCTTTAGGCATGTGCATGTGGGAATATTTCTTATCATATAAGGTAACTGTGATCCCAAGGCTTTCATTTAGATAGTGTTAAACTCTGAGAATTTTATTTTTCCTAGAATATAATCTATTTAAGAGGGAATCGTAGAATTGCAGCTCTTAATGTGAGAATGTCTATGCTATTGATAAATAAGCAAATAAAACAAGCAAGGGCTAGACCAGAAAACTTGCATAACATTTTAATAATGTACCATGAGATCTGCAATTTTTCCTTGAAAATCTAAAGTTTTGTTTATTTTAGAACCATCAACAGTTTTGTTTGGAGCCCCAAAGTCCCACAATCCCATGTTAAGTAAATTCTCACAGAACACTGGAATCTAATACATAGATAAGGAAGTATTGTGCATGCGCCATTGTCCATGTAGAGCTCAGAAAAGGACTATAACACATAAGACAATGTTTCACATCTTGGAAAGTGCCCAAATCCTTCTGCAAATGGAAAGGATGTACTGTTTCTGAGTTATTTAGAATAATGTTTTTTTTTCCTGGGAAGTAGTCACTTAACATTATTTTAAAGTCCCTTGGTGTTAATCTATGGTATTTGCTTTCTGTCATCCCTGCTCTACCATGGCGGCAGGTTTTATGTGTCTATTTTTGTCTGAAAGCAATCTATTTTTAATACTTCTTCCTTGATTTTGAGATATGTCTATCTCTTTCTCCATACCTCTCTCATATCAATTAGGATAGTGGTGTGGTATAAACTTTTTGAACTTGACCTAACTCTAATCCTCATGCTCCTGGAATACAGAGCAGTTAATTCTAACCTGTTATCTCAGTGTTCTTCAGCATGATAATCTTTAACCTCAGAATGAGAAAACGAAACAAAGCGAAGAGAGGTTGAGGACTATTACCAAATATTTCTTTTAAATATTTTTATTTACTCACTGCACGCAGTAGAGAAGCCTCCCTCTTTCTCTTTTAATTAGATGCCTGATGAAAAATTGAAATTGGCTTGTCTGTATAGGAAGTGAGTCCAGAAATCATTCTGCCATATTTCTTTTCTATATTATTGTTATTATCAAGTTTGTGCTGATTCATATGGTGCTCAGCACAGTAACTCTCACACAGTAGAAAATCAATAAATGTTTTTTTGATTAAATGTAAATTCCCTCGTGGCTAATTTAAACTATTATTCTCTTTGTGGTATGCGGCCTGATTAGAATCCTTGATCAAGGTAAGTCTAAGACCATACTTTGTTGTTTATGTGATTAAAAGAAAGAAAGATTGCTGAGAATTGACCAGCAAACAGCTCTTGGCTTTCTTACTATATAACATATGGGAGTGAGGTTGAATGTGTTTGACAGGTATTCGATGTCAGATCCACCATTCATTTCTATGAAAAATTGGACGAATCACCCACATTCCACATTTTCTTCAATATGACATTAGTAATTAGTGTTGCTAAAAAACTGTATGGGAATTAACATAGAAAACTCATTTAAAGCAAGTTTTCCTAGGAGCTTTGTACTTATCCTAGGAATGAGCACAGAGTGTTCTCTCTCAAAGAACTTGAGTTTAGGCAACTCAGGCCAAGAACAGAACCGTGGAAATTTTGCTAATTCTTTCTTGCAGTTTGCTAGTTTAAACATAGCCTCTCTGAAGACTGTTCCTGTCCATTGTATCTTGTATGTGATGCTTTTCTGGGAGATTTATTTCATTATTTCAGCAAAAGAACACTTTATTACCCTTTCTCACACTTCATGGGTGAAACAAATCAAAACGGGTCTTATAAAAATTAAGATACATAATAAAAATATTAATGAAATAAAGCAGACAATTAAGTCATATTAGTTTTTCATGACCGTTCAAAGTAATACAAACCAATAATCAACTATATGTGCAGTGTGTGTAATTTTTCTACCTTCCTTTGGATGACCATTTGTTGGCTTCTTCTAGTCTCTTATCTTTCTGAATGTGAGTTATGTCTTTATATTTTCAAAAGCATCCATGGATTTTTAATAGGCCATGTGCTGGAGCTACAATCTATCAAATCACCTTGTTATTTCTACATCTCAAATTGACAAGAAAAAATTATTAAACTCTTAATCTGCTCAATAACCCCTAGTTGACATTTTAACTTAAAATTTTACATAAATATCAATACATACACAAATGAAACATTGATATTATATAAATATATTTTAATTTTTAGTAGAAAACATGATACAATATGAGTATTTTTAGAAATTTTGTGAGAAATAAAATAACTAGAGAACTCAGGTAAAGACAACTTTTCCTTGAGGCTTTGTAATTACCATATAAATGAGCAGAGTAGTTCTTTCTCAATGAACTTGGCAGTCACAGAATAGCACAAGCATGTGTGCATAATGCACATACAAGTGCCTGCACACACACATATACACAAACACACACATACACACATGATGCACCAACTACAAACATAGAATTTATAATTCATAAAATTAAATGTTTATTGTGAAAATTGAGGTTCACAAGCATAGGTTAAATACTAAGGAAAACTATTTATAATTCATAATTGTGCTAGCTTTTCTGTTGGAGTGATTTAAAATATTTCTGGTATGTAATATGATTCAGAGGAACATGCATATAATATTATATAAAGACAATTTACATATTAGATGAATTTTATTTTTATATATCTACAAATCACAGACCATTTCATAAGCCAAATTCATTAATTCTGAACTGACATGAAATGTTTTTCCTTTCTTATGTAAAAAAGGTAAATGAAGATTTCCTTCCTCCCAAGAATAAGTCATGAATTGATTTCCATACTTCAGTTGATTAGTATAAATGATGATAAGATTTGAGAAGAATTCAGGAATCATCTCAAAATTAGCATTTTGACATTATGTCAAATGGCAAAAGAGATGAAATTTTTAGCATTAATTACACAAGAAGTACTTTATGTTACTGTCTTACTTAGGTTTTCTATTGCTATAAAGAGACAACATGACCATGACAACTCTTATAAAGGAAAATCTTTACTTATCCTCATGGTAGGAAACATGGCTGAATACAACTTAGACATGGGACTGGAGCAGGAATGGAGAGTTCTCCATCCAGATCAGCAGGCAGAAAGAAGAAAGAGTGACACTGGGCCTGGCTTTAGCTTCTGTAACCCAAAGCCTACTCTGCAGTGACACACTTTTTCCAACAAGGCTATGCCTCCTAATAGTACTACTCCCTATGAGCCTATGGGGACCACTTTCATTCAAACCATAGCAGATACCCTTCCACATTCATAGGAAGCCCTACACTGGGCAACTATTTCAGCCAATTCATTCTGTGCAAACCCAGACTTGGTTCAGTTAGTAAGTTAACATGCATTTGTATAACAAGTAGCTGGAAGCTTGTTATTTGGTTTCATATTTTTCTGATTTTTAAATGTTGTGTTATAGTCATAGAAATTGATTTATTTCCTTTTTAACTGGGACAGCTAACTTGTAAACATTTTAATAACCGCATTGATGAGGAATTTGTGCTGTCAGTTGTGTACTTTGTTATTCTTTCTAAGGATGTCACTCTATTTTTAATAATTTCTGAGTATATATAAAAATCACCACTCTTATAACAGATGGCCAAAAAACAGTTAAGTTCAGTTCTGCCTCCATCCCTTATTGACTCGATAACATTGGATTTGGTTTTAAAGCCCACTGATCTTTGCTGCATATGCCCATCATAAAACATTTCTCCCAATACAATTACTGACAACAGAAAGTGAAGCTATTTTAAAATACACGTAATGAATTATTTTCAGCATATTTATTCATCCCGTTTTAGGAAAATCATCTACTCTCAACCAGCTGGACACAGTAAGTTTGAATTCAGCTTTATATTAGGGAATAAAGGCAAATAAATAGTAATCAGACCATTAAAAAAGAGACACAAAGAACAATTTGGTAAAATGACAAATTTTGTTATTACTTGGTTTGAATACTAATATATAAGGAACCACTTCACTAAAACTATGGAGAAATTACTAAATATTAACTAACCTGTGCTTCCTTTTTTTTGCTCTTCTCTTGTTATAGATGTTTCTCTCTATCTTCCTGTCATATCTTCCCATCTTCTCTTTCTCTTTTCTCAAGGCCCGGTCATCACATCTCTCTAAAACTGTGATACCATCATAAGAATGCCACAATTAGGAGGTGGGATCTGGGAAGAAATTTAGTTCATGAGAGTAGAATCTTCCAGTGGAAATTACCATCCCTACAAGAATGGACCAAAAGCAAACAGACTCATTTTACCAATGAACACCAATATAGAGGATTTGCAATCAAAGGCTGCTTCTTAACAAGAACCTGACCAGGCCTTTTCTGGATTTCTTTCTTTCAAGACTGTAAGAAATGTATGTTTAATTTTTAGTACTCACAGTTCATGCCATTGTGTTATGGCTGCCTGAGGCAAGATCCTTAGTGATGTAGCAAATACCGTTATCAGTGTGAAAAATTCACTAAGACCTATTCTTATCTTCAAGTAGCCAAGACTATTCAGAGAGAACAAAAGCGTATAGAGATATTGCACTGAAAACCATTATTAAAATGAATATGATCTGTGTAAGTTTTCAAAACTATGGCACTTATTCCAGCCTAGGCTTAGACTAAACCTTTAACAGCTTTGTTTTAGAGACATTTTCAAATCTATACATAGATATTTAGATCCTCAAAACACAGGGAGAGACACATTTTCCCTAATTTCCCAACCTACAATTTTATTTCCTTTATTGCCTTATTGAATTAGGAGAGCCTCACAGACTCTCTTCAAAGTCTGAGATGGGAGGAAACATTTTAGCCCTGTTCTTATCTCGCTGTGGAAACTTTTGAAAATTTTTCCATTAAAAAGGGAAAAAAGAAGGATTAACTTGAAGCACGTGTGTGGTATTATTTTGAGGCAATTCAAAGCAACAATCCCTTCTGTAAAATCAAGAACAAATCTTATAGTGGTACTTCATGGAAGTGTTTATATTCATTATAACAGCACAAAGTCAGCCTTCACTTCCATAGTTCTCTGTTTATTGTTCTTTTATCTATCTTTTTCTGGATAATTCTAAATAACTGACAATTTTTAGGATATATTAATTATAGTATCAACATATTTCCTGTCATGTCCTGCTGATATTTCTTTAACAATTTCAGCCAATATTTTCAGTAGATGCATGAATTTATTATATATTTGTTTGAATAACCATAACTTCTTTAAGAATTAGCAAGAATTAGACAGAAAGAAATGTTATATCCTCATGTTTCTGATCATCAACCAGAAATAAATAAGATAGTCACGAGGTAAATTCTCATAGGATATTTTTCTCAAGTTAAAGGAAATATTGACTACCTTCATGCAGCAGGACAACAAACCATATGGGACATTTTGAAGAATGGTTAAGAATTATATTGTTTGCAAATTAGGTACAATAATAGTATTTTATTATTTTTTGTCAGAATTTAAATAGATGTATAGTTTTGATGGTTTGGTTATGCAAGGGCCAAACCCTACAGGCACTGGCAACAGATAAGACTGTGACATTTTCTGTAGAGTAGTCACAAAAGATGTGCATATTCCCCAGGTGTGTGTTTCAGTTTTCTTTTAAGAAATAGCAGTTGAACATTAACCGCTATGATTTCCATAATGAAACATTAGTTGTAAATTTATAGATTTAACATTTTGGATAATTAATTCTCATGTAGTTATATTTATTTCTTGGTATTTAGTATGAGGAAACTAGTATTAGTACATCAGCCATGAGATGTAATCAAGGTATGAATATTTAGGAGAAGTATATTGCAATCTCCTAGCTAAATACTTCTTTTTATAAATGTATTTATTTATTAAAGATTTCTGCCTCCTCCCCGCCGCCGCTTCCCATTTCCCTCCCCCTCTCCCGATCAAGTCCCCCTCCCTCATCAGCCCAAAGAGCAATCAGGGTTCCCTGCCCTGTGGGAAGTCCAAGGACCACCCACCTCCATCCAGGTCTAGTAAGGTAAGCATCCAAACTGCCTAGGCTCCCCCAAAGCCAGTACGTGCAGTAGGATCAAAAACCCATTGCCATTGTTCTTGAGTTCTCAGTAGTCCTCATTGTCCGCTTATGAGGTAGAACTTTATAAATTTTTCACATAAAATATAAACCTTATCATGCCATTTTTTTGTGTAAAAGTGTTTATCCCACTCAAGTAATGATGATTTTAGTTTATTAAAGACATCACCTCATTTTGAAATAACTTTCCCCTCATACTTACATTCTTTTTTTCCCCAGGCAGGTGTCCAAGGGAATTTCCACAACTAGTTCCGTGGGCAGCAGAGGAAAGGGTGCCTATACTAGCCTTATCCTATAGGCACCCTGATGAATATCTTGCATATCACCATAGAACCTGCATCTGGCGATGGATGGAGATAGAGACAGAGACCCACATTGGAGAACTGGACTGAGCTCCCAAGGTCCAAATGAGGAGCAAAAGGATGGAGAACATGAGCAAGGAAGTTAGGACCGTGAGGAGTGTGTCCACCCACTGAGACAATGGGACTGATCTAATGGGAGCTCACCAAGGCCAGCGGGACTGGGACTGATGGAGCATGTGATCAAACTGGACTCTCTGAATGTGGCTGACAATGAGGGCTGACTGAGAAGCCAAGGAGAATGACACTGAGTTTTGACTCTATTGCCTGGACTGGCCTTGTGAAAGCCTAGTCTGTTTGGATGCTCACCTTTCTAGACCTGGATGGAGGGGGAGGACCTTGAACTTCCCACAGGGCAGGAAACCCTGACTGATCTTAGGACTGGAGAGGGAGGGGGAGAGGGAGTGGGAGGAATGGGAAGGAAATGGAAGGAGAGGAGGAGGTAGAATTTTTAATACATAAATAAATGATAAATAAATATTTCTTTTGAATGTATTACTTATAGAAAAATCGTGAGAAAACCAAATAAAAACCTTTGATAGTCTACTTCCATAGAAGAAAATGAAGTATGTGGTGATAATTTTCATAGAGGTATAAAGGTGTTGAGACATTAGGAAGAAAGCAAAAATGTTAGAAGTATATTTATCTTTTGGTTGATTCCTTTCAAGATCAGCTTCAATACTTTATTAAGGTACCACCTCAAGGTATATTAGATAAATAAAACTGTATATTAACAATGTATATTCTGATGTTATTAAGCCAAGAGAAATAATACATCAATCACATAGCATATTTCTGAGTGGTGGAATATATCGAAGCTTTTAAGCTTTTATTTTCCTAAAGCAGTAGGATTATGGTTGAAGTAATGGCTGTCAAAACCATAAGACAATGATAATTGTATTATTCCTTTAAAAAATTATATGTCAGAGGACAATTGAATGTTAATTTCTTCAGAAAAGGAATGATGCTTACATTAGAAGGAAATGACCCTTTGGTTTTAATGTTGATATTGGCTTTTATAGTAGAGAGTCGGCTTACACAGTCTCAAAGTCCCTTTGCCAATGGGGCCTTGGTCTTAGGCAATGCATGGGCTTTGGGCTGCTTTCCTATTGGAGAAATTAGTTTACTGAAAGTCCCCATGTTATACCAGGTGACAGCCTTTTGGCTTTTCAAGCTCATTCGATATGTTTAAAAATCTAATATAGTTACGAAACTTCCAATTCAACAAAATCTCATTTCATCATTTTATATCTGAGATTATTTACAAAACAAAATCACAACCTGTTGACTGAAAGTAGAAAGATAATTTTAAATTTTGCTAAGATATTGGTTGCATGCAATATATTTTATCATTATTATTGATTATATATTTGAGATCCCTACATTTTTATTTATGCACTATTTTATCTTTATCTTAATTAAAATGGCTAAATATTTTATTGATATTTAGATAAAATATTTTAAAATTGAATACTACTCTACATCCATTTTGCAGATAATAGTACTTTTAAAAAGTTATGAATAGTCTTATAGGGGTTGTTATGTTTAGATATGAGCATAATTGTCAACTTTCATTTCAAAGAAGAGAAAATATTATGTGACCTGAATATTTAGAATTTCTTATACTACATGTTTTCTAAACTATTATATTAATAAGCTTTTCAAACATATTATCTTTTTTAATGAAATAAAGATTTATTGAGAAAACAAAGCACACTAGGAAATCATAATAAAATTGTGTAAAGCTGTTGTACTCTTTTGCTTAATGTAGCATTAAGACTGATGGTGGGGTCTCCCAGTTCTTAGAAAGAATAGTATCGATTATCGTGAGAAAAATTTTGTCTGTTCATCTACAGGATCATAAAACATACTCGCATATCTTAATTTTGTCTGTTCTGATTCAGAAATTATACATTATTCTAGTGTGGAAAATGTATTTTAAATAAACATAGGGTCTTCCTGGGATGAATTTTTTTAATTTTTTTAATTTAATTTTATTATTATTATAAATTTTCATCTCCTCCCCTCCTCCCATTTCCCTCTCCCTCCCCCCAGTTCCCCTTCCCTTCCCTCTCCAGTCTCAAAAGCAGTCAGGATTCCCTGCCCTGTGGGAAGTCCAAGGTCCTCCCCCCTCCATCCAGGCCTAGGAAGGTGAGGATCCAAACAGACTAGGTTCCCACAAAGCCAGTACATGGAATAGAATCAAAGCCCAGTGACATTGTCCTTGAATTTCCTTGAACAAACATGCAAATGCCATACAAGGTTTACTAGACAACAGATAGCTTAAGGTCACAGATGGGTAATACACCTTACCATGGCATTATTTTTGACCTCCTTAGTACTCTCTTTAGCACTGTCTTTCTCAAGTATGTATCATCCATTTAGCAGTGTGCTCAAGTTGCTAGTGAAATAATGCTTTATGTTAATACACATACAGTAATTGCCAGAAGTAGTGACACACAACTTTTATCCCAATACAAGGGAGGCAGAGGCAAGAAGATCTCAGTGAGTTCCAGAACAAACTGATCTATGTAAAGAGCTCCCAGCTTGCTAAGTCTACATGGTGAGAACCTATCAAAAAAATAAACAAACAAATAAAAAAGTTGTAAACATAATAATATGTTCATATATTGAGGCCCATTCAATGTTGAAAAGTTTAAAACTTTCTATTTATTTCTAGAGCAGAGAGACATATCTTAGACAGGCACATGAATTTCCCAAGAAATTTCTTGTTAAAGTGATTTGCTTCAAAGACTCTTCAATGCTGGGTTGCTTCAGGCTCAGTTCTGACTGTACCTGAAGACACACATCACTTTCTTTTTCTATTTTAGGCATGCTGATCGAAAAGTTAGAGAACCCTGCTACTGAAATACAGGATGAAGAGAATGCTGGGATTGTTTTCTGGAACAATGTGAAAGTTTCCTGCAACATATTTCTTCTTAGCATGTATAATCTGATAGGAAAAGACACTTAACTGAACTCAGGCTGAGTTTCTATAGGGTGCTCTTGATGCCAGGCTTAATCACTGTAGTCACAATTATCCTAAGAGGCATTTAACAACTGGCACCAAATAATAGGAACCAAGTTCTGTTTTTACAGGTTGAGAAAATTTAGTGTTGTCAAGGATTCCACTCTACTTGCAAAAAGAAGGTGAACTCCTTTCAGTACATTGAGTTACAAAAAACATATGCTTTTGCAAGAAAAGATCTCTGCTAGACATATTTGAATAAACTAGGTAAATTTTTGTCTTTCAGCCTAGAAAAAAAAATACCTGAGATTTAAAAAGAAAAGCATTCCAAGGAGTGGTATCGCTAGATTTTGAGACAGATTGATTTGCAATTTTTTGAGAAATAGTAATATTAATTTCCAAAGAAGCTGTATAAGTTTGTACTCCCACCAGCAGTGGAGGAGTGATCCCCTGACTCCACATCCTCTCCAACACAAGCCATCCTCAGGATTTTTGATATTGATCATACTGACAGGTATAAGATGGTATCTGAAAGTCATTTTGATTTGCATTTCCCTGATGATTAAAAAATCGTTTCTTAAATGTCTTTTGGTCATTTGATATTCTTCTGCTGCGGATTCTCTACTTAGCTCTGTACATCATTTTATTTGGATTATTATTATTATTATTTTATATTTAGTTTTTTGAGTTACTTATATATTTTGCCGATCAGGCCTCTGAGAGATATGTGGTTGGTGATGATCTTTTCCCATTCTGTAGGCTGACATTCTGTCTTATATCATACCACAAGAACACTTGTTTAACATTGTTTATAGCAGCATTGTTTGTAAAAGCCAGAAACTGGAAATAACCTAGATGTCCCTCAACTGAAGAAAGGATAAAGAAAATGTGGTACATTTACTCAATGTCGTATTATTCAACTATAAAAAACAATGATATCATGAAATTTACAGGAAAATGGGTGGAACTACAAAAAGCATCCTGAGTGAGGAAACCCGATTCAGAAAGACAAACATGGTATGTACTCATTCATAAGTGGCTATTAGACATAAAGCAAAGGGTAAACATACCACAGTCCACAGCTCCAAAAAAGCTAGGTAAAAAGGAAGACCCTAAGAGGGACATATGGATCGTTCAAGGAAGGGTAATTAAATGAGATCTCCTGGGAATACAGGGGACAATAGAAAGTTCATAAAGGCAAGGTGATGGGAGATGAGAATATGAGGCAACAGGATGGTTAAGGGGGATAGAGAGAGTGAGTGGGAGAGCAATGAAAGCTAGATTTTCATAGGGAGAGCCACTATGAAGTAAGGAAGAAACTTGGTGCTAGGAAAATTCCCAAGAAATCACAAAGATGACCCCAGCTAGTGGGGAGGAAGCCCAAACTAGTTTTCCTTTGTAATCAGATTAGCAAATACCCCAACTATCATCATAGAGACTTCATCCAGTAACTTACAGAACCAGATGCAGAGATCCACAACCAAGCACCATGACATGTTCGGGGAATCCAGCTGAAGAGACGGAGGAGGGAATATATGAGCAAAGGAGGTCATATACAAAAGGTGTTCAATCACACTACAAGGACATTTGTTCAACTATGCTCATAGTAGCATTATTTGTAATAGTCAGAACCTAGAAACAACCTAGATATCCATCAATCAGAGAATGGATAAAGAAAATGTGGCACATTTACACATTAGAGTGCTACTCAGTGGTTAAAAATCAAACAAACAATGGCATCTCAAAATTTGCAAGCAAATGGGCAGAACTAGAAAAAAATCCTGAGTGAGATAATCCAGATCCAGAAAGATGAACATGGTAGGTATTCACTCATAAAATGTATACTAGCTATAAAGCAAAGGATATTGAGCCTATAGTTCATGATCCTATAGAAGCTAAGTAACAAGGTACACCCTAAGAAAAACATACATAGATCCACCTGAAAGAAGAAGTACCCAAGATTGCCTGAAAAACTGGGAGCATAGGGGTGCAGGGAAATGACCCTATCCTATAACAATACTGACGAATATCTTGCATATCACCATAGAACCTTCATCTGGTGATGGATGGAGATAGAGACAGAGACCCACACTGGAGCACTGGATTGAGCTCCCAAGGTCCCAATGAGAAGCGGAAGGAGGGAGAATATGAGCAAGGATGTCAGGACCACGGGGGGTGCACCCACCCACGGAGACAGTGGGGGCTGATCTATTGGGAGCTCACCAAGGCCAGCTGGACTGTGACTGAAGGAGCATGGGATAAAACCGGACTCTCTGAACATGGCGAACATTGAGGGCTGAAGAGCAGCCAAAGAAAATGGCACGGGGTTTTGATCCTGCTTTATGTTCTGGCTTTGTGGGAGCCTAGCCAGTTTGGATGTTCACCTTCCTAGACCAAGATGGAGCGGGGAGGGCCTTGGACTTTCCACAGGGCAGGGAACCCTGTCTGCTATTTGGACTGGAGAGGGAGGGGGAGAGGAGTAGGGGGAGGGGGAGAAGAGTGGGGGGAGAGAGAGGGAATTGGGAGGCTGGGAGGAGGCGGAAACTTTTTTTCTTATTCTCAATAAAAAAAAAAAGAAAAAAATGTCTGAACATTATTCTATAAACATTTCAAAAATTACCTGTACTTTCAAGTTATAGTACACTCCGTTTCCCCTGCTGCCCTCTCCAGTCTCTACATCACTTGAAACCGTCATTTCATAGTCTACTCCAGAGTGAAACATACTAAATCAAGTTCTCTTTATCCTTTTTTTTTTTCCATTACTATCCTATGGACCACATTTTTCTCTTTTAGAAATCTCTACTCTTTGATCATCCAGTTTTTTTTTTAAATTGCCTTCTACAAGTATCACCCGTCTATTCTAACAATCTGAGTCATGAGCTCCTTGAACTGGCAAAATAAAATAAGAAGCAAATTAAGTCAGTTCAGCACTTATAATGTAATGTCGTCCTTCAGAAGACATAAGAAAACCACAGAAATGAAAATGAGTGGTTTGTTTTTATAATTTGTAATAGCGAGAGCATCAGCCAATATTACCTGTATTGTGCAGAAGCTTAAAAGTCTGCAGAGAAGAGGAAGCGCTGTCTGGAGGAGGATTGGATGAGTGATAGATCCTAAATGGATCCTAAATCTTGGAGGGGGTGGGATAACTGAAAATGTAACAGCCATTATGGATTGATTGATTGAGGAAGAATAGTCAGCTTTCCTAATGGACCTTGATTTGGATATAAGGGAAGAGGGGATGGCTAAAATTTAGGGAGCCATTAGTCCTTGATAAAATACTCATCATTTGGGTCATTAGTTGAAGAAACTGCCTATGGAAAAATTTGGTTAATGTCTCAGGTATGTGTGTGTGTGCGTGAAAGACAGAGATAGAGAGAGAGATGTGGACATTGTTTTTCTTTCAATATTATTTACCATGAGGACCAACTTTCAGGGAGAATCCCGATAAGATGTTATTACTCCACCATAGCCCATAGCTAGTCCTGCACTGCAGATGAAGATGAACACTCTATTGCTCATCACTTTCACCTGAAAACCAATGAAGGCAGTGGCACATACATGGTGGTCCACACAGTGACTGGACAATCCTATGATCGGTGCACTTCTCTAATATATGGCAAGGTAATTTATTATCCACAGTGATTTTGAGGAAAGTACATAATTTAAAGTAATTTAATTACAGAATTATTTTTCTCCTCATAAAGATCAGAAGATTCATTTAGAAATTAGATTAAAAAAATTGCTTTTCAACTTTTATTTTTCTTCCTGATGTTGTTTTTCTTCTATCTTTTAATTTTTATTTTACACAGAGTAATGTATTTCTGTTCTAAAATCTATACTCTGTCACCTGAACCAGGTACATAGCAGTGATTCAGATCAAGAAACAGATAAATCATTTGTGACTGATAATGGAGTTATACCCCAGCAACAGAAAATGAATTATGATAAAGAAGAATCTCTCCTGTCGTGCTGAAGGGCAGGTATTGTGGGCTTAATGTTGTATAAATTCAAAGCCCAAAGATTTTAGGGTTTTATGAAACACTGCTATAAATCACAGCACAAAACACTTCTGTATTTCACAGATCACACATACACATTTTTCCCTTCATTTGACAGATACATTTCAAGATTCATTAGGCTCTCTTTTACTATAATTCTCTGAATAAAATGTATCCTGCTTCTATGTACATTCAAGGAGAGACGAAAATGTTTCAGTGGACCATATATCAGAGTCCCAGAGAACAGACACCTTCTTCAAGACTGAGGAAACAGCAAGCTGTCAAATTTATTTTCACCGCTCTTGCTCCTTATGTAGAGTATGTGCCATAATTACTATTTTCCTTTATTAATGCCATAATTTATATGCAATATAATAACATGTAAATTTCAGTAACATTTCACTTATTATACTATCACTAAAAATAAGATCTAAATTACTGTTTGCTTTAGATACCATTCTACAATATACCAATCTATTCACATCTACCCCTTGTCAGTAGTCTGCTATTCCAAAATAATTACTGAACTACTAAATATGCATTGCTGAACTTAATGTACACTGGGAAGTATGGCTGGACTATGGTTTTTGTCTGCTTCAATCAATATGCTTTGACAATAATTTATGTTGTGTGTAGCTGTAGTTCTTCCATATTGATGAGTATGGATTATTGTTTTTATAAAATAAATGTTTCATTCTCCTGCCTGTGGAAATTTAGGTTGAGTCCATGTGACATTTTTCCATTGAATAAAAGAACAACAAACATACCAAAATTGACAGAGATTGCTAGGTGTGTGTACATTTATGCTGTAGCTTGTTCTATCCTAGGAATGGGACCACTAATTCATGGAAGCACTGCTGCCTGCCTATCACCATAAGAATCAACCTTGCCACCAGGGAAAAATACAAAATAGATACATTATTTTTTCATGAAAAGAGAACACTGCAAACTTGTATTCCTCTACTTTATCTGTTCCAATTGTTGTTACCAGTTTTTTCATGAACTTCTGTCTCTGGGAGATGTGAATGAGAGAACCACCTGAAAGCAAAGTATGATTCTATCAGTGTTTCTTGGGAGTTCCTACATGGTGTGAGACAAATGTTATTAGGCACTGGAACATGGGTGACCATACGGCACTCATACCACTGTCTAGTTTACCCCAGAATACATGATAATTCCTCCAGAGCTACATATATGAATTCCCATTTCAGCCTACTTCCATAATCTATATCTTATATAGCACATGAGAACACAAAATGAGGACATTTATAGTAAGTGAAGAATCACATACAACCAGCTGACTGATGTAGGAGAGATAATCTAGAGTAAAGTGAAGATCCAATGACCCTCACTCACTTCTTCTATAAAGAAACGTCAATAGTCAAGCAACAGGACAAGTAGTCACAGGTTCTCTGATGAAGATGCTGATGCTAACCTTTATGTTTGGAGGATAGGGCTCCACAACCTACAACTGCAGCTTATAGTCATTTTGAGATATGAGAAATGTTCTCTGTCATGGCATTCAATTCTATTTCCCCACTAACTAGTGTTTTAGGAACATTTTTCATGTGATTACAGATCATTTGCATATATTTTAAGTGTGAATTTACAATTTCTACCCATTTCACTGGGGTATTAATCTTGCTGTATTTTAAAACAGCTTGCTACCTGTGCTTCAAAAATCATCAGAGCATTCAAATACCTTTACTCTATTTCATATATGTTGATGTTTAACCTGATAAAATTGAAATATAGCTTTGGTTTAAATGAAGTTATAATCTTCATTGAAAACTGAAAGATAATCCACTTTTGATGAAAGTATAGACATCAATCATTTATATGGGACATGTCCTTGGCATGGTTCCCATGCAATAGAAGCCAGATATTAACCTACCTTTAACATACAGTTAAAGTAATCGACATTGGATTCTTTTATTTTTCAACCTAAAATAATAGCCATTTATCAGCACATAGTTCTATAGGACAATTTAATTATGCTTAGCTGGGTTCTATCCTTATGGCCAAAATCAAAATGTCCCTTTCAGCATTGTTCTCTCCTAATAACTAACTCAGTTCCTCATATTCCCATGTCCACCCTCCCCAATTCCAACCAGGAGATCTCTATTTCCCCTACCCAGGGAGATATAGGACACTGAGTTCTTAAAGGCTGAAGGTAATCTTATAACTGAGTGGGTGGAAATTGTTTATAATTAAACCATAAAAATTTCCATGGAATTATGTAGAGATGAAGGGAGTAGGCCTGCTTTTCATCCCTCCTGGCTCACGCATGGCTAGCTTTACACCCAAAATAACAACACACAAATTGTATTATTTTAAACACTGCCTGGCCCATTAGCTCTAGCCTCTTACTGGCTAACTCTCACATCTTGATTAACCCATTTCTAATAATCTGTGTAGCACCACGAGATGGTGGCTTACCGGGAAAGGTTCAGCACATGTCTGACCTGGTGGCTGGCTCCATGGCGGCTGCCCTGGAGAGGAGAGGCATGACATCTGCCTCACTTCCCTCTTCCTCCCAGCATTCTGTTCTGTCTACTCCACCCACATAAGGGCTGGCCTATCAAATGGCCAAGGCAGTTTCTTTATTTACCAATGAAATCAACAGATAGACAAATGACCTTCCCACTTCAGAATTAAGTGCTAGCAATAGGAAAACTGAATATCTATTAACATGAGGTCTCTTTTTGTTTCTGCATTCCAGGTCTATGTATAGTCAGTTGTTACCTTTGTATTTACTCCTGAAATATCAGAACTTGAATGAAGCATTCCCTTGTCATTCTTTTACTGCATTATTTCTTTCTTTCCATTAAGTGGTACTTTTATTAAAATTTCTTAATTTAGTTTTTATAAATAATCATTAATTATTTAACTGCCTTAATTTCTATGGTTGATAAATTAGTAAGCCCTGAAAATTCTATACTCGAAATATAACCTTTCACTGGACACTTTATTTCCTTCCTTTCATCCTCTGGTCTATATGACTTTCCTGGAACTGAGAGTAACTTTGGAAGCCCTTTAACTCGCCATGTTTCTATTCAGAGTTATACTCCATAAGCAGTAGAAAGAAAAAATAAATAAAATTAAAATAAACAATGTTCATCTCTTGTATGGAAAAATTGTTATATGTATAGTAGTTGGTTATTTTTTTACTTTTGGAGGGCCTGACACCCAGCTCTCAAACAAATCATGGAGACATATTCTTACTTTTCCCACCTTAGATTGGATGTTCCTAGCCAGCTTCCTTCATTTAAATTATCCCATCTACCATATGCCTCTGTGTTTTTACATTTATCTCTTCTATATGCCCCTCTTTCTAGCTTATTTAGTGACTGGTTGTGTGAATGAGTGGCTGGCCCTTGGTGCCTTTTGCTCCTCCTTTTCTGGCTCCTCCCTCTTCCTGTTCTTCTCTTATTTAGTCAGGTTTTCTGCCATCCCTGCCTATTTCTCTCTCTTGCCTAGCTGTTGGGCATTCTGCTCTTTATTAGACTAATCAGATGTTTTAGATAGACAAAGCAACAAAGCTTTACAGAGTAGAACAAATGCAACATGAAAGAATGCAGCATATCTTTGTGTCATTAAACAAATAGTCCACAGCATAAAAGAATGTAACCATCTTCATCTAATATTCCTCAGCATTATTTGCCCACTTGTGCCATGTGGGCTTGTGCATTTCTTATCTCATTACTGCAAATATGAAGCAAGGCACCTTTCTTTCTTCAAACCTCTGCACTTCTTTCAGCAGTAGGCTTTCAGTCTCATCCACTTCCCACATGTGGAGCTTGCTTTTTTTTTTCTAGTTCTTCTTGTAATATGACTTTTATAAGCCATATTAGAGTTAAAATGTAACCAGATTGCTATCACATAGATGCTGTTTTCTTTTGATTGTGTTAGTTTATTTGCTTGTTGTTTGGTACTAGGTTTGAATACAGTAGCTTAAATATGCCACACAAACATTCTACCACTAATTAGAAACCCAGTCCACTGGAAAAAAAACAGCCAAAGAACTAAACTACAGGGTCACAAAGAGGTGAAATACATATTCATCTTAGTCACAGCCAATTTGCCTTAAGTTTAGCATTTTAGAGTAATGTAAACATAGTACCACTTTTCTGTCTGGATTTCATGTTTACCCTTACCACAGAATCTATGCATATTCAAATTATATTTCCTATACAACATCTGTGCTAGTCTTGCCTTTCCTGGGCAATGTGTCAGAATTTCTATGTCCAAACAAACTGCTAGTACAAATAATACATTGCTTTGTTTATTGTTTTCGCTAATCAAATTGATAGAAAATGATGGTTTATCATGGTTTAATTTCCATGCTTTCTAATAAATTTGAGTACTTATTACATTTGCTAATTTCAATGAAATTGTTTCTTTTTACAACTTGATAGAGTGCTTATCTTACCAGCCTGGATCTTTATAACCATCACAAGTATCATATACACTGGATTATGTTTCTGCACCCCAGTAATCCCAGAATATGGAATGAGAGAGAAGGACAGTTATAAATTTCAAGGTCATCCTCAATTATGTATGGAGTTGGAAATCAGCCTAAAATAATAAATAAATAAAATAAAAATCAATGTCCCAAATCACAAGAGGAAAAGAAATCACTTTAATTTCTCAAGTTAAACAAGCAGTCTCCCATTATCCAGTCTCTTCCAAGTGTTGGTACTGTTTTAATTATCCCTCAGAATGTACATTCTCCTCCTCGGAGAATTCAGTAGAAAACAAAGCAGGGTAATGTGTCTATTGGAAGTAATCCTATGCTTCAAATATGAAAAGAACACTTTATTTGGAATGATTTATTAGAATATTTAATCATCAAGAACGGACTTTAGAGATGTGATTAAGAAACCGTTGTACACAATAACATGTAGCTTGTATTTGACCATCGACTGGGGATATAGGATTTTGGTAAATTATGCCTCAACTTGATATTAGCTTTCCTCTTCAGCTAACAAAATGCTTTAGTAGACTGCCGCATGGTCAGTTTTATAAGTGTGGTCATGCTAATATCTTATTAACATTACTTCCTCGTTGGTTAGATTTATCGCTGAGCAATCAGTCTTTAATGTGACCCCCAAATTCCAGATCAAGCATGCTATGCACCATTTGGCAGGACAATTTTAACACTGCTTGTATGGATATTAATTTTTGTCAGTCTCACTCTGTGTCCTTGGTCAGTTCATTAAATTTTCGGGTGGATGAGTATCTTCCTCTATTAACTTGATGATATTCTACTTGTCAAGAATGGAAGAAGAAAGAGCTAATTAAAAGTATGAAAGGCCCTTTAATGCTAACAAGTGCAAAATAAATGATAAGTTGAACAGAGTTAAACCCTACTGTTTCAACCACAGACTATCAAATATAATTAGTTATGGGGTTTCTTTTACTTTTCATGCAAGTATATTTGCAATTTGGCTACACTCTGAATGCACTACACAAAGAATCTTGAGGTTATTCTCATCTTGAGCTGTGAACAGAAAGCAAAGAAAGTTTGTTGCTAATGAATCTTGGAGGAATAATTTCAAGGCATTTAGTTACTCACAGATTGTTGCAGTAAATATTACCCTATGTGGTCTGAGTTTTGATGTTTAAATACTTGGATGTAATTCATTGAGTTTGTTTCTTAATCACTTTTTACACATTTCTTAAACAAGCTGTTCTGTCTTGTTGTTGTCTTCTTCATTCAACATCTACTGTTACCTCTCACTTTCTTAGTTCCATAGTTCTGATGGATCAGGGAGTAAGAGGTAATCACAAATAAAGGTACTATGTTCAAGGTCATTAACTAAATCAACTATTTAATGATATTTTATTGATCATAAAATAGGGACACAGCATCATCCATGTCACTGTCTACAAAATAGACTGACTTTAAGAAATATTTTACAAATGAAATAATGTGAAAAAAAGGAATTTCTATTTTACTTTCAACCACAGTAGAACATGGTATATAATATGAAATCTTGAATCATTGATTTTCTTTTCCATGATGAAAGAGGCCCTATATGGAAATGGAGATTTTAATAAGAAGGCTAAAAATGTGATTAAAGATATGGGAACTAAGCCAAACTTCCATGATTAATCTGGAAACAGAAAAGTGGGGTGTCTTTGCTCCTCGCTGAAGATCAGAATGCTCAGTAAATCATCACATGGCTAGAGTCTTGGAACCCCAGTGTATCTTCATTTCCTACTTATAGACATGTGTTGAAATTTTTAAAATTTTACATTTTAATAATAAGAACTCTAAACAATTTTATGCTAATTGTTAAAGCAGGAATTTTGTCCTTGCCCTCAACTTGTTTAAGCTGTCCATACAGACCGTGGTGATAACACATATGCTTGACCAGTTAGGTTCACCATATTTCATCTCGCTTGTTGACTGATTGATTGGTCTGCTAGCAGCTGGAAGATGAATCATAAACCCCTCACAAATATTATGATTAAGCTCAGGGTTTCTCCACACCATAGTCGTTCTCCCCAATGGTAGGAGAAGCTTTGTGTTCTATAAGAGGACTAATCCTTTAATTCCATTGCCATTTCCTTTACTCTTTCATTTTTTAAAGTGTATATGAGCAGTGTTAGATGGTAATTAAATCTTGTATGGGGGATTCAGAAGAAATCTGTATGTACCATCAGGAGCTACTGTCATTTGGCCCATGGCTAATACAGAGAGTTGAGTGGGTATCTCCTGGGTCTAAGGCATAGGAAACCTCAAGACACTTTACCTTGGGTATAACTGTACCAGTAGATGAAGATAATTCAAAGAATACGGAAGGTCTTAAAGTGTTCTTCATATAATCTGAGGTGTAGAAACACGGATCTGAGGCTTGGGATAAAGGCTGTAGGAAGACTGTTGCTACACACAGGGAGATAGTGCCAGAAGCCCCGTCAAATGCCATGAGGATGCTGACAGAAACTGTCACTTCACAAGGCATTGGCCCCCAACGTTGAGGTTCTATTAGATGTTCTTTGTGAGTTACCCAGGGTTGATGACCTGTAGGCATCCTTGGGTTTTGCATACAATTTCAATTTAATATATATTTTTTTGGTGTGTAGATTGGTGTTGAAATAGGAGCGGCGGGGTTGTGTCCCCAGCACCCCGGCTGCCTGCTAGCTTATGCCCCGAAATAACAACACACAAAATGTATTCATTTAAACACTGCTTGGCCCATTATATATAGCCTCTTCTAGGCTAATTCTCGCACCTGGACTAGCCCATTTCTAATAATGTGTGTAAGCACCCCAAGGTGCACTTACCAGGAGGATTCTAGCCTACATCCATCCTGGGTTGGAGCTGCCTGGGAGAGCGGAGCCTGGCATCTCTGCTCCAGAGAGCAGAGCTGTCACGTCTCTCCGGGAGCAGAGCAGAGTCTGAGCTCACTTCCTCTTCCTCCCAGCATCCTATTCTGTTTACTCCTCCCATCTTCCTCCTGTTTACTCCTCCCACATATGTTTTAACCTATCAGGGCAAGCAGTTTCTTTATTTAATTAACCAATGAAATCAACAGATTGATATATGACACTCCCACATCAGACATGGAGAATACTTCTGGGTGCTTTACTTTCACTGTTTCAGGGCAAGAACCGTGTTTCCCCTGGAAAATCAGGGTGGTTCATGATCAGCATAAATGAAGACTAATATTAACCCTATATTTCTATAATTCACAAGTCCTCCAAAGTTAAATTTTTAAAAGAAATCAATTGTTACATCATTCATTAAATGGTATTCCATTCATTATTTGTAGTAGCTGCATTATACATAGTTCTCGATTGCATTCTGAGTAAATGTTGAATCCTTTCCCCTTTTAAGAAACACATAAGCAGCCAAGAGGTAGTTGCACACGCCTTTAATCCCAGCACTCGGGAGGCAGAGGCAGGCGGATCTTTGTGAGTTTGAGGCAACCTGCTTTACAAGAGCTACTTCAAGGACAGGCACCAAAGATACAGAGAAACCCTGTTTCAAAAAAAGAAAAAAACGAAATACATAAATACATAAGCATAACACATGTGATCTATAATATACTATAATCCTTAATACTAAAACAACACTGTCTAAAACATTCTAATTTTATTTTAGAGAAGATGAAAATATAATTTTTATCATTTTTCAGTAATTTTCCTGAAATCACTGGACCAAAGGTTTCTTGAGAAGTGTTTCTGTCTTGCCACTGGCCTACAGTTGTGTCCCTGCATATTCACTCACTTATCACTGCCCTTCCATCCTTCCATTGTCTTCTTGGGTAAGCTGAACACAGATGGACCATCTCTTTATTTGACTGTAGTTGGTATCCTCAAAAAAGTTTCGGCACTTCACACATATACTCAAGTGACCTTGAAAGTATCTGAGGGTTGATACGATTTAAGTAATATATTTTTCCAACTGAGTGACAAAATAAGAATTACTTTTACATAAGCTACATCAGAGGCAACTGAAGATGAAGAAGTAAGCAAAATTCCTACCAATCACATACATAAGTAAATTGTGCTGCACACAAATAAGAGCCTGCTGTAAATTTCTGTGCCAATTTATTGTACTCACAAGCTAAATGGCTATTGAAAATACTACTAGGATAGAGATATCTAAATTTTTGGTGTGCTAACTGTAAAAATAAGGACATAGTATAGTTCAAAAACAAATCTCATGCAACTTTACAGTTCTTTTTTTTTTTTCCTTCAAAAGAAATGAGTTACTTACAAGGAGTTAAATGCTTCATAGACAAGAAATAAATTGCGCTGAACCAACTTATTCAACATCACCATCTTTTTATCTTCACCTTCACATTCTTCCTCTTCCTCCTCTGCCTTCCTTTTTTTGTTCCTTTCAACCCATTTTAATGCCTGAAGTTTTCCTCTAGCCAACTAGATGGCAATGTCTGTATCTTCCTTCAGCTAGGTAGCTTTCGTTTACCAAGGCTTCAGTGTGGTTTCACATTTGTCTCAATCTGTTCTCCACACCAACAGCTGATAAACCCAAATGTCCTTTTATTTTTCAGCAAAACTCAGAAAAGAAGGAGAGTGAAGTGAAAGGATGAATTAGGATCCTTTAACTAGGTTTTAGTCTCCCCTATGGGAGATAGGGTTTTCTTTCTCTTTCATAGCCAGTCTTGCCAGCCTCTGAGGGAGGAAGTTCACTGGCTAATAAAGAAACTGCCTTGGCCCATTTGATAGGCCAGCCTTTAGGTGGGTGGAGTAAACAGAACAGAATGCTGGGAGGAAGAGGAAGTGAGCTCAGACTCGAAAGCTCTCCTCTCTGGGGCAGACGAGCGACCCAGGATGGATGTAGGCTAGAATCTTCTCGGTAAGCGCACCTTGGGGTGCTACACACATTATTAGAAATGGGCTACACACATTATTAGAAATGGGCTAGTCCAAGTGCGAGAGGTAGCCGAGAAGAGGCTAGATATAATGGGCCAAGCAGTGTTTAAATGAATACAGTTTGTGTGTTGTTATTTCGGAATATAAGCTAGCCATGCGGCTGGGAGCAGGGCGGCAGGAATGCCACCCAAAGCTCCTTCAACAAGCCTCTTTTGAGTTTTCAAATCCTGCCTTTTCTCTGGATCACAAGGTCTTTCATCTTTCTGGGAACTTCTTGGAAAATGATTAGAAGTTGGCTAAAACATCATGGGGGTTGGGGTGGTTCGGTGATGTCAGTACGTTTGTATAAGAACCCATATAATGATATTTCCCTGTCTTCTAGATGACATTTTTTCTGTTTTTTAAGTAGCCGTGTTTGGCAGTTGTCTGCTTACTTACCTTGCAGGTATGAGGCTCAGCAAATAACCATAGACTCCTGATAACTAAAGATAGCTTTCTCTATCTGCCTTTGGAAACTCCCTAACCCCTAGGACCTCCCACAAATCAGCCTCCCATCAGCCCCCACACTGATATTTGTTTTACTATTTAGTCCCAGATTAATCCTTTCTCCCTGGAATTACCCTAACTCCACTTAAAAGGAGCATACAGCCTTCTTTGGTCATCGCCATTTGGCGCCATTTGGAGTGCCAACATGCTGACAGCTTTTTAACTTTAATAAATGCTCTTGCTGGTTGCATACATGACTGTTTGGACTTTTCTTGGGGGCTTCTCTTGGACCCTAACACATGGAATGTCCGAAGACTGACTTGGTCATGTTGTAGGAAATGCACTTGCCATGTAAGCCTGAGGAAGTACTTTACATCCCAGAACAAGGAAAGCAAACCCTAGGTCCTTGGATCCCTACCTGTAAATCTCAGGTTGTGAGTGCAAGCAGAAGAGACAGGACGTATTACAAGCAAAGTACCTATGCAGTGCAGACTAAACAGTGATCTCTGAAGTTTGGTGAAAAATTATGTCTCAATAAAAAAAGTGTAGAACAACCTACAAGACAGTGCATCATGTACAGAGCTGCTTCCATCACATAAGAACACATATGTCAAATATATATAAATATTTAGTATATGTTTAATATAAAAATTAATTTCAATATAAATAAGGCATATAAAATGGCAGATGCGTGCAAAATTATAGACAAGCAAGATGATGGCTTCTCAAGACTATACGTGACCTAGAAAATGTTTGTTTGGTTATTGAAAATATACCTGAATAAGGGAACATTTGTGGATGACACAATATTACAAAGTATATTAAAGTAGATATTTTGAAACATTAAGTAATACTAAAGTCTCTCACGAAAATGGACACATTTTATGGTATAGAAATTGTAGTACAATAAAAGAATTAACAAAAGATCACCATGAGACCATCATCTATGGTGTCCTTTGGCAGATGTAACAATTAACTAAGAAGCTAAATCTGTGGTATTTAATAAACATTTTTACAGCGAGACAGAAGTAGGTAGAAGGAGAAGATACGTTTTTTTTTTTTTTCTGGACAGTGGAGTGGTAATAATGTCTAACAAGAAAAAAAATATGGAGAGAAATAGCTCAGTGATAAAATGCTTGCTTTCCATGCATGACATTTTAGGTTTGACTGCCAGAAAAATAAAAATGACAAAATTAGTAGGATTAACTTGGGGATAAGAAACTGATTTTAATAATTAGTTGGTTTGTTCAAGGGTGCTAGAAATGTCCTGAATGAGAGAAGACACATAAAAGTCTATGTGCTGCTTGATTCCATTTATATGAAATGTCTAAAAGTGGGGAAAAAGGTTCAACAGGTTATGTGCTTGCCATGCAAGCATAAAGGTCTGAGTTTCAATCCCTAAAAATGTTTATGTTAACATGTGGGCTTGACTTCCATTCTTATCCTCAGCAAACTGGTGCAAGAGGCTATGTGTCCATATATACATTTAAAATATTTAATATAAACATTTAGGCTATTATTTTCAACTATCAGACAATTGATTATCAGAGTAGTAACATTAAATACTCAAGCTTACTCTGTATTTATTATCATTAGCATTTGCCATCATTTCATGTATTATAAGAAATAACATCTATAAATTTTCTATATTCCAGTTATTTGCCATCTGACCAATTTTGAGTCACTCAACTGTTAAAAATTTTGTAAGTCTTTATTGCATAATATTTCTTATAATCCACAGTGCTTCTATGCCTATTGATATTTTCATTTCCCAGTTGGGTTTCCATTCATTTGGAAAAGGTTTTTTGAGCACCTTTGTCAGTATATGAAAGCACTGATGGCTGTTCTGCTGAGACTGTGTGATTTATATCCCAAGTGAGAGACAAAGGAAAGAGTGAAGGTCTTGATAAGAGTGATTATTTTAGAATAGAAATGTAGCTCGGGGCTAGGCACGCTTTTTGCTCAGGGCCGTGGATTCAATTCCTCCAAACTATTGCATGCAAAGGAAAGGAAAGTGAAAAGAAGAGAGGAGGGAAGGAAACATGGCAAAGCAGAATGGGAAATTGGAAATCAGGGGGATTGTAATGGCTTCACCAGAAACAGACCAAAACTGAAGAGAATAAGGATTAGAAAACTACTCAGGATAAAAAAGTCAATAACTCAATGATGGAGCAACTGTTTTATTATTGTTATTTCAATAATTTAGGGTATGGATCTTATGTTTCATCATGACACCCATGACAGAGTGTGCTTAAAGTAAGATAGCTATGTGGAGATAATCTCCACAATCAGGATGAGATTTATAAACCTGTAAGGCAAAGACAGAGAGAGAAATGAAGTTCATTTCACCATGTTTTCACTATTCATGTGATTCCTAATGGTTTGTGTTAAGGGTCTGAATAATTGCATTTTACTGTGCTATTACTGGCCTGAGGAGCCTGAGATAACTTTTTTTTTTTTTCTGAAATGTTACTCAGGGAAGTCAGTGGGTTTGCTTGAATGTGGATTTGTTATGTTAACATCTGTGGTCATGAAACAAGCTGAAGGTTATATTTAAACTCAAGCATACATCCTAAAATCTACAATAAAATTGCCAAACGGAATCCTTTTATTGGAATCCTTATGTCTTAGTTATGAAAAATGATAAAGCAAATATGTATGCACTGGTGAGTTAAGTAATAAACATTTTTTCTAATAGTTCTGTAGACAGAAATTCTGCAACCAGGCTTCCATTATGATTGAGCTTAGATGGGTAGCCTTCTAGCTTGCAGAGATAGATTTCTGTCCTCCCACTGACAAGAGGATTCTTGACTCCTTATAAGGATATCAGACTCATTATATTGGATTGTAATTTCATGACATAATTAAGTTTACTCTCCAGAAACCAACACACTGGAGTAAATTTAGGCAAGTGTAAACACTCAAATTTTATTCAGTCTATAAGATATGTCATAAAATATGTGTCTCCTATGCCAACCAGATGTCTCAGTGGGTAAAGACACTCATTGTCAAGTCTGACAGCATTAATTTAATTCCACAACCCACAAGGTGGAAAGAGAGGACAACCTCCCATAAATTTTCCTCTGACCTCTACATGGATGTTTCCACACATAGACACAGAAATAAACAAGTGTAAATTAACAAAAAATGAGAACAAAAACAAAAACTTTATCTACTTGTTTTTAGTCATTTCTTCAGTTGAAATCTTTATATCTCATATTTGATGTGGGATTTCCCTCTGTATGCTGTGATTACCATTAATGAATAAAGAAACTGTTGTGGACCTGTAGCAGGGCAGAGCATAGCTAGGTGGGATAACTAAATGGAATGTTTAGTATAGAAGGTCCTTCTGTTTATGTGTTGCTTTAATTGGTTAATCAATAAAGAAACTGCTTGGCTTGATAGGGCAGAACTTAGCTAGGTGGGGAAGACAGACCTGAATGCTGGGAAGTGGAGAGAGAGAGCCGCCATGGAGATGCCAAGTCAGACATGTTAAATCTTTCTTGATAAGCCACAATTTCGTGATGAACACAGATTAATAGAAATGCTTTAAATCAAGATGTGAGAGTTAGCCAATAGGAGGCTAGAGCTAATGGTCAAGCAGTGTTTTAATTAATACAATTGCGGTGTGATTATTTCTGGCGTAAGCTAATGGGTCAGCAGGGATGACAAATAGCCCACTCATGCCTGTTACAGATGTTGGGAGAAAGAAGGGGAGAGTCAGAGAGAAGCTATGTAGTCCTCTGCTAGAGAGAGATGCCAAAACTTTAGCTGGTAAGTCACAGCCACATTGTGATACATAGATTAATAGGAAAAGGTTAAATTAATATGTAAGAGTTAGCCAATAAGAAGCTAGAGCTAATAGGCCAAGCAGTTATTTAATTAATATGATTTCTGTGTGATTATTTCAGGAGTCTGGGTGGCTGCGAAATGAACAAGCAGCCTTCCTTACAACATTTGATATTATATTTTATAGTATAAAGTCTTAATTTGTTTTATTGTATTAAAAATCTCCCTGTCAAATAATTAAGATGTAACAATTGAATAGTCAGAGTGTATATTCCTCATGGTGAGATAAACCATAATCCCTTACTTCATCTTCAGCAGAACACAGCTGCAAACTTTCCCTTTAGCTGTACAAAGACTTACATCAGAATTTAATTGAAAAACTAATCAGAATCTATTATTTAAGATCTCCCCCAGTCTTCTTTTCAAACTCATCACTCACTCATGATTTAGATAAGGCTTTATATTGTGTTGCTTTCTTGATATCCTCTCAATTGTCTGTCATCTTGTTCTCTTCTTTTATTGCTTATGGGCAGTTGATAATTCATTTTTCATGCTTGAACTTCCTAATGCTATTCAGAAACCTTCTTGTAAAAACAACCTCTGGATGAAATGGATGTTCTACTGGTTGTAAAACTCACATATGTGAGAAGTGTTTTTGAATTTCTGGACTATTTATCCATTTCACAAACATGCATTCTGCATAATGATTTACAAGGGTATTATTTTCACTATTATTATTAAACAGAATGGAGTGAAAGTATAATAGCTGTATTGTTGTGGAATAATCCTTTTGTACTCTGTGAATAGGTATTACTCTCAATGTTGTTTTTTTTTTTTTTTTTTTTTTTTNGAACTCTCAGAGATCGGCCTGCCTCTGCCTCCTGAGTGCTGGGATTAAAGGCGTATGCCACCACTGCCCAGATCTCAATGGTTTAATAAAGAGCTAATTGCCAAATTAGGCATGAAAATGTCAGGCAGGAGATCCAAACTGAAAGAATGCTGGGAAGAAGAAGAGAACAGAGTTACCAGCCTTAAGAAAATAAAGCAGGTCATGAACATGCCATGCTAAATATAGTAGAGAATAGAGAATAAATATGGGTTAATTTGAGTTGTAAGAGCTAGTTAGTAACAAGCCTAAGCTATTGGCCAATCATTTATAATTAATAGCATGTCTCTGTGTGGTTGTTTGTGAGTTGGACAGAAAATCCCACCTACAAATAGTGCCCAAAGATCAATCACAAATATCTACATAATACCTTGAAATTCTTAATATAAGGTTTCAAATGCAGAACAATCAAGTCAAACATGACTTCCTAGTCACACGGTCTCATGTAACTCACAGTAAAGATGTGTCTCCTGGCAGCTACCTGCAGGATGGAGCTAACTGCAAGCTGCCTTGCACTAGTATCATGCATAAAGCTGAGCCACACCAGCAGCTACCATAGCAGCTTAAGATTTGTCTCATGTCATCAAAGAAAGCTGCAGATGCTCAAAACGACAGATCCAGAAGAAGAAAATGTCTAAACAGGTTTTAGTGTGTTTAAAAACATACATATGCTTAAGAAAGAGGGAAAGGACATAATCATATAAAAGTTGTTTTAAAATAATAATAAAGTCCTTTAAAATAAGAATTAAAGTGATATAAAACAAAAAAGATACATAAAATGAAAAACACATGGAAAATATGCATCCTGTATGTTATCTTGTTGTCTTTAAATGTATTTTCAGAGCAAAGAGACAAGACACCAATAAAAAAAAAAAAAGCCCAAGTGATGCAACATCTCAGACCACCTCTGTTAAAGATTCCTCATAGTTCTGCATCCAGAAAAACTTCAAGTCTGCTGGCTTGAAGTTTTCCAGTAAAAGACTTAACCTTGATCATGATTTTGTCAAGGTTTTTCAAAAGATATCACTGCCCGCATAAAACAGAAAGCGTCCTAGAGAAAACAATACCCACATCGCCAAAAGATGGTTTATGGATATTTGTCATCATTTAGGGGATGTTGATTGAAAGATGTTATTGGTCATGGTAAAGAAAGCTGAACAAAAGATTTAGATTCAAAGATCTCTTTCTAAAGAAAAGAAGTAAATAGGAATGAAAGGAAAAAGGTCAATTGTTGAATTGCTTTAATCTAAAAAATAACTATTAATTTCAAAATATTTTATATTGGTATGGATTTTTATTGATTCGAATTTAAACTTGTGTTTGTTATATTGTATGTATGTTTCTACTTTTGTTTGTGGGTGTGGTATTTATACAGTTCATTTAAAAATGTAAAATTGAGTAACACAGGTTAGTAGTTAGTCATCTACAATAATCAAACTTGTAGTTATAAGTATATTTTCAAGGTTAAACAGATATATTTCAATAGATGGTCTTCAAATAACGTCAAAGGCCTACAAGATATGGTATTTAATGTGTCTGGTAACAAGGCTTTTCATGACACAGGGAATACTGATATGAATATTAGAAATAGTAGGTATCCTTGGGGTATCCTACAATCTCTGCTCACCTCTGTTCATTAGTTATGATTAGCTCCCTTTTGACAGTATCAAGTACACTAGGCAAAATTCTCAAAATGAATCCACCACCATGTTAATCATCTTAATCTAATATGGAAGCTACCAGCATAGTCTTCAGTTATGTAGAGAATTTGGTCAGATTCATCTTCTTGACCATGGCACAAAGTAAACCTCTCATTCAGTAAACAAGATGATTTATTTAGGATGGGTTTAAGGATAGAAATAATTGCCATAGTTACATTGAAAATTCAGGAAATATACAAAAGATTTCTGGAATAATCTTTATTTCTAGAGTAATCACAGTATGGTAAAATATTTTTAAATGAATAGAAATTCTAAAGTGTTCTTTGCACACATGGATATTCCATTTTAATTTGACATTCATATACAATTAGATGTATATAACACCCAAATATTGTACTTGTGCTTTTTTAATTTAAAAACACTTTTAATTAAAAATTTATACACACACACATATGTGTATGAGTAATATTGAGGACTGCATCTCACATTGCATTCCTGACTTGTCTGCAACTCGTTATGTAAATTAGGCTGAACTCAAATTCACAGAGATCCCTCTGCTTTTGGATCACAAGTATTGACATTAAAAACATGTGCTATTATTCCCAGCCTTCTGTTACATTGTCTGCATTTGTGAATCAGTAATGAACTTTAAAAACCACTTAATACTTTTAATACTTCTAAAAACTTTTATATTCTATTACATTTTTCCTTGCCTTCTTAATGATCGATTTTAAAAAAAGAGACTTGGTTTTATGTTTCTAAAAAGTTTGCTATGTCTCAATATGTATCGTATTTCTTAACAAATACAGCTTAATTTTAGAGGTATCATAAGCAAAACCCTACTTTTGGATTCATAATTTTTTATTGAATAGATGCATTCAACATCATTGAATGATTTCTCTACCTTGAATGCGAGCAAGGAATGCCGTTTGCTGTGAAAAATTGAGTTTGTCCTTTTCTGCCTCAGATCATACTCAATTTGGCGATATTTTTTCTAGTTGAAAAGATATAAGTTGTCCTGAAGGAATTGAAATGACTCATTTATAAAAGGGCACTATATTTGATGTTCCCTTTGTACAGAGGAAAGACTCATTTCTATGCACTTGTTGCCTCTAATCAAACAACTAACTCACAAGTGCAACTACTAGAACAGATGGCAAAACCTTCAAACATTACACTTTATATCTGAGAAAGACACACTTTATTTTAAGATTGCCACTTGGGAACATAAAGTGCTCTCATGGGAAAAACACATTTTACACTTTAAAGGCAGTTCATAAAATAAAGACAGATGTTTAAATGACTTCTTAATTAACACAAAGCAAACATTTACCTACACTGTGGGAAAAAAAAAAAAACAGTGCAATTAAGATCAACCCTTTGAAATAGCCTGGGACATAATTCTTGCAAGGAAACACCAAATAATTAACTTTGACTATTTTCTACATCTCTTAATGAAGAAGAATAAATATTACTTATCCATAGTTCACTAATGATATTATTATAAGATGATAGATGTTATTTTCTTTCTTCTCTTGGTAAAAAAAATGCACTTGAATCTTAAGACTATCATAGATACAAACTGATATTCTTATTAACTACTTTTACACTTACACACCCTACACTGAACACTTAAATTACTCCAGAAAATCCTTCTTAAGAAATGATGGAAGTGTGAATTTTCAGGTTGCCATAACAAAAGTCATGAAACACAAAATATCAGATTAAAAATACTAGGCCAGAACTGTTAATCACTGACAAACATATGAAGCAGCAAGAAAGAACTTATCCAAATTAATTTGTGGCAAAAGCAGTAAACTTAGTCAGTATTTATAGGAATTACAAATCAAATCAAAGAGAAAAGGGAGGTGAGGAGTCCCAGCACACTGGAAAGGTGACTGTAAATAATTTGTACTTGTGATTTCAATACGATGCCCAATCTTCATATTCTATTAGTATCTTTAGATAAAGAATTAGCAATACTTTGGGGAGCAATCTAGCTAGGATATATGAGGCTCAGCCTCAAATTATGTTAAATTTGATAGGTATTACTTGCCTGTTAAAAAAAAAAAAAGAAGAAGAAGTCAATTTCTTTACTGGAGAGACTGGAGACCCCCATAAAGTCAACTAGAAAAAGTCCTCCTTTGTTCCACAGATGACTTCTCTTATGAAACTGAGAGAATGAACTGTGTAGAGAATTTTATTCCCTTGATTAGGTTTATTACTAGGTACTATTCTTGGAAGTATTGTGAATCAGATATATTTCCTAATTTATTTTGCATTGATTTGTTATTGGTATTTACAAAGAAAAGGTATTACTTTTGTACCCATCTATTCTGAAACTTTACTGAAAGTGCTTATTTTATTTAAGTGCTTTCTGGGAGAGTTTAAAATGTCTTTTAAGTACAGAATCATATAAACTGCAAATGGGGATAATTTAAAAGTCCATGTTTACACACATCTTTCTTGTATTATTGAAATGAAAATGTTACAAGCTAAGAAAACTTTCAGCAGATTGAATGCACAGCATACAGAGCAGGAGAAAAAAATCTGAATGTGCTTAAGGCAGAAAATTTATATCTAAGATATATAAACAATCACAAGACTTAAACTCCAGGAAAAAATATTGTCAGTCAAAAAAAAAAAAAAAAAAAGCTACTGAAATGAGTAGTCAGCTCTCAGAAGAAGAAACTTAAATGATCAAAATCATGTTGTAAATGATTCAGCATTCTTAGACTTCAGAGAAATGCAGATAAAACTATTTTAAAATTCTGTCTTTCTCAAGTCAGAATGGCTATCATCATGAAAAAAAGGATAATAACAAATATTCATGAGGATGTTGGGTAAATTGAACCCTTACTCACTGTAGGTATGAGTAAAACTGAATGGAGTCATTATGAAAATCAATATAAAATATAAATTATACATACTATATGAGTCACCTAATCCATCCATGTTTTTTGCTTCATTATGGAAAATATCAGAGGACTGTAACCAACACAGATATTCCCCCAACAAATGAATAGATAATGGCATAATACATTAGTGACTCAATTATTATAGCATTTGGGCCACTTATGTGGAGGCAGCATTGATATTAACAGATGAAATGAACAAAGCTTCATTATTTAGTAGTTTGCAGACAGTTTTCAAAAGCTAATATAAATTTCAACTCAAGATCTGGAAGCTATACCTCTGGTGAATTAAAAGGCAACTTATTCAGCACCCCCAAATCTACAACCATGACAGTACTAACTAACCTTCATTATCTATAGCTCATGATCTCAGAAATTCTAAGACATAGATATCAATATGACTCAGATCCAAGGAAAAGCAGATGTTCCCTGCACCAGCTTGAGATATAGTTTTTCTAATGTGTTTAACATTGTCTAGTATACTATTGATGTTATCAGATACCCAAGAAGAGGAGAAAAGCATATTATCAAAAATGAATTTTTTATCCTAATAGATGAGATGAAGTAAAAAAGCAAATATATATATATATATATAATGTATATTTATATGAAGAAATATATATGTTTTAAAAAAGGAAGGGCAGTAAAAACAGCAAAATGAATATTGTGTACTGAAATTATAATACTTGTAATTAACATTTGGTAGAATAAAACCAAAGAAGGAGATAACAAACTAAACAATATATCAGATAAAATTAACCAAAGCTAAGTGTAAAGAAAGAAAATTCAAGCAGAAAATTAAACAAAAATACATAAACACCACAAAACTAATACATCAATTAGTTCAATGAGGTGAGTAACAAAAAGTTAAAGTTATACATATTGGAAGTGAAAAAATACTATTATTATTTATGAGAAAAATAATTATGGGTATACAAATATTATTAGATATAAATTTAATATTACTCAGTCTAAAGGAATTTAATTTGGATGGCTTACATGAACATGGATAGGAATTGTTCACTGCTGCATAGGCAGTTCACCAGTGGGTACAGAACTGAAGAAAAAGACACTGGTCCCGGTAACACTTACAAATTCTCCCAGGCACCTGTGAGACCTCAAAACCCTTCCTGCATGTGTAATTTTGGCAGACCAACTCTTTTGCAGGTCTTGTAAGGTTAAAAACAAACATAACAACAACAAACCATGAGTGTGTGAAGAAGAAACATTTCAGTGAAAGAGTGAGGAGGATTAAATTTTTCCACTAGATGAAATCTAGGATTAAAATGTCCAAAACGGATTATCTTTTTGGGTATATGAAACCGTCGAAGCATAGAATATTAACCTTCTGCTCAAATACGTTTTATACAGAGTATAAAGTACTACATAAAATATTGACTTATTTGAGTTTAACGTGGGCAATTAAAACAAGAAATGAAATCATATAAACAAGAATTATTTTATAGTTTTGTTTAAGAATGGTCTTTGAAATAGGATTTTTGTCTCTCCTATCTATTGTAGAATATTCTCCTTTAGTTCCTCTTCCAGTTTCTTGGTGGCATGAGTATTTTGTCTGCAGTGACTGGGGGGTAGATTTGATGTATCCATCTGACCCTAACATTTGCCCTTGATCTCTAGCAGGTAGGATGTGTTCCTCATAGAAACATCACTCTGCAATTTCCACCAAAGCCTTTGATTCATGAGCTTTTGGAGCACTGTTCTTAGCAAAGTCATCAATTTTCTAGGCTGTTTGGCCTGCCCTGTTTCTAAATAGGCTTTAGAACATTGTTCATGCCCTCATGACTCTGAGAACATTGTCATTTCCCAGTAACTCTTTCCTGCTTATTGGAAATGGTTGAAATTAAGAGAGTGCATGTCTACTCAGCTGATTAAAACAGCTTTTAGTAAGTCATGATTTTTGAGGTGAGCTTTCTTATATAAATAAGATTGTCTCTACAGCAGTAAAATATGATCACCAGATTCTTTTAACGACTCTGTCATTGGAATCGACAAATTAACAAATCAAACTAACAGCTAACTGTCCATTCATGCAAATAAATCAAAGTACTATAAAAATAAGTAATTAGAAAAAACACAAATGAATCAATAAAGTCAGAAAATACAGAGACATTCTGATTAAAAATGAAATTATAGTATTTTGTATTGTAAAATAGTCCTCTTCATCTGAAATGCATTTTAAGAAATAATTAGCCTTTATTTTTAAATTGAAAATAGATTTTTTTCACAATATATTCTGACTATGGTTGCTTCTTCCTAAAGTCTTCCCAGAAACCTGTCTTCTCACATGCCCAAATCCATATCCTTTCTCATTCTTTCATTAGAAAACAAACAAGCAGCTAATAATAATAATGATAATTTACAATAAGAATAGACAAATAACCTGAATATGACAAGACAAAGAGACTGAAGAAAACAAAGACCTAATAAAATAAATCGTAAGACATATAGACACGGAGACACATATATTTACACACACACACACACACACACACACACATAAACCCACATATATACAGAGAAAAAGAGAAAAATCCCCTAAAACCACAAATTGGAAACTCCAATGTAAAAATAAAAGACCTCAAGGGTAAGACAAAATTTAAACAATAAAAAAGGGAAAAAACTCCAAATATGCCAATAATTTTATGTTGGCCATCTATCTACTGCAGGGCATGGAGCTGGGCATGAAGAGTGGTTTCTAAACCCATTGACATATCTAAACGTGGTTGAGAATGTCCTTAATACAAAGTATTATTATTTTTTACTATTTAATCTTTAAAAATGATGATGATTTTAGTTATTTTTATTTACAGAATGGTTTCAACTGATGTAGTCTTTAAATGCAGTTGCTGTGTAAACAAAAAGCATGTCCAAATTAAGACCCTAAGTAGTTAAGTTAATAAAACTATTACAAAAAGCATATGTTCTAATTCTTATTATTTTCTAATATTCTTGTTCCCCCTTGCTTTGCTTTGTTCTGATAAAACACTGACCAAAAGTCAGTGGGGAAGCCAAAGTTTATTTGCTTATGGGTTGCGGTCCGTAATCAAGGGACAGCAATGCAGGAGTTCAAGGCAGGAACCTGGAGTCTAGAACTGAAGCAGAGTCCATGAAGGAACTCTGCCCTCTGCCCGTTTGCTTCATTTCCTGGACTTGTTCAGTTACCTTTCTTAATCACGCCAGGCTCATCTTTCCAGGGACACACACCATCAGTGGACTAGTATATTCTATATCAATCATTATTCAGAAAACATTCCACAGACTTGCCTGCATACCAGTCCAAATAGCAGTTCTACTAAAAGCCTTTCTTTCAAGTTCTAGTCTTGTGTCAAACTGATAAAAGCTAGCTCTAGCCATAGCAAAGCTCAAAAACAGATATTCCTAGATATAACAGGAAAAGATAGTTATTGTAAATATTAAACATTGTAAATATTTGAAATATCAAAACTGATGTTTCTAATACAATATTGGATGTTTTCAATAAGCCTGTGGTCTGGATAAATTTATACCAACACTGGAAACATTATCATTGTGGGTTTTTTTTTTAATTTCCTTTAGAATAGTACATCATTGAAACAATGGATAGATGGACAGACAGAAGAATGGACAAGAGACACATGGATGAATGACCAGATGGATTAATACTAGTATTTTAATTATTTGAGAGCTTTGATAGACTAATGAATGTCATTGTAGTTTTTTTAAAATATTTATTTATTTATTATGTATACAACATTTTGTCTGTGTGTATGCCTGCAGGCCAGAAGAGGGCACCAGACCCCATTACAGATGGTTGTGAGCCACCATATGGTTGCTGGGAATTGAACTCAGGACCTTTGGAAGAGCAGGCAGTGCTCTTAACCTCTGAGCCATCTCTCCAGCCCCGTCATTGTAGTTTTTAAGTAAATAAGTTAAGAATTCTGGAATCGGGCACTGCTTTTGTATTTTATCATTTCTGAAAATGTGCCTTTTAAAAGTTCTACTCAACTCAAAGGAAGTGTAATGATGCTATTGTCTTCACCACACTATTTATTTGTGGCTAGGTAACAAAGACGTTTATTTTTGAGGCATTGTCATCAATTATAAATTACTATTCACTAAGACCTATGGCTTACCATGTAACATCTAAGGATTATATAATATTTTAAGATATATTAGTATTGTGTTTTGCTACTTGGGCTTTTCTATTCAGAATGCTAAAATACCATCACTGTATTTTATATGTGGCTTGCTTGTTTTCTTGCTCAAAGATACTCAGTATGATTTTTAATGTTAGGGATTCTGAGATAACACTATGCAATAGCTCTTTCTAAATTGAAGGGCACTGTGTAGACAGTTGTTATGTTCATTGCAATTATTTCTAATAATGGTTCCTGTTGATTACTAAAGAAAAGGCTAACCTCACATGTGAGCCTTATGAAAGAAAGGCATGATTGAAAGGGGATGTGAAGTCACCTGCTGGCAAGACTGTCAAGCTGAGTTCAATACCTGGAGCTCACAGGTTGGAAGTACAGAAACAAGGTTATCTCTGACCTGTACATATATGAGATACATAGACACAGAGAGAGAGAGAGAGAGAGAGAGAGAGAGAGAGAGAGAGAGAGAGAGAGAGAGAGAGAAATATACACACACATGTGCACACTCATATATATACACACAGACACACAGACGTGCATATACATACTCATATACAGAGCATAGTTTAACCAAAGAGCATAGTTTAATTTTGTTCCCTAAAATATTCTTTTAAATGTATTTAATTCAGGTGCTTTTACTTCAGTTTATAATATGCAACATTGATGGCAGTTTTCACATTCTGCCGTTTGGAAGCTACTTTTTATTTACACTGGATAGCATAGCCTAACAAGATATCATGATCACATCATTTCATTAATCCCAAATAACATCATTTATTGTTAATGGATGTAGAATTAGTATAATGTGCTCAATTATAAAATCTATTTACTTGTGTGTCTCAGCTGTCCAGAAACCATCAAATTGATGACCAAATTAATTTGATTAAGTTTAGTCCTTCTTCTAAGTGCACAGAATTGGAAAGATTTTTCCGTTGAAGTGTGCATTTGAAAGACCAATCCTTGTGACTGTATAATGTTATTTCATCCAAAAAGATAATTTTCTAAAGTGAAAAATATAAAAAATAATATTGACTCCGATGAACTTTGTGATTTCTCCCACTTTAAGAACACAGATGCAACTCCATTTTCAATTATAAAATTGAAAAACTTATACAACTAGTTACTTACACTGATTATGATATCTAAAAGTAAATAATTATACTCAAAACATTTTATGGATCTCAAAGTATTTATAGATTTTCTAAGAAATTAGAATACCTTTTATTCTGATAGAAAAAAGTTAAATATTTAATATGTTGTTAAAGTGGACAAATTTAAAGAAACTAAGTTTTTTATTTGCTAAACAAGTAAAATTTTACTTTTCTATTCATTACAACAGATTTTTCTCAGAATCCTTGGCTGATTTGTCTATGCTATAGCTATCATATGTTTATATGAAAACTTAAACAGTAAGTTATCACAGTGCTATGCTGAGCACAACTATGGCAACATCTATAACTACATCTAGAGTAGGAATACATGGAGGCATCATTGGACAAGGATAGTCAAGAGTCAACTGCCATTCAAAGTAGCAGGCTACGACTGAAGATGTCACATACTCCATGAAGTTAACCAAAATTCTAAACATGCCCGGAAATACTTAAAAGCAGCTTTTTTTTTTACATTTTTTATTGATTTTTATTGAGCTCCACATTTTTCTCTCTGTTCCTCTCCCTGCCTCTCCCCTTCCCCCTTCAACTCTCAACCAGCTCCCTATTTACTCAAGAGATCAAAAGATCTGTATTGTCTGTCTTTCCAAAGTGTTGCAATAATGGTCAAAAAAATAAATAAGTAAAAAGGCTTTCACTCCAGAGAAGATAGAAGCACAAGAAGAGTTCGGCAGGAGGTAATGATCAACAGACCATCTAAGAGAATGCAGAGAAGACTAGATGGTTAAGAATACTTGAATACTTGTTGCTCTTGCAGAGGACCTTGATTCTATGTGTAGCATCTGTAACTCCAGTTTCAGGGAATCTGACCCCTCTCCTAACCTTCTGGAGTATCAAGCATGCATGTAGTCTCATACATGCAGGAAAGCACTCATACACATGAAATGAAATAAATGAATTTTCTTCATAATGGCTTTGGTGGGGGGGGGGTAGTGAGATGTTCACAGTGTAAATACTGCCAGGGCCCTGAATTGTCATATAGAAAATCTCAGGCAGGAACGTCACTTCTCAGAAAATTGATTCCTGAAATAATATAAATTATGTTATAGTTATTAAAAAGAAGTAAGTAAGGTTAGTTTCGATGAGATGAAAAATTGAACTCTAAGGTCAAATACTATATAATTAGTGTTTTAAATACTAAATATTATATATAAATATATATTTATGTATTATATATAAATATTATATATAGTATATATTATTATTACTTTACTGATATTTATAAAAGACTATAATTTATGATACCAACTCTTGCTTGTTTACCGCCTTATAAAATTCTATTTCTTTCAACTATACAAACAAAGAATTCCCGTGCATTTGACTTATTCTTGTGGATATTTTAATGGTGTACCGAAATATAATCATACTAGCAAAACTTTTAGATCTGTAACAGCAAATAATGTTGTGTAGCTTGAGAAAAGATAAGGAGAATTGTGCTTTAGGTCCAGGAAAACTTGGTCAATTAATAAAGAGGACTAAGAAATAAGATTCAAAATACATCCATGACATGGTGTTGCAGAATATTTGTTTAACTATACAAAGATGTATTATATTTGTTTAACTATGTAAAAATATGTTGTTGTTTTATCTTGCCTGCCTTTTGGTTTACTAGAAAGCTGAATGGCTAGTTGCAAGGGTGGAGAGGTATAGGCAAAAATTCCAGGTAAGGAGAGTAAGTAAGAGGAGAAACTTAGGGTCAGGGGAGAAGGAAGAGATGCCAGGGAGACAGACACCAGGGACCAGAGTGCTAGACAAGGAGGAAATAGAAAGTAGGACATACAGAATGAAAGAAAGCTTAAAAATACCAAAGGAAAGTTTTAACAGGTTAAATTAAGTTGAAAGAGCTAGTGGAAAAAGTCTAAACTAAGGTCAAGCTTTCATAATTAATAATAAGTCTCTGTGTTGTTATTTGGGTTCTGGCTGATGGCCAAATAAATTCCAACTGCAACATCAGGTAATGAGATAGAACACTAGATAAAGCAATATAATCAACTAAGAAGATTATGCAGTATAACATATGGTAAATAAGCATAATGCATGTTATTTCAAGAGAAAATTAAAAAGGAATAGTGCAAAGCTCTTTAATAATAGTTGTGTCAGAGCGAGGATTATATCTACAAAAATGCTTTCTGTGGGAGAGGGTGGGAATGCTGAAATAGAGTATAGCAAAACTAATAAAAATGAAATTTAGAAGATAATAAGACCTGGAATCCATTTTAACTACATGGTTCTCGATTTAGTGCAAAATAGGAAACATTGCTAGACTGGAAGAGGAAATATTACTGACCTGACTGAACATCTCTTGTGCTGATGGAGTCATGAAATCCAAGGAGAAGCACAGAGTTCATGTAAGGTATTTTTTTTTTTTTTTTTTGCTGTGGAAAGCCAAGAATATGTGTGTTACATACAAAAAGTTCCACAATAGCCCTGAACAGAACATAACAAAGGTTTATTTATCTGGGATAAACTCAAAGAAAGAGTAGCAATTTGTAGTCCTCTTCATGTGCTGGGAGCTGGAACTGAATCCAACAGCCTAGAGGCCTGTGCAAGCTTTTGTCTGCATTTATAGTACATGAGACCATGTTTAAAGTTGGTCAGTATCTTAAAGGCTATTGGCTGAAGTAGTTCCCACAGCACATGTGTTTTGAACTTTTGCAGGGGTGAATCAAGAGAGTATCACATTTTTGGTATATTAGAAGATTACACTGCATAGTGTCCTAATACATTGTTTCTGGCTTGGAAGAGAAACCTTAATTACACACACACACACACACACACACACACAAATACTAAGGTTTTTCAATGTAAAAGGATGGAATTGTTATCCTCCTTGCATAAGAAAGGCTGTCGTTGTAACAAGCTCAAGAGGCAAATGTTTAATGTGCTGAGTTTGTGATCTCTACTAGACACCAGAGTGGCAGTCTTAACTGGGAAGTTGATTGTATGAATTTAGTTGAGATGAGGAATAAGTCCTGAGGAAAATATACTTTTGAGAGATGCTGGTAATTGAAGATTCTAATTGTATAAATTATATAATATTAACACATGTAAGCTTAGACAGGAAGCCACTAAAGTCTCATGACTGCCAGACACACAATATTCAATTGCTTCAGTAGAATAAGCTGTAAGGAAAAATGTTAAATTTGGTTGGATTACATGAAAATTATGGAAAGGGAATATTCTTTGTTTAAAAATGTATATAGAGGTCGATTATTACAAAAGAACATATGAACATTAATTTAGGAGAGAAGAGATGATGCTATTGTTGACTAATGGAAATTATAAGGTAGTAAGATCTAAGGATTGAGAGACATAGAAGTCTTTGTCATGATAATGGAAAGAGTACTCAGAGCAGAGTCCTCAGTCCCTATCTTGTCCCTATGATAGAGAACTTGATGGTAAATAACATATAAGAATACAGATTTGTTTATTTTGATGGTGAATAATAGATAAAGAATACTGATTTGTTTCTTTCACACTTCTGTCTGGGGAGTTGAAGTATAGTGCTGACATCTGCTGAGAGATCCCTGCTTATGACATAGAACTATGGAGAGATTGAGGGAAAAATACTTATGAAAGAAAAAAAATAGTTTAAAAGAGGATGTGTTGAGCTTCTTGATGAACTATCCCAATGATAACTAGCTCTATTTCTGCCTGCCTGAAACATCCATGTGTTGAGGAACACATGAGCATTAATCACACTCAGCAACAGTTATGAGTCAGTCATTGTTGAAGACCAGCCTCGATGAAATTCGTGTGCTACAGATCCCAGGGTGGAAAATGGGGATGGTGTATGTCCTGGTCCATTTCCGGTTTGGGCAGGTCTACCAGAAACTTCTAGTGAAATCCCTCCGTGTATGAACAGCTCATTCTTGATATCATCTGACAGCCCCTCAAATCATCCCTTCATGAGTGACATTCCTTAAAGTTCCTTTCGCTTTGCAGTGGTGTTCCATTAGAAACAGGCATGACCACGGATTTTGGTAAGGATGAACTACATTCAAAGATAGTAGAACAGTTAACTGAAAACTGTGAGAAGAAGAAAAAGTTGAATGAAGTTAAAGCATGCTCACCTCATCTTCACCACATTGTTCAATTATAAGTAATGCTTCAAAATATTACAGAAATATGACATTGGTACCTAGTGTATTGTAGGTGAATGGAAATAGAGTAATCCCATACTAGCTCAGAATTGAGGATAATAAAAGGTTCTTTATTTAGGGAGCAGACTCACAGATCACAGTCCTCTTCATGAGCAGGGAACAGGAACCTAATCCAGAAGCCACGGGAGAGCTATCAAGTGTATCCAAGGCCACTCTCAAAGGCCATTGGCTGAGGAGTTTCTCCAGCAGTGTAGCATTAACTGTGAGGTAACTGTAGACAAATTTAATACTGCACTTTATGTCCCCTCCAACTTCTCCTTTATTTTCTCTACTGTTTCACTTTTTTACTTCTTGTTTTACTTTAAGTCACACTGAGTACAAGTAGTTTGCTCTGTATGTGTGTAGGTATAAGTTCATCTACTGCATCCTGGGTTGACTTTCCAAAGCCACGTCCCTGATGAAAACAAATTGTTCCTGCACCAGCAGTCACCAACTTCTAACAGCTCCATGACTAAGAGTAAGACTTCCTGATCTCCCCCTACACCTATGGTTGGGTTCTGCTTGGCCTGAACTTGTACAGCCCTTTCTTGATCATGCAGTCACAGGAACTGTGAGTACATCTGTGCAAAGACTATATTTTTCAATAGGTACATGACAATTAGTGCAGATATTTACAACTGGTTCATGGGCAGAGAATAAGTACTGTTTTACAGTATATGTTTTCTATATTTTACTCTTACCATATCTATACCCTTTCTTAACAACTGTCCAAGAAGCTGATACAGAAGGTGCCACATGGAGCTGAGTGGTCCACATTCTCTTTCTTTTTCTCTGCACATTGACTAGTTGTTAGATTCTGTAGTTTACCTTTACTGTAAAAATTAGTTTTATCTCTGATGAGGGCTGATAGGAGTACTAACATATGGGTATAGGAATAAGAAGTTCAGTGTCAGTTTATCCCTATGTCCATTTAGTGGAATATGTATATGTGTATAATGATGAATAAAACAGGCAGGAAAGTTTTGTGGGTGGAACGAACTTGGTATCAAATGTGAAGCTGAAAAATGCAGTTGCCATGAGAGCTAATATGAATGTACAAGGGGGTAGTACTCATTGACTTTAGATGTGTTCTAAGGAAAAACAACCACTTCAAATAAATAGGTCAAAGTGTTCATCATTTAAAGCTCATGCACTAGTTAAAATTGCAACCAGATCCATGTTCATGTATGACAGAAGCTCTGGCTATGGGTTTATGTATTACTGACTCTGCACACCACCCTATGGAGTACCTTCAGACACTCCTGTCACACGTGTGTGTCTATTTTACTCAAATGACAAGGAAGATTATCTCACAATATAATGATTAATTTTCTATAATTAAATGTTAATAATTAATTTTACTATAACTGAAACAGGGACATAAGGTTGGAAACTCAATAATTATTTTAAATAAGTCACAAATATCAAGGTACAATCCATGTAACAGTGTGCAAGCAGATGTATAATCGCTCAACTTTGCGATTAAAGTAACTGCTGTGCACATGCACTACTGCTTAAGTGTAAATATAATGTTAATTTATTTTAATTTTTATTATTATATTTTCATTAAGGTTTGGCTTCTTATGAAAATTACATAAAAACATTTTGACACTTGAGAAAAAAAAAACTTGCAAAATACTTGCATGGGAGACGTGGCGCATGCTTCTAATCCCAGCACTCTGAAGGCAGAAACAGGTGGATCTCTGTGAGTTCAAGGCTAACCTGGTATACTAAGAGTGAGTTCTAGAAGAACAGTCAGAGTAACACAGAGAAACCCTGTCTAAAAAAATAAAAATAAAAGAAAATAAAAAAAGAAAAAAAGATGTTTGGGCTTCTTAATTTAAAGAAGATAATCACCACATGACCAGTCAGGCAAAGTCAAGACAAATGTAAGAAGAAGCATACAATTCATTGCAAATAAGCATTTACCTTATGGTTAACTAGCTACTTGCTACATATTTAATGAGTTAACTGGTGCATATTAGTTAAATCTTGATTGTTTGTTTAAAATCTCTTTTGCAGGAGTTCATGCCATCTGGTTAACTTACTTTAAATGACAAAAGCAATAAGTACTTAATTGCATTCCTATTAATGCACTCTTGTTTCTAAACATGTTAGCTGGCTAATGAGCACTTCAGGTTTCCTGAAAGAATATTTTATCAATGAGAGTGGATGTTTGTTGCCTCTTCTGTTGCTAAGGGAAGGTGCAAAGTAGGGCCAAACTGACATTAAACCCTATTCAAATTGTTATTTAAAAGAAATTGTCACAGTCTAGTACCAATTGGCTTTCTAAAAGCATCTGTGTGCTGTTATTTCCCTCAACGTATCTACGGAAGTTAAACTGCGTGCTCTCTCTCATTTTCATCCCTCAGACATGTGACTAGGAAGAGATTGACTCTGTAAGGGTGAGCCAGGTACAGCTACGGATACCTGTCAACCCAGGAAGTGGATATTTTAAGGACTTCATAACAAAGAACAAAGTTTATGAATAAACTGATTACAGAAAGCTGGTTGTGAACTGTTCACTTAGAACTTGGTAAAAAGTTGTATTTCCTTCCCATAGACAGCATGGGAAGACATGGTTCTTCAGGCTGAACATAGATAAAGATGGACTGTAGCTGAATAGGTTTACAATAGCACTTTTTACAGTATGAAAACTAGAGATAAGGGAGTGCATTTCTACAGTGCTGGAGGAAAATACTGTAAGAGTTAACGTTTACAAACTCCTGATCCATTTACTCTGGTTTGACCATAACACATTATCATGTACATCACAATACCACATAGCAGTCCATAAATAGAAACAGATTGCACCTGCTAACAGATGAAGAAAAGAATAGTCGTGCTTTTTAGTTTGTCGTACCAACCCTGACTAGTAGGCTTTGAATTAATTACATTAAATTTGAAAATCAATTAATTAAATAAATAATCAATGTTTTTCTTATAAATAAAACTATAGACAGTATCAAGCTAATTTTGTTTTGTACCAATAAGAATATATTTGAAAATTTTGGAGTAGTTGGAGGGAAATGGTAAAACATACAAAATTCTTAAAACATAAAAAAAAAACCCTGTTTCTCTGGATTTAAAGTTTCATCTATGCTGAGTTGCAAAATTTGGTGTGTTTTTCTGTAGGTCACTGCCACAATGTTTGGAAACAATTGTTTTAGGCATTCTATAAAAGCCAAGAACTATCTCTGTCTAAATTCTATCCTGACAGAGTTCCCGAAATTGTGTTTCTCAAACTATTTTTAAACACTGGAGGCAGTGGGCTTCCCTAGATAAGCCATGTGGACTACATTTGGAGTTACATAAAAAATAACAAAGTTACTTCTATTCCTGACTTTCTAAATATAGCCCCTGCTTTGCCTTGGGGTAAGCAGTGGCTAGCATTGAAAAAAATGATGACAATATGTTTTTATGTACTTTAGAATATCCGGGTTTCAGTTAATTTTGAGGGAAACTAAACTGTTCTTTAAGCGTCTGGGATTTCCTTTCTGTAATTTTAAGAACTCAAGGCAAATGAATTCTCTCCTAAGTTACAAGATCCTGGTCACTCCTGTTGTATCAAAAACAAAAAAGAGTTAGGAAGCACCTTACTTTTCCTTCTTCCTTTTTTTTTTGTGGGGGAAAGATATGGATAAAAGACACAACCCCCACAAATGGAAGGGTATTGTGTTATCATATCACATGATTAGTAAAATTTGAATCAAAATGAAAATAACTTAAATGATACTTTGTAGACCCTTGTAAAATTATTGTTCTTGCATTTACCTGCATTACACTTGAAATGCTTAAATGTTGAAAGTATTGGGAGTAAAATAAGAAGGAAAAATATAGTGAGATTATGCATAATTGTAGAAGGCACATACAAGGCAGAAGATACTGGCTACAGGAAAGAGAAACCTTCCTTATATTGACACCTTTTTTTTTCTGAAATACACACGACTATCATCATATCGAGTTTTAAATAGCAAGCTACAGATTTTGACTGTGGTTAGTTACACAGTAAATTGTATTGTGCTCACAGATAGTGAATGGAAAAGAAAGAATAAAATGGAAGGCATGACTGCTCTTAGGCATGGTTTAAAAAAGATTTATTGTAGATGTGAGGGAGTATACAGAAAATCTGAGACATCTGAGAGAGTTCAGAGTGAATATGGCCAGACTGAGATAGGCCATGTGAGGAAAGACAAGGAAGGAGAACAAGAGAAGAGCCTTGGTCAAGAGCCTGGCCAAGAGAACCAAATGACTAAAATGTTCATGTAGCAAAAATAGCTGAATTACACAGGGAAGAGCAGCTGGTGGAAGGGCAGCCCAGTTTCTGGCCTGGAAAGTTCAGGTTAGAGGCAGATATGTCATTCAGAAGGACATTGTTGCTGGTAGGTACTGGTAGCCAGCTTCATCTTTGATATGTTAATAAGTACATTAGTTGGTTTTTGTCCCTAGTTAAGGCTTAATAGAAAGGCTGGATGAATTGGGCTGTAATTTGAGCTTTGGAAAATAATATATAAAACCAAAATAAATAGTAGATACAGTAGATATCAACCAGGCAGTGGTGGTACAAGGCTTTAACCTCAGCATTTGGGAGGGAGAGGGAAACAATCTCTATTTTGCCTGTTTTGTCCCCACTCTGGTCCTCTGACATGCTGACAAGTGGGTAGGTGTGCAGTTCTACTAGAATCTGTTAGGATGAGTTCCTGTGTGGTGTGTTAATTGTAATACCTTGGCAAATGGTAGTCTTAAGTATTTGTGGCAATTAATCTTTTTAAGTTGACAAGACCCACGAAGGAGAAAAAAATGGGCAAGTGTGCGATGGAGTTTCTAGCCAAGGAGAATTGAGGAGGGGTGGGGAGCCTAACTGTAGATGGCAGCACTCCATGGCCTGGAACCCTAAACTGAACAACAAAAAAAAAAAATGTCGAGAAACCCTATTGTCACACTGTCCTTTCTGAATGTATATGGCATATGACCAGCTGCATGAAGCTCCTGATACTATGATGTCACTGAAATGATGGGCAGACCATTAGACTGTGAGTCAAAACAAACCCTTCTTCAGCTGTTACTGCTATTCTGTCAGGAATTTAGTCATAGAAATGAGAAAATTTCTATTACAGTATTGAATAAGTTTAAAAAGTTAAGAGTATTGCTGTCTTGACCTTACAAGAAATAAGCTATATAAAAACATTTGTAACCATTATTTGAAAGGGATTCCCAGTGTTATTTGTGATGCATCTCTATGATCTAGGTCTTACTTTCACATGAGTCACTAAGTGCCCTGCATTCTTGAAGCTTGCCTTCTGTCTGGTCCCTTTCATTGACTTATCTCCCGGACCACAATATTGGGACAAGAAGAGTCTACCCAAAGACGGGAGGATGATAGGAAAGAAAGATGGGGAAACTCACAAACACACTTCCTCTCTATCTCATTATTTGATCTAATGTGGTTTGATGTTTTGATTTTCTTCCCTTGAAGAGAGAATATGAAGAGTTCTTCAGAAACTGTCTGCCAAATTTCAATTATTTTCTCAAAGAAAAGATAAAATGAAATGTGTCAGGTAGCATTAAACCACAATATGGGTGCCATTTTCATTCACCAAATATAAATAATTCACATTATCAAAAAAATCCATCATTCTAATCTAGAGCCTCAGCCCATGAAGTCATATATATCATGTTGCCTCAGTTGTTTCAGAAAGCCAAAGATGAAGCAAGGAGAAAAGGAAATGATGTCAGTTCATGAGAAAATGGTACCTGAAGTATTACTATCATATATATAAAAGACTAGATACATGTATATGCTTGGTAATCTATGCTTGAGATTACAGCTCTGCTTATAGTTAGGTACATTTTTTTCATGCAAGCCAATGTGTTTAGTAGTTATATAGACACAGTTTTAAAACAAAGGCTTGCACACTCATCCTTTTCCAAGAGAAGAGTAGTTAGAAGACAGAAAGACAGAGGATGCAGGTCCAAAAACTGGTCTTCCACTTAAAAATAGTTGGCTATTTTTATGCTCTTTGTGGCTATCGTGAAAGGTGATGCTTCTCTGATTTCCCTCTCTGTTTCCTTATCCTTAGTGTATAGGAAGGCAACTGATTTTCTGGAGTTGATCTTGTATCCTGCCACATTACTAAAGGTGTTTATCATCTGTAGGAGTTTTTTGGTAGAGTTTTTGGGGTCGCTTATGTATACTATCATATCATCTGCAAACAATGAAAGCTTAACTTCTTCCTTTCCAATATGAATCCCCTTGATCCCCTTATGTTGTCTTATTGCTATTGCTAGAACTTCAAGCATCTACTCAGAGTTAAAGGTTGGGAAAAGGTCTTTCAAGCAAATGGTCCTAAGAAAAAAGCAGGTGTGGCCATACTAATGGCACGGACTAACACTCACAGTGGCCACGAGCTTGAACTACTCACAGATGTCTGTCATCTGTGACAGCCACAACCCTCCTTTAGCACAGTCTCAGGCATCCCCAGCACAAAGCCTCACATTCAGCTCCCCAGAGAAAGAGGGCCCTGCTCAGATGAGCTCCACCATCTCTGCCTAAGAATGAACTCACACTTGACCTTGAACAGGGGGAGACTGGAGTCCAAGGCAGTGAAGAGCCACAGGTGCACATCTAGGAATGGGGCTCAGTCCTGGAACCAGAAACCAGAGCCTGGACACACAACAAAGCCAGCTGGTTCCTCTGCAGCCTCACAGCTGCCGAATGGAATGGGGGCTATGGAGATCTGTGGGATGATGTTCTCGTACACTGTAAAAAATTTGTCACCCATATTGGTTTAATAAAACACTGATTGGTTTTATTCCCAGACGGGAAGTATAGGCAGGGTGACCAGACTAGGAGAATTCTGGGAAAGGGAAAGGCAGAGACACACTCTCCACCCAGATGCAGAGGAAGCAGGATGAGAATGCCTCACTGAGAAAACATACTAAACCATGTGGCTAACCATAGACAAGAATTATGGGTTAATAAGTTGTAAGAATTAATTAGTACCCAGAGAACCTAGACAACAATGAGGACCCTAAGAGAGACATACATAAATCTAATCTACCTGGGTAGTAGAAAAAGACAAAATCTCCTGAGTAAATTGGGAGCATGGGGACCTGGAGAGAGGGTTGAAGGGGAGGGGAGAGGCAGGGAGGGGACCAGAGAAAAATGTAGAGCTCCACAAAAATCAATTAAAAAAGAAATAATTAGTAATAAGCCTGAGCTAAGATGCCAAATAGCTTATAATTATAATTAATATAAGCCTTTGCATGTTTCTTTGGGACTGAACGGCCGCAGGACCAGATGGGACAGAAACTTCCATCTACAGAGGCCATGGTAGAGAAGGCATGGAAAAACCTGGTATCCAACAGGACTCTGCTCGAGTAGATGAAGAGTTAGGAAGAGCAAATGTGACAGTCTGAACAAAAAGAAGAGGGGCTGGGAGAACGCAGCTGGGAGGTCAGGGTGCATTCATATGCCAGAAGCCAGACAGTGTAGACTAATCCAGGTACTGGCAAGGCATGAATTCAAACCACAAGGCAGCCATCCCAGTTAAGACAGGCTTTGTTACTGAGTCCAAAAGCTGGAGTTCCGAGACTCAGAAACCTTCCACGTCTACCCGGAAAAATGAGATTTGGGAGTAAATCCTGAGTTTAGGACTAGCTGTGCCAAGTCATGAGGCTAAGGGAGGACTTCGCACTGGAGTCTGAAGGCCCTTTGCCCCCCAGGACTGGTGTCCCCACAACCTCCCCAGCCAAGAGGGCAGAACTGTGCATGGGGAACCTTGCTCTCTGTGAATCTTGCTAAGGACCAGACACCGTGCAAACTACAGCCACCCAAAGTTTGCCGGCATTCTACTCCAAATCCTGGAGGTCCGGCCATGCTGTCACCTCCCTCTCAGACATGTGTTCCTTAAGGGACCTGAAGAGGCCTCCTCTGCACTGGCCAGGCCTTTGACTATGAGGGCCGCAGCTCTATGCCCAGTCCCTCTAGGACTAGGGACATCCAGGTAGAGCCCCTATGTTCTCTGTTCCCATCTAGACAAGGGGTCCATCCTGAGCCATGGTTTCTCTTTCCTATCTCTTCTCTATAATATTGACCCCCATCGGTAAACTGGCGGCAGCAGATGACCAATGCAGGTGGGCAACACAGGCCGCCGCCAGCTAGGACCAGCCGGGACTGGTGCGGCAGCAGAAGAAACAGGCTGCAGGGATCAGTGTGCAATACAGAGAGAAGATCACCCCACTACAATTAAATCAAAGAGGTAGGCCTTTGGTTGGCGAGGTCCCTGGCAAACGGGGAGCCTGGTCCTGTTCCTGAAGACACTTCTGAGGGGTGAGAGGGATCTTGGCCCCCGGCAGGAGCCAGGAAACAGAGCCAGGGCATTTTGTAAGCAGAGCCTCTGGCCAGCAGAGAAACCTAATCCGGTTTTAAAAGACCGATTAGATAGCATGGATAGGAGGAGATGGGCAGGCGCCAAGGCAAAAATTAACCCAATAATCTGAAAATCAACATGAAAACACCAGAACCCAATGATCTTACAACAGAAGGACTTGAACACCCAAACACAGAAGAAGGGGGAAAATGACATTATGAAAGCAATAGAGTCCCTTAAACAACATGTAAAAAACAGCCTTATAGAAATGGATGAGAAGTATAACAAAAAGTTTGAAGAAATGAGTAAATACGTACATGAGACCCTGGGAAACCAAGAAAAAACGATCAAACAGGTAATGGAAACAATTCAAGAACTGAAAACTGAAATCGAAGCAAGGAAGAAAACACAAACTGAGCACCAGGTGGATATGGAAAATCCAGGTCAACGAGCAGAGCCTACAGAAACAAGCATGATCAATAGAATACAAGAAATAGAAGAAAGAATCTCAGATTCTGAGGACACCATAGAGAAAATAAACGCACTGATCAAAGAAACAGCAAAGACAACAAATTCTCATCACAAAACATGCAGGAAATATGGGACACAATAAAAAGACCAAACCTAAGAATAATAGGAATAGAAGAAGGAGAAGAATCACAGCTCAAAGGCCCAGAAAACATTTTTAACAAAATTATGGAAGAAAACTTTCCCAACATAAAGAAAGATATTCCTCTGAATATTCAAGAAGCATACAGAACACCAAACAGACAGGATCAAAGAAAAACATCCGCTCGCCATATAATAATCAAAACACAAAATATACAGGTTAAAGAAAGAATATTAAGAGCTGCAAAGGAAAAAGGCCAAGTAACTTATAAAGGTAAACC
>NW_026068024.1:4061993-4094879 GCF_014885135.2 Alexandromys fortis | reverse complement strand
CTCAATAAAATACTGGCAAACCAAATTCAAGAACACATTAGAAAAATTATCCATTATGATCAAGTAGGCTTCATCCCAGAGATGCAGGGCTGGTTCAACATATGCAAATCTATCAATGTAATCTGCCATATAAATAAACTGAAAGAAAAAACCATATGATCATTTCATTAGATGCTGAAAAAGCATTCGACAAAATTCAACACCACTTTATGATAAAGGTCTTGGAGAGACTAGGGATACAAGGGCCATACCAAAATATAAACAAAACTATTTACAGCAAGCCGACAGCTAACATTAAATTAAACGGAGAAAAACTCAAAGCCATCCCACTAAAATCAGGAACAAGACAAGGATGTCCACTCTCTCCATACCTCTTCAGTATAGTGCTTGAAGTTCTAGCAATATCAATAAGACAACATAAGGGGATCAAGGGGATTCATATTGGAAAGGAAGAAGTTAAGCTTTCGTTGTTTGCAGATGATATGATAGTATACATAAGTGACCCCAAAAACTCTACCAAAGAACTCCTACAGATGATAAACACCTTTAGTAATGTGGCAGGATACAAGTTCAACTCCAAAAAATCAGTTGCCTTCCTATACACTAAGGACAAGGAAACAGGGAAATCAGAGAAGCATCACCTTTCACGATAGCCACAATTAGCATAAAATATCTTGGGGTAACCCTGACCAAGGAAGTAAAAGAACTATTTGACAAGAACTTTAAATCTTTGAAGAAAGAAATAGAAGAGGACACCCGAAAATGGAAGGATCTCCCTTGCTCTTGGATTGGGAGGATCAACATAGTAAAAATGGCAATTCTTCCAAAAGCAATATATAGATTCAATGCAATCCCCATCAAAATCCCATCAAAATTCTTCACAGATCTGGAGAAGACAATAATCAACTTTATATGGAAAAATAAAAAACCCAGGATAGCCAAAACAATCTTATACAATAAAGGAACGTCTGGAGGCATTACCATCCCTGACTTCAAACTCTATTACAGAGCTACAGTATTAAAAACAGCTTGGTATTGGCATAAAAACAGAGAAGTCGACCAATGGAACCGTATAGAAGACCCTGACTTTAATCCACAAACCTATGAGCACCTGATTTTCGATAAAGGAGCTAAAACTATACAATGGAAAAAAGAGAGCATCTTCAACAAATTGTGCTGGCAAAACTGGATTTCAATCTGTACAAAAATGAAAATAGATCCATGTCTGTCACCATGCACAAAACTCAAGTCCAAGTGGATTAAAGACCTCAATATCAGTCTGAACACACTGAACCTGATAGGAGAGAAAGTGGGAAGTACACTACAACAAGTGGGCACAGGAGACCGCTTCCTACGTATAACATCAGCAGCACAGACAGTAAGGGCCGCATTGAATAAATGGGACCTAATGAGACTGAGAAGCTTCTGTAAAGCAAAGGACACTGTCGCTAAGACAGAAAGGCAACCCACTGACTGGGAGAAGATCTTCACCAACCCCGCAACTGACAAAGGTCTGATCTCCAAAATATAAAAAGAACTCAAGAAACTAGACCATAAAAGACTAATCAACCCAATTAAAAAATTGGGCACTGAGCTGAACAGAGAACTCTCAACAGAAGAAGTTCAAATGGCCAAAAGACACCTAAGATCATGCTCAACTTCCTTAGTGATCAGGGAAATGCAAATCAAGACAACTTTAAGATACCATCTTACACCTGTCAGAATGGCTAAAATCAAAAACACCAATGACAGCCTTTGCTGGAGAGGTTGTGGAAAAAGGGGTACACTCATCCATTGCTGGTGGGAATGCAAACTTGTGCAACCACTTGGAAAGCAGTGTGGAGGTTTCTCAGCATATTCGGGATCAACCTACCCCGGGTCCCAGCAATACCATTCTTGGGAATATACCCAAGGGAGGCCTTATCATACAACAAAAGTATATGCTCTACTATGTTCATAGCAGCATTGTTTGTAATATCCATAACCTGGAAACAACCTAGATGCCCTTCTATTGAAGAATGGATGAAGAAAGTATGGAATATATACATATTAGAGTACTACTCAGCAGTAAAAAACAAGGACTTCTTGAAGTTTGCAGGCAAATGGATGGAAATAGAAAACACCATCCTGAGTGAGTTAAGCCAGACCCCAAAAGAGGAACATGGGATGCACTCACTCATATTTGGTTTCTAGCCATAAATAAAGGACATTGAGCCTATAATTCGTGATCTTAGAGAAGCTAAATAAGAAAGAGAACCCAAAGATAAACAAATAGGCATCCTCCTGAATATTAACCTTCATTAGGCGATGAAAGGAGACAGAGACAGAGACCCACTTTGGAGCACTGGACAGAAATCTCAAGGTCCAAATCAGGAGCAGAAGGAGAGAGAGCACGAGCATGGAACTCAGGACCGCGAGGGGTGCACCCACACACTGAGACAATGGGGATGTTCTATCGGGAACTCACCAAGGCCAGCTGGCCTGGGTCTGAAAAAGCCTGGGCTAAAACCAGACTCACTGAACATAGCAGACAATGAGGACTACTGAGAACTCAAGAACAATGGCAATGGGTTTTTGGTGCTACTGCATGTACTGGCTTTGTGGGAGCCTAGGCAGTTTGGATGTTCACCTTACTAGATCTGGATGGAGGTGGGTGGTCCTTGGACTTCCCACAGGTCAGGGAACACTGATTGCTCTTTGGGCTGATGAGGGAGGGGGACTTGATTGGGGAAGGGGGGGAATGGGAGGCAGCGGTGGGGAAGAGATAGAAATCTTTAATAAATAAAAAAACTGCAACAAAATAGTTGGCTATTTTTGATTAGGCTCAATAGTAACTTGGAGTTACTCACACAGGTCTCCAAGTCAGCATTTATAAGTATATGGTAAAAATTTATCTCATTATATAGTGCCAAATTTTCATTTAGAAATATTTTCTATTCTTCTTACCTAATAGGTGAATAAAAATAAATGATTCAACTGAACCTGAATTATATATGTGGAACTATTGCTTACAGAGATATGGAAGACTTTTTTTGTTTATTGTTTCTTACATACTCTTTATCTGCTATAACTTACTGCTATGAAGTTTTATTCTAAAATGAATAACAACAGAAGAATATGGCCTATTTACTTTCCCATCTTCTTGTTCAAGGTAGAATCCCACAGATTTATAAAAGTGTCTACTCTGCTCAGCAGAACCTATTTCAGGACTGTGAAAGTATTCTGGAATAGCAATAAACCAACTGAAAGTCCTTTGAGTGCATTCCAAGTAGGCATTTTCTTTTTCAATACAATTTCTAACATAAATCTGCCTTTCCTTTTCAGGGAAGTGTGGAAGTTGCCCACAGTACTGATAAAGACTTGAGACTTGTAAGCATTATATGAAAAATGCATTTTCTCATGCTCCAGAAAAGAATTCTTCAGATTGATCCCAAACATGAGGGTATCTGGCAAAGATCTAGCTGATAGCTGAGAAAAAAAAATGTCAACTTTAATGTTGTCTTGAGTGAGTTGAATTTCACAGAAAGAAGCTAATCATGATTTTCAATTTAAAGTGGAAGTCAGTCACTTAAAACTAAGATATTGTTTGAGGACTCTTGAGCAGAAGAGCAGCCTTAACTAAACCAACACTTATGTTCTGCCATTACTAATAGGCACAATTACACCTTCCAGGAAATATGAGTGATGCTTGCAGGATAGTGTTAAAGGGAATGGACTCACCATGAAAAGATGAACTTAGCCTAATAGGGATGTACACGCGGGGCTCTACCCTCTGGAAGTTTTTCAATATAATGACCATTTGGTACCATCGTCTGCATTTAATACACTACAAACTATGTTCTTCACCGATTATTTTCTTTTAAGCTCTAAATTTTAAATAAATTGCTATTTTTCTTTAATATTTTTAGAAAAACATAGTTCTTATTTTTAAAATTAAAATGTTTGTATCATCTCTCCCCTTCCTTGATCTATTCTCGGGCACATCATATATATAATATTTTTGTATGAACTTAAAAGTGTCTCTTAAATGGGACAGTTCTCATTTCCAGCCACTTTGCATAGGCCAACCATGAGAGAGACAGCAGTCTTTATTGACTATTGCAGGCCACATTAGTTAAAGCATACTAAGAGAATATGAATATTAACTTCTTCCTGTAAAATAGGACCCTGTACTTTATTAAGTAGGAAGATCCAATCTGTTGTGAATGCTAAGTATGTATGTAGGAAAAGTGGCAATATTAAATAAGTGTCTGCAGGTATGATTTCATTTCAACGATGAGAGGCACCTTGTGGCTTTGGACTACACTAAATTTAGAGATTCTGCAGTTGTCTTTGAAGTAGTCATTATCCCCATCCTTAAGCTCATTTTCAAATGATCAGAAACAATCCTTTTATGAAAATAAATAGTCACACCAGCCAGGAAAGCAGATAGGCTAGCTTCAGAGCCTCAACTGTCTCACTTTCCACTCCTCCAAATAAAATGCCTACCTTGTCAAACCACCAGCTCAGTAGCAGGCAGGCTGCAGCATCCTCCTCCCATCTGATCCCATCTAGAGAGCATCATGCAACTCTCCTCTAACCAAGTCTCTACTCATCCTCTTAACACAGCTCCTAATTTCACCAGCATTCCATGGGATCCAGTGAGTCAAGTATGATAGAGAAGAAAGTAGACCAGTGAAGTAGATAGCTTTAGCTCTTTACTTTCCTTCAGCTCCTCCCAACCCCATCCTCTAGGGGACTACACAGGTCATTGTGGGACAGCCTGTTTCCACCCTCCTGTGGGATTCCCTGAACCCTCCCCCTTGCTTGCTCATCCTAATTCCTAAGAATAAGTTCCCAATACCTAGAAATTCAGAATCCCCATTGGCTATACCTAGCAGAATCCCAGATGCACCCCCTTTCTGGTAATGTGCAGCTCCCAGATCTTTCTAAGAATGAGAAAGTGCAATAGAAACTAAGGAACAAAACCCTCAGGGAACAAATACAAATTCAGGTATCTGCACCTAAAATTACAATCATTCCAAAACCAGATACCAACATAAAAACATAACCAACAACAGCCAGAACTATATGTGCCCACTAGAGCCCACCAACAAAACCACAGTAGGCCCTGGGAATTTCAATATAGCTGAAACATAAGACAAAGATCTTAAAATAGCCTTTATGATTATGAGAGGTCCTTAAAGAGGAAATTAATAAATCTGTTAAAGAAATCATTGAAGCATGAGAGCTGACAAACTGATTTTGCCCCTTCTTGTTGGTCATGGGGTGACATGGGTAGTGAAAGGTGTCCTTCCCTCATCCATTGCCACCTGCAGCAGATGAGAGAGTTGCCCCTGGGGTCTCAAGAGTGGGGGAGCTATCTTAACTCTCTCCAGCTTCAGCACTTCACAAAGCAGCCTCTGCTTCACTTCTGGGCAGCATGCTAGAGCTGACCCTGTTATCTGGGAAGCAGGTGAGCAACCCTGAGTAGGGCGTGAGAGCCACAGAGGTGGTACTTGTCATGATTCTGCCTGCGAGAGACCTTGTGGCCTGTAAGAGCCCACAGCAGGAAAGGGGCAGACAAATAAACCATACAGACAGAGTTTAAGTGAGGAGTTTATTGAGAGAAGGGGGAAGGGAAGGAAAGAGATGGCCTCTGGAGACAGGGCTGTCCAAAGAGAGAGACAGAGAGATAGAGCCATGCTGGGAGAAAGGGGAAGAAGTCAGCTAAGTAGGCAGAGTTTCATCTTTTAAAGGGACAGTGTACTGTCTGACATGCCCATAGGCATGATGCTGGACATGATGACTTTGTCAGGTCCTTAAGGGGTAGGATCAGGTTCATCTGGATGTTAAGAGGCCTTCCCCCTTTCACCCCTTGCTACCTGTGGCAGGCCAGAGAGCTGGCTGCAAGAGTGAGAGAACCAGCCCTGCCCCACACCAACTGCAGCACACAGGGCCCATCACCCTGTCTGAGCAGCACACTCTAGCTGACCCTTTCATCACCCACCCGCACAGGCTGATCCAGGTAAGTCAGCCCTGAGAGAATGAGAGCAAGGGAACTGCCCCTTCCTCCCTCGAATGCCACCTTGCAGCACTCGGGAGAGAGGGCTCTACGCCTGCCTCAACAAAACAGCAGATATACTCTTGGATTTTATTTGCAATATATTATTGAGTATTTTTGCATCAGCATTCAAAAGAAAAATTGTGGATTACAGGTTTTGAAAGTATGTTTTTATGATTATTTGAAATTCTTAGGTATCTGTTTTTATGTCTCTGTTTTGGTTCTTATTTTCTTAATTTGGATACCCTTTCTGTCTTCTGGATAATTTGGATAAAGTATCTTGTTGATTTTCTCAAAGAACTAACTCTTTATTTCATTTATTTTTTTATTGTTCTCTTTATTTCTATTTTATTGATTTCAGCTATCAGTTTGATTATTTCTGCCATCTATTTATCTTGGGTGTGATTACTTCTTTTTGTCCACAGCTTTCAGGTATGCTCTTAGCTGAAAATATGAGGTCAATCCATTTTTTTATGTAGGTTCTTAGTGCTATGAGATTTCCTCAGTGCTACTTCTTTTGTGTCATAAAAAGTTGGTTATGCTTTGTATTCATTTTCATTGATTTCTAGAAAGTCTTTCATTCAATTATTTTCATCTTGATCCATTTCACATTTAGTAGAGATTTGTTTAATTTTTGTGAGTTTGTAAACTTTCTGTTGTTTCTATTGTTGATATGTAGATTAAATCATTGGTAGTTTGATTGGTTTCAAGATGTTTTTTCAATTTTATTATCTTTGTGGCAACTTGCTTTGTGTCCAAGTATGTGGTTAATTTTTGATAAAGCTAGGTGAGGTTCAGAGAAAAAGGTATATTTTTTTGTGTGTTTGGATGAAATGTTATGTAAATATCTGTTAGATTCATTTCATTTATAAAATTTGTTAGCTGCAGTATTTCTCTGTTTACTTTTTATCTGGATGACCTGTTCATTGGTGAGAGAGGGGTATCAGTAGAGTATCACACTACGTATGAGGAAGGGTCAATATGTGATTTAAGCTGTAGTAGTGCTTGTGCTACACACTATGTGTGTGTGTGAGAGTCAATATGTGACTTAAGTTGTAGTAGTGCTTGTTTTTACAAATTTTGGTACCATTGTGTTTGGGGCATAGATTTTAAGAATTGAAATGTCATCTTGATGGATTTTTTCCTATGCATGTAATGTCCTTCCCTATCTCTTCTATTTAGTTTTTATTTAAAGTCTATTTTGTTAGATACTACAACAGCTATAAAAGCTTGCTTCTTGGGTTCATTTGCTTGCAGTATCTTTTCCCATGAAGAAATGTCTATTTGATATTGAAGCAATTTTTTTGTTTCTTTGTTTGTTTGTTTTGTTTTTTGATGCAGCAGCAGAATGGATCCTATTTTCACATCCATTCTCTTAGTCTGTGTATTTTGACTGGGGAATTAAGACCATTGACAATGAAAGACATCAGTAATAAATCAGTGTTTATTCTCATTGTTTGTGATTGTGTATGTGTGTATGTGTGTGGGGGGTTGTGTGAATGTGTTTATGAGTGTCTGTTTCTGTTCTTTTAATTTTGCTTGTGTGGGATTATGTATTTCCTGAATATTCATGGGTTTATTTACCCTCTTTTGGTTGGAGTTTTCCTTCTAACACCTTCTGCAGGATTGGATTTATAGAAAGATTTGTAACATGTCTATCATACTTTTAAGCTCTGGACTACTAATGAAATGTATAACATGTGTTTATCTTATTTATATACAGATCACAAGATTTCTAGTGTTTTTGCTAATAATAGAAGTAACAGAAAACTTTCCCTCACTGCTAAAGATGTATTTACAACAATTTAGTTTTATTTTTTTCTTTACAAAATACATTTAATTTTTAATATTTTACTAATATGATTCAATTGTTTGAAAAGAACTCTAAACATCATTGTGATATTGGTAATAGAAATAAAGGCATACCTATGTAACCATCTAGTTATGATGTTCTTTGAAAGAGTTCTCTCATTTTCATGTTCCTAAAGATTTAGCGCATCACCAGTAAAATAGCTCAGAAGCAAAGGTATTTGTTGCTAAACTTAAAGAATAAATACAATCCGAGGATCTACATGGTGAAAGTAAAAACTGACTACCACAATTTGTTCTCTGATATCCATATATACCATGTGAATACACAATATAATAAAATATTAAATATTTAGCACAAATAAAAACTAAAAACATAGTTTAAATTATTTCATAATATTTTTTTCTAAAGTGTTCCTCTCACGCACATTCATACATATAATATATTTCCCCATACACATATGAGTTTGAATAAAAGATCATATTTTATCTGCAGAAAATGCTCAGTGTTGAGCAGGGAAAAATCAATAATTGAATTACTGGTCTCAGCTGTAATAAACCAGTGATTATTTCCTCATGGAAAGAGCGGTCATGAATTTACTTTGCATTAGCAATACATTATCACATAGCAGTAATCAAATAAAATTGTTTCATAAATGCCCATTTGTGTTGAGAGAGCTGCTAGAACACTGACACAGTTACAATTTCCGTAAACTTAAAAAAATGCTAAATATCCATATTACAGATATCTTGTGCTATAGCCACAAAAATGGAATCCCTTCCCCAGACTATGAAGGATTAGGAAGACTGCTTAATGTCACCAAATGAAAACGATGACGCATTCTAAATCATTTGTATGTTCACCCACTCCTAGTCTCTTTAGTTTCCTTCCTCACTACAATTCCCTTCATTCCTCAGTAGTAGTAGATATTCTTCTCCAGTTTGGCAAGGGGAATAAAAGCAAAGGAAAACACAGAAAAGGAAACAATAGGAATTAAGAAGAAATGCAGATTGGTAGGCTTATGAGTTTCTCAGTTGAAGAAGACATGGTGCAGACAGAGTGCAGGAAATTTCTTCTTGCTTGGAATATCAGAGACTCCCTGTTAGTCAGTAATAGAGACCATTCGCTGGTGTCAACACATATTATGCTGTTTATTCTGCAATCAAAGGAAAAGAAGAAGTTTTGAAAAAAAATCATCCCTATAAAAGTTTACTTATTTTTGTCACCGGTGGGCTTTTTATTCTTGTGGGAAAACTAAACTTTAAAAAATACAAGTGTGGCCGGGTGGTTGGTGGTCCATGCCTTTAATCCCAGCACTCGGGAGGCAGAGGCAGGCGGATCTCTGTGAGTTCGAGGCCAGCCTGGTCTACAAGAGCTAGTTCCAGGACAGGAACCAAAAGCTACGGAGAAAACCTGTCTCAAAAAATCAAAAAAAAAAAAAAATACAAGTATGGGAATACCTCCATGTAATGTACTTCATAGTCAAAAAAGATGTGCTTGACATGACTCAGTCAGACTCCAGGAAATAAACTGAATATCTCTGATGCTGCAAATAATTTTTCTCAGACTACAGAACCACAGGATGTTCATGTTGTCAGAGGCTGACAATGCTTCAGAAAGGAAAGAGGACACTATCGGTCTTGTTTTGAGTAGTTGGTTCCTGGACTCATGGTTGTTGAGTTATGTTGCTCCATATTTATAGCATTGATAAATGTCCTCTAAGAATTCTTTACAAAAAATGATAAAAATGATAATGTAGTTTGTGGCCAAGAATTATTGGCCGATTTTTGAAAATCAGTTGAAATTTGAAAATGTTTACTACCCAAATGGGTTAAAATGAAGTGTTTTGAAGCACACACATATCATTTTATAAAAATGTAGCTATATTTAATCTCCACCCCTAACTTCACCTAGGATACACAGCGCATGTTCGGAATTATGTATCAAACATCCTGTATGTATACCATGCTAGTTAATAACCTTCCTATATTAAATGTTTTCCCACTTTTTATGACATTCATCAGGAACCTTATTTTATAGGAAGGTTTATGATTTAAAGTTGTGATTTCACTTTCAAACTTTTCATATCTCTACTATTATTAGAGTCTAGCAGATTTCATGATAGTTTAAAAAATTTGGACAAGCATGTTCTTATTGAATCACAGCACAAAATTATATATAAATGACTCCTCAGATCCCGGTACCTAATGTTGGATGATTTTTATAGAACTATTGTATACTCTCACCAGGATATGATACTGAACCTCTTACTACAGCTGGTAGTTAATACAAATTGATTTTCAATAATGTCAAATACTGTATGCAAATTTACTCTCAGACTAGCTTTGTAGAGATGATTTTAAATATTTTATTGCATGATTACTATACATAACCAAGGTTTGATCATGGCATTGGCCTCCTATATGGCATTATTGATTCATGTCCAAACCACATAGCTCTTTGTGACTCCCTTCCTGCTGCCCCAAGTCTCTTCTTCTGATGTTTACTTTATCTTTTTTCCTCTCTGAATTTCACCTATTAATGAAAACATAATGTATTTAATTATTCTTATTTTATTTTTTGATAGGATCTTACTATGAAGTTGAGACTGTCATTATTTAAACTCACGAACTTCTCTCTGCCTCTCAACAAAAAGCCCTGAATGTGCACCATGCAATAGTACTAGATACGTTTTTTGCTGAGTCTGGATTAGTTTGCATAAGAGCTGATCTCTAGCCTTATTTATTTTTTCTTCTAATAGTGTGATCTTTTTTCTTCTTTGTGGACACACACACACACACACACACACACACACACAGACCTTGTTTATTACTTTTCCACTGAGAAACATCTTGACTGATTTTGTAATTGGACCATCATTAATAGTGATGTTAAACATTTTTGGGTGAGAATAACCATTTTATGTTTGACTTTACTGTTTTATATACTTAAAAGTGATATGTTGGATAGATATAGTAGATCTAATCAAATATTTCAAGATGCCTCATATTGATTTCAATAGAATCTTAATTAACAGATATTCCTGTTAATATATAAAGTTCAATTTTGTGTTGATAATATGCATTCTAACTGAGGTGATATTTTATCTATTTTTATTTACTATGCTTATTTCAACTAAACTATATTTTATTATACACTTACCACTACTCTTTAGTTATTATTGTTTCTCCTTCCATCTATTTAATCATTAGTTTTTCAAATTTTTTATATATTTCAAATATATACTTTCATATTATATGTTTGTGTTTATATTTATTTTAATTATCTCTCTTACTTGCTGCATATCTAACATGTTGTGAATAACAACTTAATGTAAAGATAATTGGAATTTTTAAATTCCATACTTAAGTGGCACACAAAATATTTTTTCCTGATATAAGTTGGTTATGATGTAAGCAATTCAGGAAAATAAAAGAGATTTTCATACAGTGAAGCATGATTAGAGATTCTGATGTGAGGCAAAGTTACTGTTACTCTATTATTCTTCATTTTCATTCTTATAGAGTCTAGACTACCAAAGATTTGAAAGAATCTTTTCCATCCCCAGTCAGGATGCTCCATCTGCCATTTCTTTTCTCATATCAAGCATAAAATATTTGATGTCTGAAACATCTATTATAAAAGATTTGAAGACAAGTGGTAGTGGCATACACCTGTAGTTCCAGAACTCAGGAGTCCAAAGCTGGTGAATCTCTGTGAGTTCAAGATCAGTTTGGTGAGCATCCAAACAGCCTAGGCTGCCACAAAGCCAGTACGTGCAGTAGGATCAAAAACCCATTGCCATTGTTCTTGAGTTCTCAGTAGTCCTCATTGTCCTCTATGTTCAGCGAGTCCGGTTTTATCCCAGGCTTTTTCAGACCCAGGACCTTACTAGGATGGAGGTGGGTGGTCCTTGGACTTCCCACAGGGCAGGGAACCCTGATTGCTCTTTGGGCTGACGACGAGGGAGTGAGACTTGATTGGGGGAGGGGGAGGAAAATGGGAGGCGGTGGCGGGGAAGAGACAGAAATCTTAATAAAAATAAGTAAATAAATAAAAATTAAAATTAAAATAAAAAACGGGAACAAAAAGATCAGTTTTGGTCTACATAGTGAGTACCTAGATAGTCAGGTTTTTAGAATCCCTTTCTAAAAAGAAATAAAAAACTAACCAAGCCAAATAAAGAAAACCGAAACCACATATTAACTATTAAAAAATTAATAATAAAAAGACTGAGATTCTAATTAAAAGTTTCTCTTTAGTTGGTTACCTTGATTACTACAGATCTGCACATATGTGCATTGGAGAAAGTCTGCTATACCTCATGTAAAGTAAAGGGTTTTAAATGTTCTTTTTCACATCCGATGCCTGAAAGTCATTCTATTGTTTTGTACTTCATTGTTTATTTCTTTGGTGAGTAAGGTCCTTCAGTGAACTGAAAAATAGTATAAACAACTTCATTGATAGCAACTTTCTCAGCTAGAGAACAGCCATGTAATAGGGTCTTATTATTGTATTCTATCAGGAAAGAAGTCTTCACAGCTGGCTTTTTTGCATTAGAGACAGACATTTTTCTTTCAAAAGAGTATAGGTGATTGAACAATATTCCTGCCTATCAGATTTAGCTACTCATTCTTAGGTAAATTCGTCATATTCTCTGCACTCTGCAATATGATTCTGTGCTGCAAGTCTGAATGTGTGTGTATTGTAATGTATAATATATTAAATTATATGTAATTCATACATATATTTAAAGACTCAAGGCAGAATATAATATGAATCTTTGTGCACATAGGGCATGTGTGTTATTTTATACATTTGTATATGTTTGTGGTGATAAAATTCATTCTAGCACTTGGTAACATGATTGGCAAGTGTTGTACCACATTGAGGAATATTTCTTTTTTTGTTTTTTTTTTAATATAATTTTTATTGAAAATAAAATTTGAGAAATATTTCTAAACCCTGGATTTTGGAAGATTATCGATGCAGCTCTGGTGGTCTCTAAAAAGAGCTTCCTATTTCACTCACCTGATCATTGGGATGACAAGTGTTGATGGAGGTGGGTCATTTGTCTATCTGTTGCTTTTATTGGTTAATTAATAAAGAAACTGCTTGGCTTTTGATAGGACAGAAAATTAGGTAGGTGGAGTAAACAGAACAGAATGCTGGGAGAAAGGAGCTGAGTCAGGCAGTTGCCATGATTCTCCCACCTGACACAGCCGCAGGTTAAGATCTTCCCTGGTAAGCCACCTCATGGGCTACACAGATTATTAGAAATGGGTTAGATCAATATGTAAGAGCTAGCCAATAAGAGGCTGCAACTAATGGGCCAGGCAGTGTTTAAAAGAATACAGTTTCCATATAATTATTTCGGGTATAAAGCTAGCCATGCAGAGCTGGGCAGGAACGCAGCCCACCGCCGCTCCTCACAACAAAGTGTGTACCACCTCACTTGGTATTCAGACACTAGAATCTTGAAATACTTTCGTTATGAACATGACTAATATTGACTTCTTTTGATTTTGTCATTTTGATTTGAAATTAATACCCATGAGAATTAGTTTTGATATTAAGAATTAGACAGTCTCCTATTTCATAGCCTTTATATACAAAATGTAGTGTAATAAAAGAAGTCCATTTATGGGAAAACACTTAAATTTTTTTGAATATTTTCTTACCAGCTTAACAGAAGAATTTTAATGAAAGCTGGTAGTTATATGAAGTTAAATTTACTACAGATAGGAGACTTTGCTTGGAAACACTGTGTCCTTTAAACTCTCTCACCCTCTGCTATGTGTCCTTCTATCAGTGCTCTTTATATGGCAGTGTCTCACTTAGCTCTCCTAGGTAAATATGTCTCCTCAAAATGTGTCCTGCTCTGCGTTTCTATATTATTTTCTGGTATCATAAAATTTTAGACTGTATTAAACAAAATATACATTTAAATATGTTTAATAATGAATTATGTGACTCTAGCAGAGCCGCATAAACGAGGATGGAAACATCTGATTGTAGGATGCACATTACTCTTCAGTATTTTGGAGCTGAAGAAGATGTAGGCTGCTTTTTTCTACAAGTGTTGACATTTTAGCCTGATGTTGTAATGTATAAAACTCCATCACCAAAATCCCTTTTGTGTTCTTAAACTCAGCTTAGTACCTAAGATTGAATAGTTTTTTCTTAAATCTTATGGATTATTTTTTTGTTCCTTTAATAAAAGCATTTGAGTTATAACTAGTTTGTCAGATATGCTTTATAATCTGTACATAAATGACATAAGAACATGTATTAAAGTTGTAAGTTGTTGATAACATTGTTGAGAATCTGATGAAATTGAAAACATTAAAACATATCTTTCCACACTATCAAAGGTAGCCACAGTCTCCTAGGATGCTGGCAGATTACCAAAGAGATGTTTCATTCATGGAATCCACAAATGTGTTCTACAAAGCAGAATTAGCTAATGTTTGTGAGCTAATGCTTATGATAGAATCAAAAATAACAAAAGGAAGAACCAAAGCAATGCTGAAAATTTGAATCTAGTAGGAACTAGAAGCTGGGAAAAGGAATATGTGAGGGATTTTGCAGCCCTGCTAATTTAAAGTGTTACTAACATCTTGAGATTTTGTCATAGATATATTACAGACTGTGTGACAGTATTCAAGTACAGATAACTTACAGCCTCTACATGCCATCTTGCAAAAAATGAGAAAAGGAAATATAGATGACAGATTACAGGCTAATCCTGGCACAGCCTCAGTCTGACCATGGTGTGACTAGCATTCATTTAATGTGACTCTTTGTCATGCACCCATACCAACATGTCTCTGCTTGGAAGTTGCAATGCTCTAGTTCAGCAATATGTCTTCTGGGTGCATTATGTAATTGAAATAAACACTGCACCACATTTCCAGGTGACAGTTTGAAAGGGATGCATGTAAAGTCAATTACAATAAGTGTGTGCAACCACATGGAAACATTATGTTGATGAGAAAGATGTCTGAGCACAACACTCTTTGCTCTTCAATTAATTTAAAGATAGAAAAGGCACAGTTCCTACTCTCCTACTCAGAAGCCTTTATAAAGAGTAAAGGGTATTAATTACCTTGATGTGGAGAGCATGTGATATTGGCCACCCTTTCATTTATTATTCCCCCTGTCTGTGTCTCTGTAAATTGGCTGATATCAATGCTTATCGATATCACCTAGGATGGCTTAATTTTTAAGACCATACTATTCTCTCTGAAAAGTATATGAATTGCTGTCTTTAATGCTGTATCCATATCTATTAGTTTTATGGTTACAAGCAGCAGAAAATAGATGTCATTTTATGTAATAACACACATTTTGCTGAACAAGATCTTGTCCGTCCATGAGGCCCCAATACAGCACTTTTGAGAAGAATGGTACAGCGAGGCCTTCAGGAATATACTGCAAAGTAAAGGTCATGCTCTAGGACACAATCATAAGGTGTAGGAGCAGGAACAAATAAATATAACCTCCATGCTCTCTTAGCAACCAGTAAGCAATGACTCTTCCACAACTGATTTCAGAGGTGATCAGAGAATTCCATCCTTTCATCAGAATACAAATAGATAAAAAAAACTGTCCAAATCAGATATTAAATGAATAAACTTTAACTAATTCAAATAATCATTATTTTCTTCTAACAAAATCAATGGGGCAGATATTGATGAAAAATCAACAAGACTAATAAGTGAAATGGATGGTTTTTGAAATTATAGACTTTCTGTATTAAGCAATCCTGGTTTAAATCTGTCTTCCAAAATGCCCTTGGATCTGACGGCAGTCAATCACTGCCGTGACTCCCCTCAAGCCAGAAGCAGTTGTTGATATGCTTTGTGTCAAATCAAATGAACTTTGTTTTCTGATTATTTCACGCAAAGAAGAGAAACAGTACATTGTATACAAATCAACAACAGCTTACTTAAACTTGCAAACATATTTTAAGAAGCAGTTAGTTGAGTTAAAACACAAATTATTAATTTGAGAGAGATCAAAGAGGGATGATATATAGGAGGGTTTGGAGGAAGAAAAGAATAAGAGAAAAACAATGTAATTATAATCTCAAAATAATAAAATAAATAATTAGAAAAAAACACCACTAGTTGTTATTTTGCTTATTGAATATTATTTATAGATTATATTTGATTTTTAAATCCATTTTTAAGGTGACAGTCAAATAATTCTCATCAATTTTAAGACTATTAAGAATAATTCAGTTATTAACATGCACATTCAGATATTGTATGCATAGAGAGTTTAATTTAATCTTCACAGGTTGATGTGGGAGTGTCATATATCAATCTGTTGATTTCATTGGCTGAGCAATAAAGAAACTGCTGGCCCTGATAGGTTAAAAGATAGGTGGGCGGAATAAACAGGATAGAATGCTGAGCGGAAGAGGGAGTGAGGTCAGACTCTGCTCTGCTCCCGGAGAGACTCAACAACTCTGCTCTCTGGAGCAGAGACACCATGGATGGAGGCTAGAATCTTCCCGGTAAGCGCACCTTGGGGTGCTTACACACATCATTAGAAATGGGCTAGTCCAGGTGCGAGAATTAGCCTGTAAGGGTTAGAGTTCATGGGCCAAGCAGTTCTTAAATGAATACAGTTTGTGTGTTGTTATTTCGGGCATGAGCTAGCCAAGTGGCCGGGGTGTTGGGGACGCAGCCCCGCCGCTCCTATTTCAACAACAGGTACTGAACTAATTTTTGTATGGGGTGGTCACTTTATTTATATCTTTATAAGAAACCATGCATTAAACTTTTATCTGAGGTGTTTGTTTTTCATGACTAAGAAATGTATGAGTGTACCAGTTACTTTTCACCCTTTTCAACATCTAATTCTGTGTCACTTTAATTAAAGTATTGTAATAAATGGGCAAAGGTAGCTTATTGTAGATAAAGTTTGCATTTTTGCTGTTTTTAGATCTTTTATGCATACAGATATTTGCCTACATGGATGCATGTGTACCATGAGTGTGTTTATTCCAGTGAAGGTCAAAAGAGGGAATCATGGCCATGGATTTGTTGTTAAGTATGGTTATGGGCTACGAAGTGTATACTGAAAAACCTAATCATATCTTCCACAAGATCAGCCAGCACTCTTAACTGCTAAGCTGTCCCATGAGGCCTGTTTGCATTTTGTTAATGACTGATGGTATTTGAAAAATTTTTATGCTTTAATTAACAATTAAAATATATCTGATAAACAACATAATGCTAGCTAGTTATAAGAAATGAAATGTGCATAAAACTTATAATACTAAAAGTATGGTATTTTCTATACTTAAAATAAAATTTTAATTAATAATAAAAACAGTGTTAAAAGATTGAGCTAATTCAGGTGTGACTCTCTCTGTGTATGGATCTGTCTCTTTTCTATCATGATCTACCTATCTGTCTATTTATTGCTCTCTGTCTCTGAAGAACACTGGCTAGATCACGTTCAGACTTGCTGTTAGCATCTATTTGTAACTGGCCATTTCCTTTTCTAACTTTTGTTCTCCTGCTAGGAAACATTTAAAGTTACAAGTTAAGTGTAACTGATGATTACTGCATAGTTTTCAATCACCAAAAAACCTTTTCAAAGATAACTGGAACTTGAGCTTTTCGTACACTGTGATGTGTCCCATTTACAATCACCACTTGATTCAAACTTTCATTTTTTTTTTTTTGTGCTTCTTTGCATTATTTTTACTGGACTCTAATTGCTATAATCTACTTTTCATAGCCACTTGTTATCTTATAATTTCCTAGTTAAATAACTAATAAGTAATATTATTTAAATAAATAATAAAAGTTTTAAATAAGCCATGATGCTTTTGAGTCAACTAGCAATGTATATTATTGTAGAAATCCCAGAGATTATGACAATAGCTAAAACCAAGAAACATGGCAAGTCTTCAAACATGTTCTATTTCATTCAGTCTTTAACAATGCTGTGAGATGGCTAAGCCCTGGAATTTTGAAATACACACATACAATTTTGACCAAAAGAATTAACTACCTAGCAGGTATTATACAGCTTAATTGCAATGAATGTGCTCTATGTGTGGGTATGTGTAAGATCTTTCATAAAGAAAAATAGTAGAGAACATTTCCAAACTCATTCATTAGGGCCAATATTATCCTAAGACCAAAGTCATGCAAAACCATTGCAGGAAAATAATATTTTAGAACAATGGCTCTGAGAACATAAATAGAAAAGATGATACAAAAAACACAAAATGATCGATCTTTGCTAATATGCAGAAACAATCACACAATGACTTATTTAGCCAAGGAATTAATGTTGCTCTAAAAGCACAAACTCAAGCCAAGTATAACAATATATTAATGCAATAAGCTATGATTTTCTAAATACATAGGACAGGCGATTTTGAAAAATTCAAACATTCATTTTTGGACAGCATCTGCCACCAACTAGAAGAAAAAAGAATAATTGCAACTTGGTAACAGTAATTCACCCATGAAAAACTCAATATAGGATTATTGATATAAGACTGAATGTTAAACAAGGCAAACAATTCCTCTTTAAAACAATTCATGATACTTTGGTCAGTCATAAAAACAATACATATAGCTAAAGACCTTTAAGTTGGAAAGGAAAAGTTAATATTTTCTATAAAAGATAACATGATCATATATGTATGTGTGTGAATGTATATGTATATGAATATATACCCATCCATGTGACAATCCCTCATATAATCTGCCATCTCCTCCAGGAAGTTGTCCCTCTCAGAGGCTAGGCTGGAGGCAGGCCCTAAGTCATTGAAAATCTGCATTAGTAAGACCTGGAAGAGTGGCAGTCCCTCAGAGACAGCNTATATAAATTATAAGCCACCCAGGACAAAAGCTAATAAACATAAACAAATCTGGTTACATAAATATAACAAATTCAGCATACAAGTTGTTATATTTCTAAATAGTAGGGCAAATTCTTAGAAAAAATTTTAAAAATTATTCAATTTCAATGCTATCAAAAAGATAATATCCTTATGAATAAATTTAACTCATACAAGATCACTGTTAGACCACATACTTATATCAAATATTTCCAATATAAAATAAAGTTTTAATGTAAGGATGTGAAAACAGCCTCAGCAAAATCAAAAAAATTAGTTTTCTTGTTGGTCTTGTTTCCATGTAGATCAATACACTTGGTTAACTTTCTTTTAAGATCAAAGTGATTTTTTTGTTGAAATGGAACAATAATCCCTAAATAGATATTAAAATTATGAATTGATACAATTTGAAAAAGAAAAAAAAAGCAGGCTCATTCTATATGATTTCAAAATATTAGGTTGTGATTCAGGACTCAAACCAAGCGACAAAAGAGTCAGTCTGGTGCTGAGTGCATACGGATGAATGCAGAAAATGATACGCTTTCAAAAAGTTGTGTGGAAAAATAGGAAACACATTCTAAGCATATGCATATAGACATGCTGTGTTAGATGCTGATCTTGCATGATTCACAGTAATTACTTTAAGACTGATTAGAAACTTAAATGTAACATTAAAAGCCCTGAACATTCAAGTGGAAACTATAAGTATCTTACCAAATGTATGAGTCGTAACGAAAAGTAGTGTTGTAATATGCCGCATGAGCATTAGGGATTTATTTTTCATTTTCAAAGTCACTATTAATAAGGTGAGCATCCACGAAACTGCCTAGGCTCCTACGAAACCAATAGGTCCAGTAGAATCAAAAACCCGTTGCCATTGTTCTTGAGTTCTCAGTAGTCCTCCTTGTCTGCTATGTTCAGCGAGACCAGTTTTGACCCAGGCTTTTTCAGACCCAGGCCAGCTGGCCTTGGTGAGTTCCCAATCCCCATTGTCTCAGTGTATGGGTGCACCCCTCCCGGTCCTAAGTTCCTTGCTTGTGCTCTCTCTCCTTCTGCTCCTGATTTGGACCTTGAGATTTGGATGCTCACCTTACTAGACCTGGATGGAGGTGGGTGGTCCTTGGACTTCCCACAGGGCAGAGAACCCTGATTGCTTTTTGGGCTGACGAGGGAGGGGGACTTGATTGGGGGAGGGGGTGGGAATGGGGAGGCGGCGGTGGGGAAGAGACAGAAATCTTTAATAAATAAATAAATTAATAAATTAAAAAAAAAGAATATCTTGGAGCCTCAAAAAAAAAAAAAAAAACAAAGTCACTATTAATGAAATTTAAAATCAAATCTAGGAATAAACAAAATAAATTGTGTTCAATGGTGTTTCATTTTTTTTTACAAATGAATAATAAAATTATACATACAATTCAGAAAAGGTGACAAGCCTGCATGGACGTTTTACCAAAGGTGTGCTGTGAAATGGCTTTACAAACCATCACCAAAAAGAAACATATTCATATGAACTGCGGGAATTTCCAAGCCTACAAGCTGTGATGAATTACAATCACTAAACTGACTTCATTCATTCTGAAACGCCATTAGCATTTTTACACAATACCAATTTGCTGTCACTTCTCATTCTTTAAAAATTTATTATTTTTCCAAAAAGCTGATTTTAGTTTATTGGTGTTTCAGTAGACTATATATTCATATATTAAGATGAACTAACATAGAGGAGCAAATCTTGCTTTGTTCTAACCATTTAAACTATGATGACCAGATTGTATTTCATTCCTGAAATTTTCAAGTCTGAAAAATATCAAATTGATTCCAGCAGAAGTTAATCTGTTATGAGTATTGTTATATAAGAACTCTGGCTGGAAACATAACTTCACCATACTTAAAATCTTACAGCTCTGATGGCGGCATGTACGTAAGATAATAAGTAAGTTTATAACTATCAAACAATGGAGCTTCACTACATGGAACATAATAACAGTGCAGAACATATCCTTGGTGCAGTCTATTCAGTCACTGACCTCACAATTAAAATATAATTTCCATTCATTGTTATGATCGTCAGTTTTTCAACTCTTTCTAGTCCAATTTGAGAACATGAAACTGTTGCTTTTCATGTAATACACAATTATCTTTGTTATGGGGGAAAACCTGACATTGATTAAATTAATTAGAAATGAAATGGTGACAGCACCCTGCATGGATCACAATCAGGTCATTGTTTTGTGGTCCTTGTTTTAAGCACAAACTTAATTTTTATGTAATTAAGTTTACAGAGTGCAGTTATTTTTTTTTCCAAGAGGACGAAGGGAAAATGTAGCCATAAGCATTTATGGATACTAATTTTATGGCTGTCATAAAGGTGCAAACCATGTCCCCAGAACAATGAAGTTTATGATTTAGAAATGGTCTTAATACTAATGACATGTATCAAATATTACAATAAAAGAGTGACTGTATACTGGTGAATAAAAACAGTCACTATTCTCTACTTTAAAATAGTAAGCAACGTTATTAGAGAGAGCGTCTTTAGATGTCATCCTTCAGTGTGTTGTACGTGAAAAAAGACAATCATTTTTAGTGTTATATTTCAGTACAGCTACACATCTCTATTGTTGAGTTTCTTTTTTTATTTTTATTTTTCATTTTTGAGTTTCTAAACAAAAACAAAAGCTTTATTCTTCCCAAAATGTAAAAAGAAAATAATAATAAAAGTGCTAAAATAAATAAAATGGTTTGTTTTAGCTTGTCTTTATTCGCTGACAGTTTAGGTGACATTTCTATAATATCTAATAAAACTATTTTCCATGAAATTATAAAATTCTAGCAGTTCCTTATTTTTTGTTACAACTATCCCAAACACTGCTAAGCCACTGCTTAAAAATTGAAAATCTTAAAATATAATCATCTTTCCATCTCCTTAATACTTTAATGTCAGGTAAAAAATTTGCAAGTATCAACTCCTAGTTATTAATGATCCACATTTTTCCTAAGTTCACTGGCTTACCAACATCTTCCATCCTTCATGAAATTTGGAAATCACTGATTTATGTGCTTTGTGGATAAAAACGGGCACAATAAAGAAACCAAAGTAACTGCTCCAAGGATGAAAGAACTAAACTGTATTCCAAACTGCCGAGTCTGTCTCCTGGGAAAGCAGGGAGAAACAGCAGGGGAAATTTTTACAGGGTTGCATGGAAAAGGGAAATAGGGAGCTTGTGACCTGGGGTGAGGTTTGTGAGCAAGATCTGGGTGATCCTACAGCTAGCATTGATCTTGATAATTTAGTAGGCACAAAATCATTTGTTATTGGAAGAGCCATGAGCCCTTTGCCAGAACTAAAGAGAATGACTCACTTTTTAGGAAGTAAATATTTTTTTAAGCCCTTGAGGAATGGTGACTTTTATCTAAATACCTGACCTTGGAAAAATAATTTTTTGAGAGACCAGACATTGTGAAGACATGCAAACACATGCACACACACACACACACACACACACACACACACACACATGCACACACAAAATAAAACACACACACATGCAAAAGCAGGCACATGAGTGCACACATATCATGTGCCTGTATTCAGTCTGCTGTCCTTAAGAGCTAATCTTGTTGTAATCATTTTAGAACCTCACACCTTCATAATTCTCTCAGAGGTGAGATCTAATTAAAGCTAAAAGTATATCTGACATTAATAACAAATATTAAAGACAAACATTTAAATCATTCTTATTTGAAAGTAAGATTGCAAGTTATAACAAAACTTATGAATGCAGACATAGCAAAATGCAGAAGTTAATAATGGAGCATTACAGTATAAAGTGCCAAAAAATGACTAGGTAAGAAAAGAGGTATAAAAGTAAGCTATAGAAAGAAAAGTAAATAAGTAAAGGAGGGATCTAAAATTTTCATAAAACATTGAGAAGAAAAACAGCTAGCAAAAGTGTTTGTACCTATGTATTATACATCCCTGATTATGAGTACAAAAGACCGAATAAGTTGAGCATCATTAAATATAAATGAAGAATATTAAAATAACAGAAAAAGAATCATAGCACTATAAATAGAATATCAAATAAAAACAACACCTTGAGTAAATAATGGTAGAAGAGACCATGCAAAGAACAGGAGGAGCTTGAAGATCTATCATAATAATTATTTGCAAATCTGCATATTTGAAAAATGAGCAAAGAGAAAACAATGACCTATGTATCAGAAGAGAGTTTATCATTTAGTTGAGAAGAAATAATAATCAATCCTTTTGTGGTGGACAGTTTCTAAATCCACAAATCAAGAAACTCAAAAGACCCCAACAGAATAAAAATAGAGAAAATCGTGGCAAGGTATCTCAGAATCAAATTATGAAGAAAGTGAGATAAGAGAGATTTTTATAAACAGAAGCAGATGTGTATTTTCAACAGAATCGTGATAAGAAGGACATTGAACATGCCGTCAAAAGTAGCAAATCACAGCATAATGATCACTTTTAAAACAACTATCTTAAAACTTCAGCTAGGAGTCCTTTTCCCAATCAAAATATATTTCAAATTCAAGATTAATGATAAGAAGCTGAGAAAAAACATTTGTTGTGATTTCAAAATTGGTCAAGCAATGATAGCGCCCCTTTGCTCACATTTTGTCATTTCTGAAAGAGACATTTTTTGTGACCATTGCCTCTCCTCAGAGTGCACAGTGACTTTGAAGAATATTATTACCACAATAGGTTTTTTTCCATAGTTAAATTTAGAGAATTGCTTCATCAACCAAATAATGAATGCTGGGGTTTATGTACTTAACCTAAGTAACATGCTTTCAGAGACTTTTAGGTTAGCAAGTACAAGAGCTCGTTACTTGAAAGAAAATTGAATCTGTATTTTATTGGCAGCACAAGAAAGAGTGGAATGCATGAGTCTTTCCAAAGTTCCTACGAATTTTCTCAACTTGAACTTTAACAAGTAACAATTTCCAAAATAACGGCTCTCCTAAGTGATGGAGGAAGGTCATTGGTTAATTAATAAAGAAACTGTTTGGCTCTGATAGGTTAGAACATAGGTGGGTGGAGTAAACAGAACAGAATACTGGGAGGAAGAGGAAGTGAGCTCAGATGCCATGCCTCTGCTCTTTAGGGCACATACAATGAAGCTCTGACCCAGGATGGATGTAGGCTAGAATCTTCCTGGTAAGAGCACCTCGTGGTGCTACACACATTAATAGAAATGGGCCAAGCAGTGTTTATATGAATACAGTTTGTGTGTTGTTATTTCAGGGTATAAGCTAACCAGGTGAGCCGGGCGGTGGTGGCGCATGCCTTTAATCCCAGCACTTGGGAGGCAGAGGCAGGTGGATCTCTGTGAGTTGGAGACCAGCCTGGTCTACAAGAGCTAGTTCCAGGACAGACTCCAAAGCCACAGAGAAACCCTGTCTCGAAAAACCAAGAAATAAAATAAAATAAAATAAAATAAAATAAAATAAAATAAAATAAAAAAAAGCTAGCCAGGTGGCCAGGAGCTGTATGGCAGAATGCAGCCCACAGCTTCCACAACATCTAAGTGTCTGGTAAGCAGAATGACCTGGTCAGAAAGCAAATCTCTAGATGACTAACGATTATTTAATCCCATTATTTGACCAGTATTGTAAATCTCAACTACTACAAAAGTTTCTTACAGATGTATAAAAATAGTTCATTGATAGATATTTTAATATAATTTCATCTTCAAACCTACATAAGATAAAACCTACATAAGATAAAAAATCAAAATGTTTAAATGACAGATACAAAAGTCATAAATAAAGAAAATATAATCAGATAATGGGATGAATGTGATTCTGTTAAGAGAATTCAAGGATGGTTCAATCTCTAAAAAGATATAAATGTAATTATTATGTAGGATATCTATTACAATCCTCTATAATGTACTCAACAAAAATAAGTACTCATTCTTAATAGGAATGAAATAAATCTATTGGCAAATTTTAAAATCACTTGCCTCATATAAATCTTATCACCCTAATTCATAACATCTTAAATGTACTACAAACCGAATCAAGAATAAAAACAAAACACCTTTTAGATATTGCCCTTATGCCAAAATATTTTCAGAACAAACAAAATACTAATAGGTTTTTCAAGATTTTTTGAAGAAATGAAATCCCAGTATTCATCACTCATATTTCAAGACTTCATCATTTCAAAATCACATTGTAATCTTGTATTTCTCCTAGTTTTCCAGACAAATTCTCTTTGCAGAAATCTGTCTCATTTACTGTGGTGCTGGCATAGTCATTATCTTCTCTACACCTCATTTCCTTGCCCTGTCACAGACTCTACCCTCCATTTAGCAGATGACTGACAGCTCTTTTTCTCTTTAAGCCTCTTCATAAGTTGTACTACATCATCAGAAATTTTCTGATTCTCTCAATTTATGATTTGTTCATTATATGAAAATTAAATCAATATAAAATGCCATAGCTCTGATTTACTGAACTTTTTACTGCCCTCTCCCTCTGTCAACTTTCTCTGCTTCCTTCTATGACTGTCTCTCATTGTTTTCCTGCTCCTCCTATACTCCAACTCCCCCCTCCTTTTCTTTAGTTATCTGTGTTCTGGCTGTGTTTTCTTTCTATTCTTGAATATGGACTCTGTTACTTTATGAGAGTGCAGATCTTCTCTCAGGCTTCTCATTGTAATTACATTGTTTCCTTTCCACATAAATACTATTATATTAGTTATATATTGAAATACGAGAGAAATCTTTTGGTTCACTGATAAGATGTATCTGTAAATACTTTGTTCCTATAATGTCAGATAAACTAGATGTGTGATTTAAAATGACAGCAGCAAATGAAAGAAAGATTTCGGAAAATTTTGGTGTCTTTTCATTGCAAACTGTAGTTTATTTATAACTCTTACATAAAATACTATGAAAGTGATTCAATTGTCTTTCAAGCCCACACAATCATTTTCTTTATATGAATTAAAAGTAAACTGATAGTGATTGAATATCTGTAGTGTGTCATTTAGTATTAAATGTTTTCCTAAATAATCTTAATCTATCTCCCAATTTACCATTGTAGAGAGGATTAGATCTTCATTTATACTTTTTCACATGGATTTAGCATGTTGTAGGTATACAGTTGCATTTGTATAGACAAATGAGGTTGTTAATGATCAGATTTTCATATTAATTCAATTATTGATTCCCGTAGTCTACCTCCCTCTCTCCCCCCCTCTCTCTCTCACACACACACGCATGCACACACACACACACACACACACAAACACACACACACTGTTAGGTTTCAAACCCAGGACAAATGACTGTGGTGACTAGTAAACATCTCAAATCTGGACCATGCAGCCAGCTTCTCCCATCATTCCTCGGTCTCTACTTGTTATAGGACAGTGTGTTTCTGGCGGACCTACCCCGATCTCTACCATGAACTTTCCAGCCAGCCCCGGGATTGGTTGCCCTTCCCTGAGAAGCTCTTCTCTATATAATCCAGACATTTGGGTTACCTCTCCCTCATTTTGGTCTTTTGGCCTACTGGCTGCTGTACCTGGTTCTATTTGCTCCCTTTTCTCCTCACTTCCCTCTCTCCCGACATGGTTCAGCTCAGTCTGGTTATCACTCTGGACTCTGGCAGAAGGCCCTGCCTCTAAGTGTACCCTCTCACATATCTGCAATGAAATCTACCAGATTTAGGAGCAGTCATGTCCTTTCCTCCCATCTCATTTCTTTTCTTCCCTCACTTTACATACACATAAATTTTAAATGCTACAACATACTCATTGCAGATAATCTTAATACATTTAAATGTCTCCTTAGTATACAAATATACATATGCACATAATCTATATGCACATATACATTATTTATATTACAGACTGGATTCTATACTTTGGAATTTATCAATGGAGTGAATCTATTTCTCATAAAATGGAGTTAACACAAGTATTTTATCTGTTTCAGATATCTGAATGTAAAATATGCAGCAGAAATAAAATTTATTTGGACCATTTTTGTCTTGTTTAGACTGGGATTTGGCAGGTTGCTGACTTTGGCCAACAGATATTCAATACTTCCTACTGGTATTGAGAAAAGAATGCTTATTGGCATTTGAAAGCATTATTGTAAATCATAAGACTAAATGGTAAGGACGTGTGTGCATCACCAAGCCTGAAACCTTTACTGGGTGGTCTTTTACCACAAAGAGGAGGTTGCTTACTTTTAGTTAGTTATAAATAAACATTTAAAAAAAGAGGAAAGTACAAGATAAACTGTGTTAATTATTTGATCCTCATGTAAATTAAGTTACAAAAAATAATGAATCCTTGGCTTCAACTGAATTCATTCATATTGAATGAAGATAATGTTGGTTCTGGTCATCTTTTATGCTTAATGGCTGTGCACAGCCTGTGCTTTCTCCAGCAGATACCGTCATGAAGTGATGTAAATCTTTAGACTTGACTTTTAAAATGTTAGTCACAAATGAAGTATCTATGACAATTACCAAGGAATTCAAGGTATTTAAATAGAACAAGTAGTAAAGCATCATAATAGTTTGCCAGAGTCCTGCCACAGCCTGGGTTCGGGTCCTGAGACAGGAATGAGGCATTGTTGCAACAAAATGTGCTCTCTGCTACGAGGTGAGTTTCACACAAGAGGTTGGCCCAAATAGCTCCAGTTGTCTCTATTTCTACATCAAAACAAGCATGCTTTTCCATACGAACAATCAAGTTTATCCCATCCTCCAATGTAAACCTCTGGCAAAAACAAATTTATGAAATATGTTGTTATTTGCCCAACTTTTACATTAAAATATCTTTAAACCAAAACAACACTTACCATTTTGCTAGTTTGATTAAATATCAAGCCAGGTACAATCTGTGTTTACAGATCTAAAGGTGATTGACTCAGGCACACATTGTCAAGAACAACAATCTCTACTTCCCTTAGTCAAGAGGATAACTATATGTTTTTTCTTGGGTTCACCTTCTTCTTTAGCTTCTTTAGGTTCACCAGGTATACACTCCGTGACCTTTATTTATGGCTAGAAACCAATTATGAGTGAATACATCCCATGTTCATCTTTTTGGGTCTGGGTTACCTCGCTCAGGATAGTGTTTTCTATTTCCATCCATTTGCATGCAAAATTCGAGAAGTCACAGAGACCCACACTGGAGCACTGGACTGAGCTCCCAAGGTCCTTATGAGTAGCAGATGGAGGGAGAACACGAGCAAGGATGTCAGGACCACGGGGGGTGCACCCACCCACTGAGACAGTGGGGCTGATCTATTGGGATCTCACCAAAGCCAGCTGGACTGTGACTGGAACAGCATGGGATAAAACCGGACTCTCTGATCATGGCGAACAATGGGGACTGATGAGAAGCCAAGGTCAATGGCAAGGGGTTTTGATCCTACTTCATGTTCTGGCTTGGTGGGAGCCTAGCCAGTTTGGATGTTAACCTTCCTAGACATGGAGGGAGGGGGGAGGACCTTGGACTTTCCACAGGACAGGGAACCATGACTGCTCTTTGGATAGGAGAGGGAGGGGGAGAGGAGTGGGGGGAGGGGGAGAAGAGTGGGGGAGGGGGAGGGAAATGGGAGGCTGGGAGGAGGCGGAAACATTTTTTTCTTATTCTCAATAAAATAAAATAAAATAAAATAAAAAAAGAACAACAATCTCATTCAAACATTTTTACAGAAACAGGGGTGATCTGCCTCCGATCTTTTCAGAATTGAAACAGAACAGTTCCCAGGGTCTAAAGTGACATCTGGCATGCCCAGACAAGAAACTTAAGAAGCATCAGCTCCGAAAGAATTTTAGAGAAAAATATTTGAGGAAAAAATGGGGTTTCCAAAATTTATCACATTTGTCCCACACAATATTGATAAAGTAAAACTAAAAATCCTCCAAGGGTATCATCAATATTATGAGAGATGAAAGTATGCAATATTCTGTGCTCTCTCGAAGACCACTGGTCCTTTCTCATTGAGATGTCCCCATGGGATTTTTCCTCATCCGGAGACCCTGGGACAAGCATTTATATTCTGTTCTGAAACTAGGTCTTACAGATCCCAACAACAGTTACTCTACATATCTACAATATGGTCCAGACTGATGATCTCATGAAGACCAGAATAAGAAGCACTGCGAGAGCTATATTAGGTAAATGGAGAAAAGTGTCTTTCTCATGCACCTCTGTTGTGCTGTTTATATAATTAAACTGTCTCCAGTTGGAGGAAGTTGTAAGTTTGTGAAGAAAATCTAATTAGTATTGGTGACAAATGTAGATTATTACCTTTTTTACAATATAAGACATTCAATAGAATTTTTAAAATTATAATTTAAAAATTATAGGATTTTATATAAAAATTATAAATCCACTAAAGTTTGAGTGATGAAAGAGGAAATAATTCATGAGAAAAGTTGGCTATTGCAAAAAGAAACAAGCATAAGAGAGTAGAACTAATTCTTTCCAGAACACTACCACTATACCAAAAATAGAAATACCTGAAACACTGTATCCAAAAAAGGAAAAAAAAAAAAGATGTTTGTTAGGGTTGATTGAAGTCACAACAAGATGATTAAATTGTTTGAAAATATATTACCTGATAAGCAATTTAAAAAGATTACATCTAATTGTTTTCTATGATAAAGATGTTTGGAATTGAAAATAGATGAGAGTTGTAAGCAGAATAATTCTAGCTATTAAAAATAAAGACACCATCCATGTCATAAACTGTTGTTATGATCACAAACCATAACAAATTTTACAAATGAGGATTTTTAATTATTTACATAATGTAGTTCAAAGTTATTATGTTTTGTAAAATGATTATAATTACAACATAAATGATTGTGCAGTTGAATTTACAACTACATGTATAATTTAGAACTGCTTTACCAAAGTAGTAAATGGTTCTTTGGTATCATCAAAACATTAGATGAATGGATGGGAACAATTCTAAACTAATTAAAAGGATACTGAGTAGAGTTACTATGTATCCAGTTTCTTGTCTAAATGCTTACATCATTAAGGGAAAGGGATGGCTCAGTGGGTCCTGCATTCAATCCTGAGGACATGTGTAAAAGAATCTAAATGTGATGACCTGGTTTGAAATCCCAAGACTACCACAGTAAGAGGGGAAGTCAAAAATAAGAGACTTGGGCCAATAGTTCATGCACACAGCCCTACAGCAGAGGTATAATTAAATTTTTATCTTCTATCACTAGAGGATCTGGTGCCTAGTGAGAGGAAAAATTGAAAGATTGATTCTATTTATCTTTATCACTTTTTATGTATAAAGCTAATTTCTTTAACGTCTAAAGAAGAATATAAAGTCTGTTTATGGGATTCACAATAGATTTAAAATATGTCTTGGAATAAATTTTCCTGGAAGTGAAAGATCTGTATAATGAAAACTTAAAGACACTGAATGAGGAAATTGAAGAAGACAAAAATATCTCCTATGTTCATGGATTTGTAAGGTTAGAGTTTGTAAAATGGATATCATACCACAAGCAATTTATAAACTAAATGAAATCTCCATCAAAATTCAAATGAAATTTATCATAGAATTTGAGCAATATTGAAATACACATGGAAGCACAGAAGATCCAGGACAGGCAAAATAACTTGAAAACTGCATCTTTGATTTTAAGAATTGCACATGATTTGTAATATATAGTTCCTTATGAAGTTTGCTCACTTAACCTGGTACAGCATTTCAACATTCATCACCTTTGCCTCTGCTCAGTCAGTCATTTTGCTGTCTGCAACACAATACAATCTACCATTACTGTTTTCATAATTAAATTTTAGGAAAATTTAAGCTTAAGAACCCCTTGCTTATTAGCATAATAATAAAGTTTTCTGTTTTCTATGCATGTGTATATGTATGTTCAATGCATGCATGTGTGCTTATTGTACTTTCATGTGATCATTCAAAGACAGCCTAAACTTCAAAAATCATATCTCAAAAATGCACCAAAATTTCATCAATCATTAGGAGAAATTTGTAAAAATATGTTCATCTCACAGTCTAATAAAATTTTCAAAGATTTGATGATTTAGAAAATGTTGATTCCTCCTGGGGGAAAGAAACACATTTATAGAAAGTGTTTACATATACTTTGCTAGAGATTTTGATCACTTGTTGATTGTTTTGTTGTTATTTGCAAACAGCTGGTTATGAAAATACGATAATTCATTCACTGCATAATTTCCTTAGAACAAAGGCTTATTTGAAATAAAAGGACTATTTTGGATGCATGAAAATATCACCTCATTTGGCTCCACATCATGATGGGTTATGATCCCATCTATTTGGAGAACTTTTCCTATTACTGGAGCAATGCATCCTCTCCGGTTTGGTTTGTCTGGTATTTTATCATATCTTCCTTTTAATAAAGAGCTTTTTATGAAAGACTGAATTACCTATTTCAATGCTGAAAATATTAATTAATATTTGTTTTAATGATGTTTATCTTTTATAGAATAAACCATTAGCTCTTAGGCATTAAAATAATTTTTAACTGCAGAAATCACTTCTAAAATTTCATTTCATAAGTATCAATGTGACTAATATACTCTTGTGGGATGCTGTTTACAAACATAACACAGCCATTTCTTCTACTCTGGAGCAACTATACCTCTGGAAGTTCCTGAAAAGGGGGGCTGTGGATGTTTTCTAATAGCAGGATGAATGGGAAAGCCATTGGAATCAATCTCTCAATCTTACATAGATCCTTGTAGCTTCCCGTAACCTTGATTGAGTTGCACGTTTTCTCTGGAGGTGTTAGAATATATAAAAGATACAGAGTTAACTGAAGGAGCACTCCATTTATGTGAATTTTAGGAAGTCACCACCCATGTTATAGTGTGAATTTCTGGTTATGCAATATTTGCTGTCTCCAAAACCCTCCGACCATTCGACTGTAAAACAAACACACACATTATTCCCAATTATGTACCAAGTGCCTTGATTCATTAATAAAATATATACTAACCTCTTGATACATCAAGTGATTCTAGCCTTGGGAATTCTTTGGCAGTTTTTAAACAAGTCTGACATTCAATATTACTGACTTTTTCAGACGCACCTACTAGTAATATTTAACGCTGTATCAAGAGTTCCATAACAGGCTTTTGAGTGCTTTTCCAATGTAGCTATCTCATCTTGGTGATATTTTCCTGTAATGTTTATTAACACAAATTTAATGACTGATCTGACTCTCTTATTCAGCAAAAGTTGCCATATTCTGCTTGAAATTGAGATTTCTATACTGAAAGTTGGAGATATACTTTGAATGATAAGACAGAGTCATTGAAGATCCTATTTGGAATCTACATATGCTTATAAGAGAAAATTTTAGCATATATAGTGTGATAAAGCCTACACTGTACGATAATAATAAAAACTGATTTTTCTATCAAAGTAGTATTTTTTTTTCTCAACATAAATATTTCTTCTGGGGTCCTTAATCCATATCTCATATATCCTACTTCTGAACTCATCAGTATAATGAGGATTAGTGAATATATATATACACAAATAATAAAAACCCAGAAATAGAAATTGAAGTTCAACCTGAAAACCAGAAAAGCAAAACATTCAAGCCACTAGAGAAATCTTACCTCTACCAAGGCTAGCTGACTGCAAACTAAGCAGCCTGACTCTCTCCTCTCATTTTGTACTCCCTCTAGTATAAAATATAAGGGAGTATGACTCTCTAGTACTGGGATTAAAGGTGTGCATCACCATTGCCTGACCTCTAGCCATTTAGCATTGCCTCTGGGCTTCAGGCAAGATGTAGTTATCAAAACACAAATAATATACCACTACAGTATATATTTTAACTGCTTTGTATTTTTCTTCCTAATACAATTTTTGAAGTTTTAATACAAATGAAATTTCATGTCACATCAAATTATTCCTACCTATTTGTGTGGAAATATAGATATAGATAGATATAGATATAGATGATATAGATGATATAGATGATATAGATGATATAGATGATATAGATGATATAGATGATATAGATGATATAGATGATATAGATGATATAGATGATATAGATGATATAGATGATATAGATATAGATATAGATATAGATATAGATATAGATATAGAT
>NW_026068024.1:4025980-4061363 GCF_014885135.2 Alexandromys fortis | reverse complement strand
AATATAAAAAAATAATTCTTAAATTTATTAACAAACTTTTCCATATGTTATTAAGTAATAGCTAACTCAGTCTCCATGATAGTAAATGTACATTGGAAAGAAGTATTTTTTCTGGTGAATACAATTCATTTAGTGATATGATTTTATTTAATTTTAGCATAGAACTCTTCCTTCCTTCCTTCCTTCCTTCCTTCCTTCCTTCCTTCCTTCCTTCCTTCTTTCTTTCTTCCTTTCTTTCTCTCTTTGGTTTTTTTGAGACAGGGTTTCTCTGTGTAATTCTGACTCTCTTAGAACTCACTCTGTATACCAGGCTGACATCAAACGCAGAAATTTGCCTGCTTCTGGTGCTGGGGTTAAAGGCATAGCCACCACCATTTAGTGGCATAGAGTTATTTCTAATGAGATTTTAACTACCATGCCTCCAATGTGATATATTTTTTATTTAACTCAAGAAATGAGAAATGACTTTATTCTTTTGTAACCTTAGTTTTGCTACTCTGAGGCTCATATGGCAAGTATATTCAATATATGCACAAATAATACATACTCAATGTGTGTTCTTTTAAAATTAGAAATTCATGAGAGAAAAGATATGTGATGCCCTCCTCTCTAAAAAAATTGATAACATACACACAGTTTTTAAATGAAAACTTTTTATATATGCACAAAGTTGAATTGTGTAGCTTTAATTAGGGCATTCTCTCAATTCAAAGGTGACTCTATGTGACCAAACTATGTCCTCTGCACGTGGGTGACGGTTGGGTTCTAGGTCTGTTTGAGGGCCCCTGTCAGTAGGACCCTGTGCAAGCGCTGGCTTTTTAGAGCCCATTCACTATGGTGGGATGCCTTGCCCAAACTTGTTGCAGAGGGGGGAGGAACTTGATTCTGCCTCAACTTAATATGCCAGGCTTTGTTGATTCCCTGTGGGAGGCCTTATCCTTTCTGAGGAGTGGATAAGGGGTTGGTTGTGGGGGAGGTGTGGGGGAAGGAGGAGGAGGGGAGGGTGGAACTGTGGTTGGTATGTAAAATCAAGAAAAAATTTAAAATAACAAATGTCAAACGTGACTCTAAATAATAGTTGTGTCTGTAAGAGTGAGTTGTCTGTGTTGACTGTCTTGTGCCTTGAAGTCTTCATCGTTAGTGATACAAAGTAAAGCAAATCAGCTTGTAATCTAGACAAGATCTTATGTTAAAATGCTGGTTCATAAAAGATAAAAAAATACTCTCATTGTACTGGAATAACTAATATATACTCAAAATTAAAATAACTTCCTATCTAGCAAAGAAGGAGAAGATTACAACTTTGCACTTTAATTAACTTCAGTAAACAGAAAATCAACTTTTTCCTCCCAAGGGGAAATTGAGTTGCCTAATTTTTCAAATGATAAACAACATTTCTTGAATAGTGTGTAATTTATTCAAGTGTAACACTAAATTATGGCTGTCTTTCAAAAGCCAGCATGCAGCTATGAATTTTTAAGTATCAAGTGTTGTGATCTGCACAAACACGTTTCAGTTCAACTGATTAATTCATGAAATATGTTAAAAAAAGAATAGAGTGGTACTATTTATATTATTCTTTTAATGTATATGCCCTTCAAATGAGGAAATGGGTAGTGATAGACGCCATTTTTCAAGGCCTAAGAAATAATATTACGTTCTGTTGGCATTAAAATCTAAGAATCACTGTATTTTAGTTAGCATTTTGGCAGTAAGTAGTTTCTGGTATTTTAATGAAAGGTAATATTTTTAAATGAAGTTCAATAATGAAAACATCTATTAAGAAGTCTGATTATATTACTTCTAATAAAATTATAAATGATTTACTAATTCTGTTTCTGAACAAGAATCACTCTGTATAACAGCTCACATTTATAAATATTTCCTTCCTTATAGACAGTTTTTCACATTCACAATAGTATTTAATCTTCAAGACAAAAATGAAATACATATGACACATACATACGCTAGGGCGCTGTAGTTGATAGAGGACACAGAATTAGAATGGTGATTTATCATAAACAACTATACTTTTTCAGGAACAAAATTAATACACAAAATTATTAACCTTTCTATATATAAATAACAAACTGACTAAGAAAGAAATCAGGGAAACAAGACCTTTAACAATAACCAAAATGTGAAGAACAAACAAACAAAATCCGTTTGGGGTGACACTAATCAAGCAAATTAAATACTTGCATGAAAAAAATAAGACACTGAAGAAAGAATTTGAAGAAGATATCAGAAGGTGGAAATATCTTCCATGTTCATGGATGGGAAGAACTAATAAAATTCTTATATATTAATTAATATAAGGAAAATGATCATCCTCCCAAAAATAATCTAGAGATTTGATTCAAATTTTTGATAAAAATATCTTCAGAATGGCGAGTCTCAGCTTCTAAAACACACACACACACACACACACACGATTGCACAATAAAACGAACAAACAAATGAAAAACACCTGCAACCCACCATGATAAGTAAACTGCTCGTGAATAGTAAAACTGCTGGAGATATCGCCACCTGATTTCAAGGTGTATTACAGAAATATAGTAATAAAAACAAATGGTATTGGCATAAAAATTCACATGCTGATGAAAGGAATTGAATTGAGAATGAAGACATAATTAAATTTTTGTATAGATATCTCATCTTTGTTAAAGAAGTCAGAAATACACACGGCATAAAAGATAGTATTTTTCAACCCATGATTTTTAACCCATGGTATAGGTCAAATTGGATGATTGCATGTAGAAGAATGCAAATAAATCCATACTTATAGCATGTACAAAACTTAACTCCAAATGAATCAAATACCTCCACATGAATCCAGATACACTGAAACTGACAGTAGACAAAGTAGAAAATAGTTTTGAGTACATTGGCATAGGAAACAACTTTCTGAATAGCATACCGATAGCGAAGACACTAACATCAACAATTAAACAGGAATGTAGTGAAACTTCAATTTTATTTTAATAAATAAAGCTTTCCTGAAGTTCAGAGAGTAAAACAGCAGCACTGATCAGCCTTACAGATCAGGCAGTGGTAAAACACACCTTTAATCCCAGTAGAAAACACTAGCTTGCCATAGAAACTGGGCAGTAGTGGTGCATGTCTTTAATCCCAGCACGATAGAGGAAAATGAAACAGAAGGAGACGCTCCCACTCACAGTCTTTTTCTGATCCTGGAGGGAGGATCACCATTTCAGATTGAGGTAGAGGTAAAAGCCAATGACTGGTTGTTTTGCTTTTCTGACCATCAGGTTGAACTCCAATTTCTGTCTCTGGGCTTTTATTAATTATATTGCACTATATATTTTTCTCTGCTCCCCTCTCTCCTGTGGCCCCCACACTCTCAATTTACATTTCGAGGGATATTAGTTACCACCACCTTTCAATAATAAGATTCAAAAGTATGGTTCTTTTTTTTTTCTAGGAGAAACTGACTTTAATTTTTACTGTGTTGAATAAGGCCAACTACAATGCTCCTAATGAACATGTATGCATGTGGGGGAATGCTGGATTTCTGTCTCTCATTCCTGGGGAAAATAGAAACAAAGATCACTTTCTATAGCTGAAGGTATCACTTCTTTCTCAGTGTCAGACAATAAGGTGTAGACAAGTGATTAGTGTACTTGGAGTTGATGGGAGTTGTTTCCAAGCTCCATGATACAGAAGTCTGGTAGAGTCTAGGAGCTACTGGTGTGTTCTGTGAGGCTGGATCATTTCAGCCAGCAGTCTTGAAGCTGTTCTGGATGTGGAACTCAGAGAAAACTGCAACAAATGTACTCTGAAAGAGTTGATCATCTGGGTCTTCTGTTCCCATTGGAAATTTTTCAGGGGGTATTCCTTGATCAAACCTTATTTTTCTTAGCCTAGAATGAATCACCAGCCTCTCACTTCCTTGATTCTGTCTGAAATGGCAATCCTGTGCCCTGGAATCTCAAAATGAGACTCCAAAAGTATGTTCTTAAGTCTAAAATTTGACTCAAAGTTAGTGAAAAAAAATCATCTGATATAGGTAAATTTATCCTAGTTTCATAACTTTATCTTTGGTGTGTATATGTGTATACATGCTTATGTGAGGGACTACAGATACAAACAGGATACAATACAAGTGTAAAGGACATAGAACAATTTCATGTGTGGGTTCTTGCCTTTTACAGTGAAGCTGTAGCCTGGGTTTACCTTTTCATCTCTAAGGATGAACTAGCATATCCACCTGGATCATTTAGGACAGTGAAAGGAAGGAGATATTTTTTTTCTCAGAAGAATAAGACATAAAGTTGAGATCTCTAGGATCTGAACTGTTATTTAATCTTTGCTTAGGATAAGGAGGGGGCCACAATTGAACTTCAGGCTTTCTCTTTTAATATTCATTTTTATTTTCTGTTGTTCCTAACTGTAGTTTTGCACTGTTGTGGCATGCATAACATTCAAAAAAACCTGTATATTGATGGTTATAAGGAATTGTCTGAGCATTTAGGTAGAAAGGAAAGACTGGAGGGAATGTCTTTGGTCTTTGTCTATCCGTGAAATATTGATTCCTAGAACAATCTAATTTTATGTTTGATTTTTTATTTTTTTCCTAGTTTGTATATGTGTCACTGTGTGCACATATGTGGGGTGCCTGTTGAGACCGGAACCAGGTATAACATCTCCTGGAATCAGACAGACATATGGTTGTAAGCCTCTGATATTGGGAGCGAGGTTTCAAACTTAGGTCTCCTGAAAGACCAGTAGGGTCTCTTAAGTGTTTGGTCATATTTTGAGCACAAGAATTTTAATTTTATTACTTAAAACATAAAATAATTTTTAACTATCATACAATTATGATCCTGGAGTCTGTAGGATGTCTCATTTTTCTCTTTACTTCCTATTTCCTTCATATGTATATTTTATATATAACTCTAGAGCTTCTTGTATCACTTAGCACTTAGAGAAGAGAGTTTGGAAAATGTGTCTACTAAGTTGGTCAAGATGTGCAGTCTTCCCTCTCTTTCTAAACTGTTATGGAAGTCATCCATTGCACTGGCTTTTCCAAAATCTTCTGGGGATGATCCACCTTTCCAGCAAACTTAGCTACATGAAAGAATAAAATATATCCTTTCAAAAAGCAGTAATAAAGACTATTTCTCCTGTTTTGTTACTTGAAGCAGGCTATATTATAGAGTAAGAAATAATTATTCCATAGAAAAATTGCAATTATCAAACCAAGTATGAGAGAACAGTCTGAACCCATACTTGTAATTCTTAATTACATATCTTTATTCCTATTCATACATAACTATCACTTCATAAATCCTTCTGTAGTATTTACCCACTTTCATTTAATTTAAATCTCACTATTAGGTCTGTTATAATTTGGGAGAAATAAATTTTACATAGTGGTAGTTGTACTCACTAGAATTTCAAGAAACTTTGAAACAATCAAGGACATGAATAGAATGACTTAAAATAGGCATTTAAAAATGCCCCATGTCATGCTAAGGAGATGAGGCAGCAGGTAAACACATCCATTGTCTGAATGATGACCAGATTTCAATGCCAAGAATCCACAATGGGAAAGAGAGAATCAACTTCTCCAAGTTGTTCTCTGAACCACAACGGGTGCACTGTGGTATAACTGCACTCACTAAATACACACAAAACAAATCAAGGCATAATAAAGCCTATCCTTCCTTGTAATACTTGATGACTACACATAGGAAGCTGAATTTGGACATAAACAGGCATACTTATGCTTGTTCTGTATAGAAGTGATACTTCTTAGGAAAAAAGTTAAATTGTGAGCAGTGATGCAAGCAGATTCACAAAACAAAAAGGGTAAGAGATTGTATTACTGAAGCTACTTAGCATTAGGTGAGCCATCAATGGTCTAGCAGAAATTTGGCATCAATTTCCAAAGCAAAAAGAACATTTTCAAAATGGCAGCCAACTCTCCAAACTAATATTTTGTGTTAAGTAGAAACTATGTTATTTCTTTGTCATACCTCGTTACAGAAAAAAATGACATTATTAATATATCATTCAAACATTAAAAATAGCTAGTGGAAGAACACCAGAACATAGCTTCCTAAAGAAAGTGAAATAAAACTGACTGAAAATTGGTTCCTCTGGGCTTGACTCTAGGAATACTAAATGACAGGCTAAGAGCCTAATGACTTTCATTATGAACTGGTGGAAGGTGAGCCCAGGTGAGGAGAGATCTGCTTTGTGAGACAGGGCAGATGCGCAGTGAAGTTAGACAAGATTATATCTGACAGTGCATGCTGTCAAATCGCCATCTGTGGGGGAGTAACGTAAAACTCACTGAAGATAAGGTATTCCCGGGTGGTGGGCTGCCCTGTTACTCTTCATCCCTTACCTGTGCAGATTCGCCAGGAAGATAAATATGAAAAGCCACTGATAATTGTTCTTAGACTTTGGATTAGTAGTTCTAGCTTAGATGAATTTATAGATTTCTTAAAATAGTCACTTTTTAAAGGATAGTACATGTTTGCAAAGCTGGAGATTTCATTTTCAAACTGAATCTAACATTGGTGTATCTGCTATCTACTCATGAAGCTAAAAATTTGCCTCTCTGGGTTTTAAATTTTTCATCTGTAACATTGTGAATAGCAGAGGCACTTTGGACTTAGGTTTAATTCAATATTTACAAATTAATGAATATGTCGGGTGGTTGTACACATTTTTAATCCCAGCACTCGGGAGACAGACACAGGTGGATCTGAGTTCGGGGCCAGCTCGGTCTACAGAGCTAGTGGCAAGACAGACTCCTAAACTCCACAGAGAAACCCTGAAACAACAACAACAAATAAACAAACAAACAAAAAAAAGAAAACGAATTAATGAATTCTAAAGCAATACTCAATATATAAGAGAAATTTGCCTCTAATACAAAATAGAAAATATGAACATCTATTATGAACTCAGTACCTTTCCTATATTATGCAAGCCATTTTTTTTGAAAAAAAAAATTATTATTTTTGTTATGTGTATAAATATGAGCCTGGTAACAGTAAGCCCTGTTTTTGTGGGTGCCCATGGAGTCCAAAAGAAGGTGTTGGAGCCACTAGAAGAGAACTTAAACCTGTTAATAAGTCACGTAGCACACATGCCATGAACTGTACTTGGGTCATCTACAAGAGCACTGAGTACCCTTATATACTTATCCATCTCCCCAATCCTAGAGGTTTTGTTCTGAAATAGAAAGCAATATGAGAGCCAGGTAATGGACTATATGTTCTACTAACTGGGTGAGCACTCCATTCACTAGAGAACTACTTCTCTTCAAAGCAGAGGACCAAATGACAAAAGACTGACAAAAATATTCTACTATGTTGTGTTTCATTGATGGTGTGTGGAATAGGTATATATAGCAAGATTGTTTCCCACGCAAGATTTGAGTACGGGAAAGAGAATGGCCACACTTGCTCATCATAAATAATAGCCATTTCTTTCCTTCCAGTAAGTCTGGGCATATGTGCTAATAATTTCACCTTCTTGTATTTAAAGTTACAGTAGATGTTCTGCACATGTGCAAAAACCGGTTCTTTCCATAATTTTAAAATATGACAATAGAAAGCATTTCAAGACTTAGTCTTCCAAAACAGAAAGAAATTTCCAGTATAAACGGTTTTCTACAAACTGCTTTCATACTGAAAGAAAATAATGATCTTGTGTCTTCCTCTTCCTTCTCTTACAGTAAAAATTACGTTTAAGGAATACTTAGTGATTGACAGCTATCCATATGATATCAACTCATATCTAAACAATGAATTTTTTATTTTTATCACTGTCAGCATATATTTAGAAATAAAAGCATTAATTCATAGTGTAACGTAAGTTTGATAGTTTTAATTTGTAGACTATAATCATCCCTCAATATTGAAAGTCAAATACTTTTGATGATTTCCAGGAGAGTAAGCACAAAATAATATAAAATGATACATTTTCTTTTTTTGCCTCCTTTAGTCAGCTGAACATCTTTTAAATAAGTAATCAATGAGGCAATCTATCTATTTCTATTTCCTTTCTTTGGTTAACCAAAATTATTTCAAGTGAAGAACTATTATTTCAGTGATAGCTATTATCATCTTTCTATCAGAATTTCTATAGAGCTTTTACATTATTTTTCACGTGGATTCCTTTATTCTGGAAAGAATTCTTACAGTTAATACATAAATAGAACCAGTCATGTTTCCAGCTAATTAGTTAGATAATAATTACATGAATTTGAATAAATTAGTCAGAACATAATACTCTATTAAATTGCAACACTTTTCCTAACCAATCTCTATTCTTAGAAAATAAGCATTATTTGCATTTGAACTTTCTGGATAAAGGATTGCTACATAATTATATTCTAATGTATTCTGATTAAGTTTCATATCGAAACTCAACTAGAAGATTTGAAAGTTCTCAAAGGTGTGAAATTTCATTCTGACCCTGGTTTTCTCTGTGATTGCGTATAACTCTTTCCACATTACACAATAAGACTGAATATTTTTAAAACCTAAATAATACTAATACATATTCTAGTAATTCAACTAATAATTAATTGTATTATATAAGTTGAACCATCTCTATTCCAACTAGTAAAATAACTCAGGTCAACCTTGGAATATATAGATAACTACATTTAAGAAACGTTACTCCATCTTGTCTATGTTATCTATAGTATTAATTTATATAAACATATAATATGTTTATATATAAATATAAAATCATTCTCATATTAACTCAATGACAGTAAGTATTCATTGATATGTAATTATATATAAAGCCAAAATGAGGTGTATGAAACAAAGGATACAGTCTTCTTGAATAAATTGTAATGTGCTAGAATTAGTCAGTATAACTGAGAAAGTTCAGTCCAATGTATATTAAATTATTGCCCCAAGCTAACAGTGCAGCCATCCGGATCTCTCATTAAAAAAGACCATTAGCCAACTGGACTAATTGGTTTGACTGTTCTTTCCCCTTTGCATGGCTGTGAATGCTCAATTTACTCTTGGATGGCTTCTTTTCATTTTGTTTTCCAGTCTATTTTTCAAATGTTTGGCAGTATAAATAGTGAAATGTAATCATAAGCCCAGAAAAAAATCTCCATGCCAAAGTTATAAACCTTTGAATATAATCGTGAGCAGTTATTCAACACTAACTTTGAAATAGTTGTTACTTGTACCTTCAGTCTATGACTTTATATTCACTATCTAGTGTCTGGTTATGAAATTACCAGCTGTTATTCAAACAAATTAAGGTTAGGCATGAGAGTAAAAGAGTAATGTATCATGTTGATATGGCTTCCATAAAGATACAGATGAAAACAATAAAGATGGACTACGGAGAGAAGAAAGCTGGTCTTTTGAATCTGGCCATGAAATCCTCTCAGTGCCTTTATTGGTTTATCTTTGCTAAGACAATACTGCTTTTTATAATAAAGGAGAAACTGTGAGAATATGTTGCAACAAGTTAGGATTTGCAAAAATATTATAGGAGTCATAAGTAAGTACTAAAGGAATACAAAGAACCTTAAGGATTCTGTCGTGTCTTTTACAACATCTGTTGTACTAACACCATGACTATTTTATATTTTTATTGACCGAGAATTTCAAACTCACATATAATGTGATTCAATAAAATGTATACCCTCTTTCTTCCCCTCCAAGTCCTTCTGTCCCTCCTATACCACCTTTCTCTTTTAATTTTATGTGTTCATACTTTTTTTCAAACTTGAAAAGTTTACTTAATGCAGTATGCTTATTCATAGGTGAGGACTATCAATGCATAGGAAGTATCGCAGGGACACATCCCTGAAGAAAACTGACTCTCACTTCCCGATGTCTTCAATGGAGCGTTAACACCTACATTGGTGGTGGGAATTCTTGATTCCCTGCTGTGGGACAATGATTTTACCCAGTAAAGACTGTTTCTTCTACTTGTATAAGAAAATGCTGATTGGCCAGTAGCCAGGCAAGAAGTATAGGCAGGACAACCAGGCAGGAAGTAGAGGCTGGGAAATGAGAACATCGGAATTCTGGGAAGAGGAAAGACTCAGTCTGTAGTCAACACAGAGGAAGCCAGACGCAGAGCAAGCAAGATGAGAATGTCTCACTGATGAAAGGTACCAAGCCACATGTCTAACACAGACAAGAATTATGGATTAAGATGTAGAAATTAGTTAATAAGAAGCCTAAGCTAATAGGCCAACCAGTTTATAAGAAATGTAGACTTCTGTGTGTATGTATTTGAGACTGAATGGCTGTTTGACCAGGTGGGACAGAAACTTCTGCCAACAATCCCCTCTCCTGTTCATGCTGAAATTTACCTGACTTAATCTTTTATATAGCTTATGCATTCAATCAGAGGTATTTTGATTTAGTATATAGTGGCCATGTCATGTCCAAAAAAGCCAACATTTCCCTAAAGTGACCAACAACTTCTGGCTCTAAAAATCTTTAGGCTCTGTTTTGTGCTGATTATTCGGCCTCGGGAGTTGAGAATATGATAAGCCATTCTTTCTATGGCCAAGCAATAAATTATCTTTCACTTGTGCAGTTTTAGATATCTGAAAAAAATCACCATCTGTTACAAAAGGATGTGTCGTTGTTGAGGCTTGAAAAATTCATTGATCTGTGTGTAAAAAGGCTAATGTTTATAAGGGGTTTAAAAAATTTATATTTAGCATAATAATTGTAATAGTTTCTCCTCTAAGGCCTATTACTTAGGTAGCTGTGGTAGTTCACCTGACAAAATGTCACAGGAATAAGTTCTATCTTGTTTCATTTCTCTTAAATCCAACAAGAAATAGTTGGTTAATCCCAAAATATCTGTGCCACTATTGCACCAGTGATCACATCTTGTCAGAGCAGCCAATTTTGTAGCTTACTGGATTTATAATAAACAATTTTTATTTACAATAAGTATGATTATCAGTCTCCTTTTTCAGCTTGAGCTAAGAGCTATCTCTGTCATTTTTAAATAATAATACCATAATTATTAGTTTGCAGTGTTACCCCTAATGGCTTTACATCCATGCCATAGTTCTCCATGTAGAGATAACTCTCAAAGTAGTCAATGTGTCATTTTATTAAGCTTTTAAGATGCTATAATTTTATGAATATTAGATTCCTTTTTTATTTGTATTTAATATTTTTGCACACTGTAAAAATCATGAAATCCTTCAAATCCTCTCCACCTTTCTACTTATCCAACTTCATATCTTCCCCTTTTCTTTGTGTTACCCTCTAAATGCCTGAAAAACTTAAAAAAAAACAAATATCAAGACAAAAAAATAAAAAAATCAATAAACAAATCAGCAAACAAAAACGCCATGGAGTATGCTTTATGATGGTCAGTTTCTGCTAGAGATGTGGCCAGCCAAGGAATGTGGATTATACTTCTTAACCCTTCTAAATATTTATGTTTATAACACAATTCTTGCTTTTCTGGTGATTGTAATCCACTGGGGAGAATTATGGCTATCATATTATATTGTACCATAATATAAAAAACTGAGACAACTGCACAGTGTGTAAAATATCTTAAAAATGATAAACATGGGGCTGGAGAGAATGCTAAGAGGTTAAGGGCACTTGCTGTTATTCCAGAGGTCCTAAATTCAATTCCCATCAACTACATGGTGGCTCACAACCATCTATAATGAGATCTGGTGACCTCTTCTTGTATCCAGGCAGAACACTGTATATATAATAAAAAATAACCAACATATTTTTATCAAGTAAAGGCTTGAATACGCATTTTATTCAAGTATTTTGTGAATATATTTGTGCAATCACAGAAATTTCTAAAAAAAAAAACTAATTCTGAAGTGAAATGAAAATAGTGTAAAGAAAGTTTAGTGGACACTTAGTGTTAAAATAAATTGAGTGGATAAAATCGATGGCTATCAATAATGAAATAAATTTAGATATCAGCTATCTTTCTCTTAACAGGTTTTTCACTGATTAACTTTGCGTTTGCTTTGTATTGTTATGTGCAGAAAGAGAAGGCATGAGTTTCATGATTCTTGGTTTCTAGCCAGTTTGAATGAACTGGAGTCTGTGAAGAAAATTAGTAAAATGAAGGTAAGCCAGCACCATCTCTCCCTCTGGTGGCCTCTTTTGCACTGGCTGTGCAATGGGTTCCTTACCGTAATCACTGAACTTTTCAATTTTCTTTAGGAAACCATAGTGACTTCCTGCTTATCTCATCCTTGCTTTCTTCCTCCTTTCACCTGTTTAAAGGTGTCTTACTTTGCACATCTTATTAGGTTATGCTCACACTTCTCAGTATATTACTTAGCTAGTCCACTATAGATTTCAGTTAAAAGAGCTAAAGCGCTGAATTTTTCATTATTTTTTTGTTTGGTTTTGCTGTAATATGGGAGCACTATGTATTCAAAGACGACCTTAAGCTCATGATCTTCTGACTTAGCCTCACAAACAGATGATTGTGTCAGGCAACACATAGATTAGGCATTGCTTTGGAGTGTGCTTGGGTGCCTTCTATGGCTGCGAAATAAAGATGGTCACTAGTCCTCTACTAACACACATTCTCTAAAATTCCTTGTAAGACAACTTTAAAAGTGTAAATTACATGTAATTGGGGTATTCTACAGTTCAATATTATCCCAATGTACAATGCAATATTCTTAATAATTTTTAATCTGTAAACATTAGTATAAACTTCAGAGCAAAGTTTTCGGAACAGAAAGAAATTCATGACTTTTTTTATTGCACTGTGTTTCAGCCTTAGAGCCTTTAAGACAAAAGGGAATTCTTTCTGTTATTTTGCCTTTTAGTATTTGACATATAAAAGAATCTTTTAAGATATAGTGTTTGTAAGTGACATCTTTCACTTAACAAAATCTATTGGCAATTTAATCAGATTTTAAGATGTAACTACCCCATTCTTTTTTCCATACAAGATAATGTTCTATTGGGTGGATTGCCACAATATTCCATTCACTGCTTGGTATATATCTCAATTACTGCCAGAGTTTGACTATTATGGATATTGCTATGATTAACATTTACACTATTATGTAGATGTGTGTTGCTTTTTCTTTCTGTATGTATCAAGGAATTGAATTTCCAGAGAATGCAAAATTTATCATTTTAATATCAGGAGATACATAGATAATTTGGAATACCACACATTTGTTAGAGTAGATAATTTCCTACGAAAATCTAGAATCTACACAAGGTACCACAACAAAGGCAATGTGAAACTTGATTCTAACTTTTGTAATGTGGAGGCATTTTTGTATAATGTTGTAACATACATACAGAAGCACAATTCTTACTGGGCCACTTCACCTTGTATTGACAATGTATTCCCACCTAGCTTTACATACTTGACTTATTTAGCAAGTGCCCCAAAAGGCTCTGGATTCTAAATTACCTCCAAGCAAGAGAAGATGTTCCAAGAGCTAGAGGTGCACTGCTAAGGGTGGCCATGATGTTTGGAATCCTGAGAGTATGTAGCTTCACGAACTCTACATTTCTCACAACAAAGGAGGAAGCTGTAAGACACACTTGATCTGTGAATCACAAGAGTTTACTTTACAACAATATTTTCGCCACCATTTCTTTTGAGACTGTCTCTTTGCTAGCCTGTGAGTGTTGATGCATCCTTTGACAAGCTCCAACAGAGAAATTAAGAGGAAAGTGTTAACATTTACTTTGCTAAACTGCTACTCACAGTTCAGAGCTAGCTCATGGTCTTTTGAAAGGCATGAGTGGAGTCATGCCTTTCCTGCCAATAGTCACGAAGAAAGCCCATGGAACTAGAACACTGCAATTTGGGACCATAAACTTTACTATGCTCTGAAATAATTCATTAGTGATGAAAAAGAGATGTGTAGTATTCAAAATGAAATGATTTACTATGTATATCAATAATTTGTTGAAACCTGTAGTTTTACACGGTAGAAACTAAGACACTGGAAAAATCGCAACAGATTTCTGATTTTCTACAAATCCATAAAACAAAAGAACAAAAATCCACAAATTTGAAAAAATGTATATGGTACTCATTGTGTTGCAAAATGAAATGAAAATTAAAAGTCAAAGCAAGTTTGCTTTTGTCTGTACACACTTAGACCACTGAGGGAAAAGGGATACTGTGAGCTACTATGAGCTGCAGGCAAGCCTTGGAGACATAGTGAGGTCCAGGTTAGGCTGTGACTCAGAAGGAGAGTTTAAGAGACAGAGAGAGAGAGAGAGAGAGAGAGAGAGAGAGAGAGAGAGAGAGAGAGAGAGAGAGAGAGATCAATGACTATCTGGCTGATTGTATGCACATTTGCTCCATGCCTTACTGCTAGGAAAGTATTTAAAAATTAAAAATAGATTCATGTTTTCAAGCCATAGCTGTGTCAGTTGCATCCATTAATGTCTTCGAGGCAAGGTTTTATTTGAATAATGCTTCATCATCTTCACGTACCAGATGCACTGCTGCTTTGAAGTATTTCCAGAGCAATAAGTCATGAGTTTATGAATTATTTTATACAGACATAAACAGCTTCTATTTACAATAATCTCCTCTTGTAGCATTAAGTGAAGAGAAGCAATACTCGTTAAAACAGTAGGGGTTAGCCTTTGGTTAAATAAAAAAAAAATGCACTTGCTTCCAAAAGATACCTTTCTGAATAATTGGCAACAGAGTAATTTTAACATTACAGAAGAGCCGAGGCAGCATTCATAATGATTTGAAAGGAAGCAGCGCTCATTTTAGGGAGTTCACAGCTAGAGCAAGTCCAGCAATAAATGGATAGACTTGCTTGATAGGGCACAGCATGCCACTAGTAGAAAAAATTGTTTTGATTTTAAATGTCAGGGGAAATTCCTTTTTAAGGGTTTTAATAATAATAACGTTTAAGCAGAGTTTTGCCTTTTTCCCCTCCAAAAATATTCAAATCTTTTTTATTAGAAATCCATTGTATGTTTTGGATAAAGGAGAAAGCAGAAATTAACAGGCTTTTCCCTTTAAAAAAAATGGAGGAAAGATAAGAGACGATAAAGAGATATATATGAATGCAATTGATTCCACTATTGTATCTAATAAGGCAAATCCATTAAAAAATAATTCCAGACTTGCATATTTTCCAGAAATTATTTTAACGTTTGCTTGGGCATGGTGAAAAACCCTAACAAATTCTTAACAACAATTTTGAAAATTTAATATTTCATAAATTTGTATTCAATATAGAGTTCAAAATTTACACAAAAATCAATGTTTATGGCACAAATAAATATCATCAGAATTTCCTATATTCCTAATGTAAACAGAACTTGTCTTTGTATTCTTATAAAAACTCGGGCAACTGCATTATAACTTTCCAAAAAAAGAAAATTCACAATTACTTCCTAACATAGTCTTGCATTTATCTTCATTGAATATAATCAAGGAAGAATAGCTAGCTTTTGAGAATATTATGGATCCTATACCTCAAGAATGAGTTGCTAGAATACTGATGGCACAAGGTTGAAACATTCTATTGGAATTTGTCTAAAGATAAGAATGATTAATACAGGCTTTAAATATGGCATTTCATTCATGTAAGAAAAATCAGGGCAGGATTCTTAAATCTTAAACCGTTAAGTGTTTAAACCGATTTAAACTTAAACACTGGTCTTCCAAAAGGATATAATTGGTAGATCTTATAGGTGTGTCAGAGGTGGACCAATGTCAGATTCTTTGTTCTTAATATATTTTTAAGGGCTTTATTTCTGTGTTGTAACACGAGAGATGATCATTTAAAGCAATGTAACATTTAATTCAAAACCATTGATCTCAGCTTTCCATCTACTGAACTGGATTTTGATTTGACAATGTTCATGGAACCACAGTTCCTATTTCACTATCATGGTCTTGGAATCATTACTTTCTTTTTCGTTAGTGGATTATGCAAAAGAAAAGGGATTTGGTTCTTATGGTTTTTGAATTTTCAGCTAACCTGAACAGTTCGTGTCTGCTAGACATGAGATCTGAGGAGCTTAAAGAATGGGGAACACTATTTCCTTCCATTTGCATGCAAAATTCAAGATGTCATTGTATTTTACCGCTGAGTAATACTCTAATGCGTACATATTCCATACTTTCTTTATCCATTCTTCCATTGAGGGGCATCTAGGTTGTTTCCAGGTTCTGGCTATTAGAAATAATGCTGCTATAAACATAATTGAACAAATACTTTTATAGTATGATAGAGCATCTCTTGGGTATATTCCCAAGAGTGGTATTGCTGGATCCTGGAGTAGGTTGATCCCCAATTTCCTAAGAAACTGCCACACTAATTTCCAAAGTGGTTGCACAAGTTTGCATTCCCACCAGCAATGGATGAGTGTACCCCTTACTACACAACCTCTCCAGCAAAGGCTATCATTGGTGGTATTGATTTTAGCCATTCTGACAGGTGTAAGATGATATCTCAAAGTTGTGTGAGGTAACCCAGACCCAAAAAGATGAATATAGTATGTACTCACTCATAAGTGGATTCTAGCCATAAATAAAGGACATTGAGCCTATAATCTGTGATCCTAGAGAGGCTAAATAAGCAGGTGACCCAAAGAAAAACATATAGTTATCCTCCTGGATATTGGAAGGAGACAAGATTGCCAGGCAAAAATTAGAAACTTGGGGGTGGGGGGGGGGTGGGGGTAAGGGGAGATGGGGGGGAAAAAGTGAGAAGGGGGGATGGGGAGAGCTTGGGGAAATGGGACGGTTGGGATGGAGGAAGGGTGGATATGGGAGCAGGGAAGTATAAATCTTAATTAAGGGAGCCATTTTAGGGTTGGCAAAAGACTTGACTCTAGAGGTCTACCCAGGTGTCCATGGAGATGTATCCAGCTAGATCCTTGGGCAGCTGAGGAGAGGGAGCCAGAAATGGCCCTATCCTATAGCCATACTGATGATTATCTTGCATATCACCATAGAACCTTCATCTGGTGATGGATGAAGCTAGAGAAAGAGACCCACATTGGAGCACTGGACTGAACTCCCAATGTCCAAATGAGAAGCAGAAGGAGGGAGGACATGAGCAAGGAAGTCAAGACTGCAAGGGGTGCCCCCACCCACTGAGACAGTGGGGCTGATCTAATGGGAGCTCACCAAAGCAAGCTGGACTGAGACTGATGAAGCATGTAATCAAAGCGGATTCTCTGAACGTGTCAGACATGGAGGGCTGACTGAGAAGCCAAGGACAATGACAATGGCTTTTGATCCTACTGCATGTACTGGCTTTGTGGGAGCCTAGTCTGTTTGGATGCTCACCTTCCTAGACCTGGATGGAGGAGGGAGGTACTTGGACTTCCCATGGGGCTCTTTGAACTGGAGAGAGAGGGGGAGGGGAGGTGGAGGGGAGGGAATGAGGGTGAGGGGGATGGAAATGGGAGGAGAGGAGGAGGTGGAAATTTTTAAGTAAAAATAAAAAAAAAGAATGGGGAAGACTTCTGTCTAATGCTGTAAACAATCTTACTTCAGTTTCAGTACAAGAAGGCAACAAAGCAGAAATTTAAGAAAGGTTGCTTGAGTTCAGAAAAATATGTAAATAAACACCAATAACTACATACTAATTCTGTACAGAGCAGCCCTTTCACATAACTTTCTCAGACAGATCTATTTAAATACAGTTGCCTGGTTTGTATTATAGATTTATTTGGCAATGCACAAAAGCAAGGCAGAAGGCAATACCCAGATTCAGGGTACACTGACCAGATAGGATTATATAGTTTTGAAATCAAACAAGAATACACATCTCTTACATTGAATGTAAATGTTTAACACAGGAGGCATGAAATCATGTCCAAGAAAAATCCAGGGAGCCAAATGCACCTGAGTTAAAATTCCCTCTGCCTTGTTTTCCAGTTCCCCAAGGCTTTGTTCACCATGCATCAATCTTTTGACTATCTACCAAAAATTGTCTTTCTAGTCATACTACAATACATAATAAATATAATATACCTGATGTTGCTACTCAAAAGATAGCAACTTATCAACCAAGTTTTTGTAATGCTTGAATTACAAATTAAAATAATTAATAAGAAAAAAGAGACAATTCCAATTAGTTTTTCTAATAACCTTTTGTCTCAAGTTTTATCTGTCATACAAATAAATGCACACTGTGTGACCCTAAGCATAATGCTTATTTATATTCCCAGAGCAATTTAAAATTACAATATAACAAAATCACCAGGAACAAATCACTCCTCTCTCTTCTTGAACTTCCAGAAGAATATAGTCCAACACACTTGACTTTAAATAGTTTTTAATCTATGGCTTTATCCTCTTCTCTGACTTAAGTGAGTAACTGGAATTTGAATTTTGGTTGCATTAGCAGATTTCTTTAACTTAAAGATGCATAGTTTTAATATAAGATTAAGGTAATTAAAAGGGTACATATTTTGACACATATACAATAGAACATTTATTTATATAAAATAAATTTCTAAATGTAGGAAATTGTATCTGCATGCTGTATATACTAGAAACAATGAACTTATGTACTGTCTCTCTCACTTTGATAGCACAGAAGGTGCCCTTTAATAACTGCACAATAACTCACAGAATGTTAGCCTCTCTTCCATTCTGTTGATAACTACTTAGGTGGAAGGTGCTATTTAATTATAATTTAAAGGATCAAGACATACTGAGAGAGCAAATTCATATATTTTGACATGGTTTATTATATTGAAATGAATCAAAAGTTTCTTACTGAAAGTGATATTACAATATATGATATATATCATATATTATATAACATATACAATATCATATATTGTGCAATATATGATATATATTGTAATATCATATATACATGGCACCTTAGCTCTGTAGTAGCATCACAATTGTATATGATTGGCTACATTAGTAATGTAACCTTTCAGTTCTAGTCTGTAAGCACTGCCATGTGATTGGTTTTGGCTTTCATGGTAGTAACATATGGAGGCTTGTGAAAATTCTTGCCTACTTCTGCTCAATCTTTATCTATTCCATTACTGTAAAACCATGTCTAGGCTTTCTAAATTACTAGAAAGAGCAAAATTTAAAGTGCTTCAACTCATCCTAACTATACAGTACTAGGCCAGCTGAAAAGTAGGCCAGATGATATCAGAATTTAGTTATAACCAAATAAATTATTTTAGTTCACAGAATTTGGGGATTGTTGTATGGCAAAAAAAGTGATACTGAGGAGAAAACTAAAATAAATGCACTGAAGAAATTGAAATTTCTATTATTATTATTATCATTATTATTATTATTAGTGACTGGATGCACTCTATCTCTTCTAAATTTAAGGTGAGGAAGGAGCAGCTTGGAACTTAATTTCTCTCACAAAAAAACCAATGGAGTAGAATGATATCATACGGGGAAAGCAACACTTTACACCTGTTATCATAAAGAAAGCTCAGAGAACATCTATGTTTATACTTCCACTGAGACAAAGGAGGAAATCTAGTTGGTAACTTTATTTTGATGGGAAGATGTTAGAAGAGTTGGGTAAAGAGATGTAATGAACTGCAATTATTTTCATTGAGGTACTTCTATCTGGTCATTTCTAAAGGAATTTTTTGGGAATATGAATGTTTGCTTCTGCTAGAACCCAATGTAGCATGTTAACATTCTGACATGTGCTGAAAATAAAAGCAAGGAGGATGCAAAGTGTGATAGTGTCATTTCTAAATGTCCAGCACACCACTGGTAGTCACTCAACATGCTGAGTAACTCATTAATGTAAGCAGATCATACACACATTAGTAGATGTCAAAGATAAGATGCCTGCTTTCAGTAATCTTTTACCTCTATTGGGTTGCCTTGTCCAGCCTCAGTGTCATAAAGGCTTTCTCTTTTCTGAAGGGAAAAGTAGGAGGAGTGAATCTGGTGGAGAGGGAAGGTGGGGGAATCAAAATTTATTTTCAATTAAAATATTAGAAAAAAATAGATGAATAATATGGCAAGAATTTAAATACAATATAATACTCATAAAATGCTTTTATAAGTGATTATGTACATACTTTTATGTGGAAAATATTTGTAGACCAAGTAAATGTGAGTTCTAAATATTACCAACAAGAATTAAAGAATTAAACAATGACAACAAAGCAAAAAACAGAACAGTAATTGGATTGGTTCAACATTTTGTATGCAAGAGTACTAAGAATCAGTGAATTTAGTAAGAGATCATGTGCAAAGTTAAAACAGCCTTTAACCAATGTGAATACCTATGCATGTCTGTATCGCGTGGGCTGCTATGGTTTTCCTGAGAAACAGACACATAGTTCAAGAGAATGAGAATGAATAATCAGCTCACACAAATATAGCCCAATTCTACTTGATGAATACAAAAGAAAGTAAATTGGTAAAGGAATAAGTAGTTTGGGGACAAAAGATAAATAGCAATTGATAGATAGATAAGCAGATAAAACAGATCCTCAAATCAAACATCATATACATAAAACTGTTTAAAGTTAATCATAGATCTCAATATAAAAACCACAAGGAACCTTTAAAATAATAGAAGAGTAGTACTCTATTGTGTAAATGTACCACATTTTCTATATCCATTCTTCAGCTGGTGGCATCGAGGTTGTTTCCAGGTTCTGGCTATTACAAATGATGCTGTAATGAACATAGTTGAGTCAATGTCCATGTGGTATGAATGAGCTTCCTTTGGGTATATACATAAAAGTGGTATTGCTGGGTCTTGAGATAGATTGTTTCTTAATTTTCTGAGAAATCACCATATTGATTTCCAAAGTAGCTGTACAATTTTGCTACAAGCATGTGAGTGTGCAGTTGCTGATTCTACTCTAAATGTGAAGAAGAATGAACCCATCCTGAAGACTGGTTAGTGACCAGTGTCCATGTCACTGCTCCAATTAAGAATTGCAAAGCTACATAAGTTATTTACTGGCTCACTTAGATGAGGGGTAATGAAACTCTACACTACTTTTTCTCTTGTTGTTTAAAAACATGTTTCCAAGAATATGATTAATAAGAAGTTCAGAGTATCACTTGCTTATCAAGTTGTGAATATCAGCATAAAAGTCTCTCTATATATAACATATACATCATGTTCATGTTCAGATAACAAGGATGCTCTAGTTTATGTCCATTAAGGATATTGAGAAAATTTTAAGAATTACATTAGGGTAAAAAATGCTAAGTTCACAGCAAAGAGTAAATTATTAATAGAGTTTCCCTGATGGAGACAACTATGTTTTAATTAAACAAGATGATTAAAGAATCATTTAGAATAAAGGATTTTTAATAAGCCACTAGAATTTCATTTCCAGACTGAATCACTCACTCATCAGTGTGATGACATAGACTGCTTTTAGTCAAAAGTGCTCTGCTGTTTGGCAACATAGTACCGACTGGAATGTGCTTTTCTTAAAAACTCCTAAATGGGAAATATAAATAGCAAATGAACTTTTAAATAATAAGTGATGATAATCAAATCTGGTGAAAAGAAATTAATATCAGCTTTGGCTTCTGATTCAAGATGCAGACTGGAGATGATTTAAGTAATTAGGAAACAATATTTTCAAAAGATATCTCAAGGATTAATGTGACTTCCCAAATACTCCACATCCCAAGGGATCACGTTCACTTACATCTTTCTTCAGTTTTATTAGTAACAAGGATCATTGCTGCCATTCTGGATCAGTATTTTGCAGAATGACTGCCATAGCCTCGTAGGTGGATTTGCTGTTTAACATTTGCCTCCTATTCTGTTCTGAATCAAGAACCACAGAATATCTCTCTTAAATGAGTCTTATATATCTTGAGTCATTGAAAATCAAGAATTGGCTACCCCCAAATCAGAAGACATGTGATTGTATTAAAGCAAGAAAATAAGTGATAAAATGGAAGTGGAGTAGAACAGAGAAGCAATTAAAAAGTTGATCCTCTAAAAGATAAACAAGATTGACAATCCTTTAGCTCCATTGTCCAAAAGAAAGAGGAGACCTAAATTAATAAAACTAGGGATGAAAATTTAGACATTATAATAGATGCTGATAAAATTCAGAAATTCGTTAGGCAATACTTGAAATTTTATACTTAAAGAAACTGGAAAATATGAAACCAATAAATACTTTTCTAGATACAAATGAATACCAAATTAAACCAATATAAGATAAATAACTTAACCAGATCTATAGAAAGCCACAAATTTGAAGCAGTAATAAAATGATCTACCAACCATAAACAGGTCGAGCTAAGAGGATTAAGTGATACATCATGCAAATTAGTTAAAGGAGAGCTAACAGTGATGCTTTTCCAAGTATTTCATAAAATAGAGCAAGTGCACTATAATTATTTTTGCAAAGACTGTATTACCTGAACACCAAAAGTACATAAAGATACAACAAAAAAGAAACTGGGTGCCAATTTTCTTCATGAACACTCAAAAAAATCTAAAACTTGTAATCTGAACTAAGAACACATCAAACAAAAGTTACTCACCATTTTCTCATTGACTTTCTTCCAAAGCTTGAAGGATGGTTTCCTATCTGATGTATACCTAAATAAAGCACTCACAACACAAAGAAGTTGAACAGGGCTCTAGAAGATATTCATGGACCAGCAGAACTAATGCTGAGAAAATGGCTATGTCTCTAATGTGGCGATTTACTGAAATCATCATCAAAATTCCAGTGCTATTCTTTGTAAAAACAGGAATAAAGTCCATCTTTATACAGAAGCACAAATGGCATTAGATAGTTCAAGTAATCCTGAAGGACATGGGGAGCAAAGCTGCAAATCAACACACCAGAATTCAAGTTTTATTACAAAGCCAAAGCTATTCAAATTGATTCTTTCTTAATCCTGATGAACTGACTTATTCTCATGTCAAATATTTCAGCATCTTTCTCAACCTTCTCAGCCTTTGTAAAGTTGGAGGGGGTTGGGCATTGCTCTCTATTAGGTTTGGCTTAAGGGGATACTCTGGCTTGTTTGATATTCTACCCAGACCATTTGAAACTTTCTCCATATCAGCAATAAAGCTGCTGCACTTTCTTATCACTCACGTGCTCACTGGAGTAGCACTTTCAATTTCTACCAAGAAATTTTTCTTTGAATTTACAACTTGACTTTGCAGAAAGCCAAGACACTGAGCTGTTGGCCGGTCTCACTTTCTACATGCACTGTTCACTAAATGTAATCATTTGCCGACATTGATGCAAAGAAAAAGATGGTTATTTTCTTCCAAGATGAAAAATTAAAGAATATTGTAGAGTTATTAATTGGCCTAATTTAGATAATATTATGTCTCACATAAGAAGGGTAGCAGAAAGAAAAAAGGTAATAGCTAGTCTGTGATGGGAAAGAAATATGCAGTGTTTATGCATTAAGTTCACCAAATAAATGATACAATGTATGATTATCAAAAGAGTTACAATAATATTATTAAGAATAACTCATCAAAGATTACAATAAATGACACAATAATGACAGTTTTTGAGGTCTTATGAGAATTAGCAATGTGTCAAAGACATGCAAACTAGCCCTGACAATTAGAAAAAAAAAACTGGTAAATTTATATTTGGCTGATGCAGAACTACTGTAATTTCTTCAATTTGTAAAACAATAAATACAGTATCAAACTGCACAAAGAAATAAAGGGAAGCTTTGCTTAGCCTAGATATAGTGGAAAGGGCTTGGTGAATACTAGCTATAAACAAAGGATATTGAGCCTATAGTTCATGATCCTAGAGAAGCTAAGTAATAAGGTAATAAGGTGAACCCTAAAAAAAATATAGATCCACCTGGAGAGTCGAAACAGACAAAATAACCTGACAAAATTCTGAGGAAGGGGGTGGGGTAATAGGGAGTGTTAAATGGGTAGAGGAGTAAAAAAGAGGAGGAAACTTGAGAGAATGAGATAGTTAAAAAAGAGGAAGGAAGAGATGAGAGCAAGGGAAAAGATATCTTGATGGAGGGAGTCATGATAGGGTTAACAGGAAACCTGACTCTAGAGAAATTCCCAGGAATCCACAAGGATGACCCCAGCTAAGACCTTAAGCAATAGAGAAGAGGAGGCCTGATCTTGACTTGGCCTGTATTCAGACTGAAGAATATTTTAAATAACATCATAGAAACTTCATCCAGCAACTGATGGAAACAGAGTCAGAAACCTACATGGAAGTACTGGACTGAGCTCCCAAAGTTCAGCTGAAGAGTAAGAGGAGTAAGAATTTGAGCAAAGAGGTCAAGACCACGACAGGTTTACCCACTGAAATAGTCTACCTGAGCAATTGGGAGCTCACAAACTCCAGCTGGACTGGGAAGGAACAAACATAGGACAAAACTGACCGAAGGGCTACTGGCCGTGGCATCGGGACTTATACCTACTGCATGTACTGGCTTTTATAGAATCTATTCTCTTTGAATGGATACCTTGCTCAACCTAGATATAGTAGGGAGGGCCTTGGACCTTCCCCAGAGCAATGTACCTTACCCTCTCTGAGGATTGGATGGGGGTGAGGTGGGAAGATATGTGGAGAGAATGGGAGAAGAAGAGGGAGTGGGAACTTGGATTGTTATGTATATGAAAAAAGATAGTATGTTTTTTTAAAAAATAAATAAATAAAAGGAAAAAGATCAGAAAAAACTATTCTTAACATTTGAAAGATAAAGGGTGTTTATCTCAAAGATTAATCTTCTGTAACCATATTTTTATAAGAGCAATGGCTAGATTTGAGCACCAAAGTCTATATCTTGTTACTAGGCATTGTCCATTACTGTATACTGCTTTTTAATAATTGCTTTTTGAATTTTAGGATGGTGATTGAAATTTCTTAACTCATTATAATAAGAAGGAAATGAGTGATTTTCTTATTTTTATTATTGAAATGATAGAAAGCAAATGATCAAAAAAGCATTCAGTCTCAATGATCAAATTATTTAAATTTAAGACACCAAATGTATTTTTTCATGATGCTACTTTAATTTTCTTAAGCATTCATGAAAGCATAGTTTCTTCTATTGCCAAGTGTTGTTTCTTGGATGACAAAGATACAATGCGTATCAAAGGCATTTTAAATGTCAATATTTTCTTTTAATTTATCAACCAAATCTCTTTGGATTTTTCTTCTTTATTTATTATTTATTTATTTATTTAAGATTTCTGTCTCTTCCCCACCACTGCCTCCCATTTCTCTCCCCCTCCCCCAATCAAGTGCCCCTCCCTCATCAGCCCAAAGAGCAATCAGGGTCCCTGCCCTGTGGGAAGTCCAAGGACCACCCACCTCCATCCAGATCTAGTAAGGTGAGCATCCAAACTGCCTAGGCTCCCACAAAGCCAGTATGTGCAGTAGGATCAAAAACCCATTGCCATTGTTCTTGATGTCTCAGTAGTCCTCATTGTCTGCTATGTTCAGCGAGTCCGGTTTTATCCCAGGCTTTTTCAGACCCAGGCCAGCTGGCCTTGGTGAGTTCCCGATAGAACATCCCCATTGTCTCAGTGTGTGGGTGCACCCCTCACGTTCCTGAGTTCCTTGCTCGTGCTCTCTCTCCTTCTGCTCCTGATTTGGACCTTGAGATTTCGGTCCGGTGCTCCAGTGTGGGTCTCTGTCTCTGTCACCTTTCATCGCCTGATGAAGGTTAATATTCAGGAGGATGCCTATATGTTTTTCTTTGGGTTCTCCTTCTTATTTAGCTTCTTTAGGATCACTAATTATGGCTCAATGTCCTTTATTTATGGCTAGAAACCAAATATGAGTGAGTACATCCCATATTCCTCTTTTTTGGTCTCATAAGAATGAATACTATGATCTACAGAAACCATACTTACCATATCTATAAACATAAAGTGAAACAAAAAATGGAATAGAGTGGGGCTGGAGAGGTGGCTCAGTGGTTAACAGCATTGCCTGCTCTTCCAAAGGTCCCGAGTTCAATTCCCAGCAAACACATGGTGGCTCACAACCATCAGCAATGAGGTCTGATGCCCTCTTCTGGCCTGCAGACATACACACAGACAGAATATCGTATGCAAAATAAATAAATAAATATTTTTAAAAATGGAATAGAGTGGTCACTCAGTCAACAAACTGGATGTCATGCAAGCATGAAAAAAATGTGTTCACTTTCAAGTACTCATGTAAAAATAAGCTAAATGTGGTGGTACACGTATGTAATTCCAACTCTGACAAGGGAAAGTCAGCTTATGCCAGAGACTTGCTGAACAGCTAGCTTAGTCTAGGTTGTTCCAGTCCAAGAGACAGAGAAAGACTCTATCTCAAAAACAAAAAAACACAATGTAGAAACTTCCTGAAATATGACATCTGAGACTGACCTGTGGCCTAGAATATCCAGACATACATGTGTCCCATCACACATACATTTACCCATACACATGAACTCAAACACAGAAGCATAAATTTAATGAAAGAATGAAAAAGTCAATAAAAAATCCCAATGCAAATGAATATATAGTCAAAGACAAAACAAAAATACTAAGGAATTAATATAATTAAGACTCATTATATTGAGAATCATCCAATTAAATAAAAATGAGGACAGTATACATACATGTGTACATGCCTGCACACACACAATATATCTCTCTCTCTCTCTTTTACACACACACACACACACACATTGTATTTGTTGATGGAAAAATTAATAGTCCTAGTATTGTTCTTACTGAAAAATGACATTTACAACTTTTGTACCCCCATGGACTCAGATATTTGAATGTTTTCTTGATCCCCATTTTGTTGAACTTTTTGGGAGTATTATGAGTTTTGATCTCAAAGGAGGTGTATCTCTGGGAATGTGCCTGATAGATTAAAAGCCAATACTATCCCCAATTAGTTCTCTTTGTCTTATAATTGTGGGTAATCATAAAAGTGCTGAGCTCCTACTTCAACCAATGCCTATCTGTTAGTCTGATGCCATGCTCCACATCAATGGTGACCATTGACTCATCTGAAAGAGTATACTGTATCTTTATAAAATTCCCTGGAATTTATAATGATGATGCCAGTTAAGACCCTAAGCAGTAGAGGAGAGTGTGGTTAAACTTGCTGTGTCCTTTAGTCAGACTGATGAATATCTTAAATATCACCATAAAACCTTCATCCAGAATCTGAAGGAAACAGAGGCAGAGACTGCATCAAAGCACTGGGCTGAACCCCCAAAGTCTAGTTGAAAAGTAGGAGGAATGAGACTATGAGCAAAGAGGTCAAGAACATTATGGCTACATCCACTGCAACAGTTTACCTGAGCTAATGGGAATTCACCAACTCCAGCCAGATGGGAATGGAAACAGCATTGGTACAACCTAGTCCCTATGAATGTGGTTGTCTGTTGTATAGCTGGGACAGACTGCAGGGATTACCAGTGGCTCAGGGATTTATCTCTGTTGCTTATACTGGCTTTTTAGGAGCCAATTTTCTTTGGATGGATACCTTGCTCAGCTTAGATATAGTAGGGAGAGTCTTGGACCTTCCCCAAAGCAATGTGCCTTACCCTCTTTGAGGAATGGATGAGGTATACTCTGGGGGGGGGGATGTGAAGGGAATGGGAGGAGAGGAGGTAATGGGAACTTGGATTGGTAAATAAAATGAAAATAAACAGTGATGGGGGAGAGTCTTCTGTTTTGTGTTAATTTCATTGGTTAAATAAAGAGACTGCCTCAGCCCTTTAATAGGACAGAAAATTAGGTAGGCGTAGTAGACAGAACAGAATGCTGGGAGAAAGAAGCTGAGTCAGGAGTCGCCATGATTTTCCCACCCGACACAGCTGCAGGTTAAGATCTTCCCTGATAAGCCACCTCACACAGATTATTAGAAATGGGTTAGATCAATATGTAAGAGCTAGCCAATAAGAGGCTGGAACTAGTGGGCCAGGCAGTGTTTAAAAGAATACAGTTTCCGTGTAATTATTTCGGGCCTAAACTAGCCAGGTGGCTGGGAGCTGGGGTGGCAGGGACGCAGCCTGCCATTCCTTCAACATATGTTTTCTTTTTTAAAAAAATAAAAAAATAATAAATAGCTTGATAATTGCTGTGGGAAAATGGTCTTGTACCTTATAAAAATCTGTCACTTGTATTGTTTTAATAAAATGTTGATTGGTCAGTGGCCAGGCAGGAAGTATAGGCAGGGTGACAAGAAGAGAAGAATTCTGGGAAGAGGAAAAGCTGAGTCTGCAGTGGTCACGAAAACACAGAGGAAACAAGATGAGAATGCCTCACTGATAAAAGTTACTAAGCGCCGGAGCGGGCACCGGTGTGGGTCATGGCTTCATCCTCTCTGTTATCCTCGTGGGCTGTGCGGTTGCTGCGCCCTGCGCACGGCTGCCACCTCCGCCTGCAACCCTTCCACCTGGCGGCAGTGCGAAATGAAGCTGTCGTCATTTCTGGAAGGAAACTGGCTCAGCAGATCAAGCAAGAAGTGAGGCAGGAGGTGGAAGAGTGGGTGGCCTTGGGCAACAAGCGGCCACACCTCAGTGTCATTCTGGTTGGTGACAATCCCGCCAGTCACTCCTATGTCCTCAACAAGACCAGGGCGGCAGCTGAAGTGGGAATCAACAGCGAGACAATTGTGAAGCCAGCCTCCATTTCAGAGGAAGAGCTGTTGAATTCAATCAGGAAATTGAACGATGACGAAAACGTAGACGGCCTTCTTGTCCAGCTGCCACTCCCAGAGCATATTGATGAGAGAAAGATCTGCAACGCCGTCTCTCCTGACAAAGATGTTGATGGCTTTCATGTCATTAACGTGGGGCGAATGTGTCTGGACCAGTATTCCATGCTACCAGCGACCCCGTGGGGTGTGTGGGAGATAATTAAGCGAACTGGCATTCCAACCTTAGGGAAGAACGTGGTTGTAGCTGGCAGGTCAAAAAACGTTGGAATGCCGATTGCAATGTTGCTGCACACTGATGGAGCCCATGAACGGCCTGGAGGTGATGCCACAGTCACAATATCTCACCGATACACCCCCAAAGAGCAACTGAAGAAGCACACGATCCTTGCCGACATTGTGATCTCTGCTGCCGGTATTCCAAATCTGATCACAGCCGACATGATCAAGGAAGGGGCAACTGTCATCGACGTGGGCATAAACAGAGTTCAAGATCCTGTCACTGCAAAGCCCAAGTTGGTTGGAGATGTAGATTTTGAAGGAGTCAAGAAGAAAGTCACTCCTGTCCCTGGAGGTGTTGGTCCCATGACGGTGGCCATGCTGATGAAGAATACCATTATTGCTGCGAAGAAAGTGCTGAGGCCTGAAGAGCTGGAGCTGCTCAAGGCCAAGCAGCGTGGAGTTGCCACCAACTAGCAGGATTCCATGCCAGTTGGAGAGGCAGAGTGGGCCAAGAGGAATGCAGTATTTTTAATTTATTCTGTTGAAGTGGTTTAAAATGATGTTTGTATTTATTGAAAGCTTAAAACGGGTGGACGTGTGTGCGCATGGCTCTGCAGAACCTCACCGGGGTGCCCATCCGCGTCCTGCCTTTGACCTGGTGATGCAGGGGAGACATCCTCACACTGAGAGTGGATGCTGAACTTCATCACAAACCCTGCCTTGTTAGGTTCTCATTTCCCAAGTGCTATTCCAATTCAAGTTGATGGCTCATCCGAGGTTCCAAGCCTTCTGAGTTCAACTTTCAAACCAAAGGAAAACGTACTAGAGCGAATGGGGGAAAGAAGAAACGGCAGCACCGACACCGAGTGGAGGACGGCCCCTTGCTCTCTGTGCATGCCAGACTGTGACCAGGTTTCTCTGAAGAGGGCTCAGTTGGCTAGGCTGGTAGAGGGAAGCCCAGCATTGCTAGCTGTCCCATGTGGCTGAGTCACCGGGGAAGGTTTAGGATTTCCCCCACTTGCTGTTACCCTTCTGTGAGCTTGCCCTATTTCAGTTTTCTAGAATTGAGAAAGATCATTTCATAAATGACGTGTGTGATTGTCATGTTCGGCTTCTGCAGCACATTTAAACTTTAAATTTCAGACTGTTGGAGAGTAGGTGTCTATATTTTTTTTTTTTGGCCTAAGCTTTGAGGCCAGTTTTTTGGGCATGATAATCATGAGGGCAGGTTGTGTAAAACCTACTACTTGCCACCAAAGAAATGCCGGCAGCTGCCTGTGTCTTTCACGTACCCTGTTGGCTTTCCTGAAGGTACCAAGGAGCTTGAGTTAATATAAGATTTGATCAGATTTTCTTATTAAAGGGTTCTGTTGCTGTTGTTGAGTTCTTTTGTCTTGTTTTTAAATAAAACACATCTGTCTGGTGTGGAAAAAAAAAGTTACTAAGCCACATGGCTAACACAGACAAGAACTCTGGGTTAATATAAATTATAAGAGTTAATAAGAAACATGACCTTCTAGGCCAACTTGCATTTTATAATTCAGGTAAGCCTCTTTGTGTTTCTTTGGGACTGAATGGCTGTGGGACCTGGTGGGACATAAACCTCTATCAACAGATAATCGTATCTTTTCACAGCAATAGAAAAGTAACTAACACAGTATGTTTTAACCAGGTAGTGGGCTATTACTGTACCAGGCATAATCATACTGGATTCTCTCAATGAATGTGGAATACTTTGAATCTTTGGACTATAAAAAGACTTAATGAACCACCTAATACAAGTCTGGAAGATAATAGTGATGAAAGCATGTGGACTATGGAGACCTAGTTCAAGAGGATTCAGAGGGAAACAACATTATCAGCTGATTTAGAGATCAATCTTTTAATCTATTGGTAAAAATGTGACTGCATTTTGCTCTTATGATGCTAGCATCTGCTTGAGGCTGAATTGAAGAGTTTTGGATATTCTTTTCTTTACAGATATTTTGAGAAAGCCTAATGTTTATTCTGTTGAGTAGTTATTAGTAATCACTCTCTAAATGTCTATTATTTTAAAAACATGGACATTTTTGAGGAAAGAAATAGCACTCGTAAATTTTATGTTGGAGATAAACCTTATGCACCAAGAGATAGCAGAGGCCTGATGCAAAATGGAATCAAAAGAGTGGTAGGTACCCACAGAGAAAGACTTCATTCAGTCATAACCTGCAACTTTTTAAAGTCTTGAGAATTTCCTCCACATAAAAATAAACTACAAAGAAAAGATTTTGCAAATGGAATTCAAGGTGAGGGCCAGTCTCCATCACAAGCAGGCATGGATCTTGGCAGAATCAGCCAAGTGGAAAACTTTAGAGTCATGAAGAATAGAGCTGTAAAGGGTTGTGGACTCTTCCTTACTACTTAAGGGCAGTCATTGAGTTTAGGTATGTCGCAGGTGAGTTCCCTTGTGGAGGACCAGAGAGGCTTCTGAAGGATGGAATTTCAGGTATGAACCTCTACTGTGGGATACATTATCTATCTCCTAATTGAGCTTTTCAGGAAAAAAAAAATCAAGTAATTCTAAATGGCTGTATCAATGCTATGCAGTAGGGTGTGATTTCCTTCTGGCTTTTGTTCTACACATGATTTACTAAAGCATAATGGGAGCAGAAATGAGCATTTTCATTCAGATGTCCACTCAGAAGGGTCTGATTGACTCTCAGCAATTAGTTTACAAGAAAGTTAAAATTTGAACTTTGCCTAAAATCTTTAATTCTGTTCATAATTTATTTTTAAGTATTGCTATATGTTTAAAGATTAAGTGATATATAATTCAAAGTAATTTATAATTACAGATGAATATATATTCATATATATGTAGATTCATTTTATTTATAATCAGAATTACATTAGCATTTGGACAAATAATTGATGGAATTTCAACAGGGATATTAAAACAATTGCCTATTTAGTTAATGTAATACCAAATGTTGATGATCTTGCCAAATACTTATTAGGCTTGCTGTCAATAGACACAAGAGGAATTTGGATTTCTGAATTGTAATTCCAGCCCAGGGATTTGGAATCTGGGACTTTGAACAGATCCATTAATTTTAGAATGTCCCTGCACTTAAATAGCTCAGATGAGCATTCCATGTCTTCTATGGCCTAGGTAAGGTTTAAAAAAATAGTACAAGAAACAATATTCATTGTATTCCATTCATATCAGGTACATACAACAGGAAAATGTTAATTAAGCTCTAAAACTATATTTTTAAATATCCACGATCATCAAACATCTTTTTTTCTTGTTTGCCATGATATGCCGTTCTTGCAGTCTTACTACGTGAATTTTATCATCTTCAGCTTTGCCCCTGTCATTATCCTATGAACTTTTTTTCAAAATTTTGATTTTATTGTGGCAAGATGAGCAGTTGTGATGCCTGACTTAAATTCCTAGAAACCTGCAAGCCTCAGGCTGCTTGAGTGTTTTAAAGCATGTCTTTCTTGTCAAAAATTCCTTGAAATATAATAAGACTGTGATACCTGGGCTAACTGGTGAACCAAGAAATTGAATCGCTTGTGTGAATGGTACCGGAGTGGTTCCTGCTTCAAATAGTTAGTTTAAAAACCCAAATCAAATATTCTTGCAAGAAAGAACTATCAATAGAAAAGAATCTCTGAATATATTGTATCTAAATAGGAAATGTTACAAGTTTTTAAGTTCTTGCTTGTTCAAAAGGGACTTCAAGAACTGGAGTACTTCCTGAGTGAGTCACTTCTCACTACTTGAAATTTTTCTCTATTCCACGTCTGGCTGCACATTGTGAATAGTCCCTACTACAGAAAGAAGAAAAAAAAAATCACAAAGTGTAGAAAGTCTGGCTCTTGTTTTTAGAGAAGAGCAACATCATGTGGAAAAAGTAAGAACCTATCAATAAAATTCAAGATCACTATGAAAGAAATTAGAAGTTTTTAAGTGGCAGGGTAATGAATGTATGAATAAATGAGACAAAGCCCAGGTAAGAAATGGGAGATGGGATTCCAAAGTTGTCCTGTCTGTGAGCTGTAAGGTTAGATAGAGACATACAAGGCTCCTAGGAGACTTATTGTGCTTCCTTGGTAACTGAGAACTGAGAGAACTTGAATTTTATTTGATATGCTCAAGTATAGCTTATTTCCAATTTTTTCAAGGACATATATTTAGGAAAACGTTTCAAAGAAATCATTTTAAAAGAAATATTTACCAAAATCATGTCAACATTTAATAACTTGTATCTAAAATCAACTTTAGAGAATAAAATCAAAACTACTATATTAAAAATTTCCTACACTCATGTGGGAGAAATGTGAATCATTTGATTTCAGATTAATTACTAGGATTAATCAAAGCATGACAGAAATAATTACTCAATTGCCTTTCTCTGTATTTCTAGAACAGCAATGAAAGAAAGATGTGCAAGTTTCTCTGTAGTAGGAAATCCTTTGTGAAAATATTATAGTGGTGTAACTGCGACACATGATGGCTATTTCTAGGTTTTATGAGGAGCTAACATACTGATTTCCACAGTGGTAACACAGTTTGCACTTTCCCCAAAATGGATCAGTGTTCACCTCTTTCCAGATCCATACCAACATTTTCTGCCATTCTTTTCATCTTAGCACTTAGACTGGAGTGGGTTAAAATGTCAAAGAGAATTTCATTTTCACATCTCTGATAGCTATGGATGTTTAACATTAAGGCAAATATTCTTGGACATATGTATTTATACTCTAGGGAACTCTGTTTAATCTCATGTTAATTGACATAATCAGATTATTAGTTATTAGTATATTCTAGATTCTAAGTACTTTTTGTCAAAATTACAGGTGCTAAAATTCTTCTACCATCTCTGACTTTTACAATTTATGGGAAATTAGTTCATTCAAAAATATATATCATTATTCTGTACCATAGGGTGTTAGAAAAAATTTCTCAGAAATTGTCTTACATATAGGTACAAATCAATTAAATATAGATATAATCATTTCTGCTTTACATTTAACACAGTTTTATAAACATTTCCCATGTCATTAATTTATAAATTCCTTGAGTAAGTGAACAACCTTCCATATGATATGAATGTGTGAAAAATTGCGAATTCATAAAAAAATTGTGAATTCATTATGTCTTTCCATTACTTTGTAATTTCAGCAAAGGTAAACTAATATTGACTTTGGGTAATTTTTGATCTATTCTCATATGACATTTTATTTTGTGATTTCAAATTCTTTTGAATTTCCTGATTTGTGCTGCTAAAATGATGTATTAAATGCTAAAATGTATATTTATCTTTCAATGTCTATTATTAGTACTGTATATTATAATTTCCTTTTAAAAAAAATCTCCCAAGGGGTTGCACCAATCCTGAAGGTACTGCAATACCAAGTCAATGCACGGAGTGGATGGAGAAAGCTCCTATTCCAACCCTACTTCTAAAAATCCATTTAATACATTGTCCTCAGATAGAGGACATATCAGATATTAAACTGATATAAATAGATACTACACTTGATCTTAGCCAAAAGTCCAAGAAGCAATTGAATATTATAGTTTCTAATATGTTGAATTATGTAGTTTTTTTCTAATATTTATTCATTGAGTATTTTAATCTAATTTAAAATTTAAATCATATATGATCAATACATCATTCTATTTGGGCTTTTATAACTTTTATAGCTTATAAAAACAGAAATTTAAGACTGAGTTTGTATACTTCATGCCACACATACATAATGACATGAGATTACCTGAGTGAATATCTTCAACAACAGTAATAGGGATACAGCAAATAACAGGGCTGAGCTACTGGATAGCAGTCCAAGAGAGGGAGAAGCCATAATATAAATAAAAAAATGGGTCAAGACCATGATAGTGATACCCACAGAAACAACTGACTTGAACAAGTGAGAACTCACTGGCTCTGAACTAATAGCTGAGGAACCTGCATAGGAACAAACTAGGCCCACTGATTTTTATGGGGGACAATTGTGAGCTTTGGGCAGTTGGTGGGGCCACTCGCAGTGGACCAGGATTTATCCCTAGTGTTTGAACTGGCATCTAGAAGCACATTCTCTTTGGAGGGATAGCGTGTTTATCCTAGATATAGTGAGGAGTACCTTGGTCTTACCTTAAAGTTAATTGTCAGACTTTGATGACTCCTCATGGGAAGACTCACCCTTTCTTAAAAGTGGATGTGGGTGGTGTCGTGGAAAGTGTGGGGTGGTAGGATGGGAGGGATTGGGAACAGGGACAGTAGCTATATAAAGTGAGTAAAGATTGTATTTAAAAATTCTTAATAAAAAGAAGGTAAAAAGACAGTGATATGTGCACAGGCAGAGCTCATTGGCCAGTTTAGTTGCATCTATGAGTTCCAAGATCAGTGATACATCATGTCCAAAATAAAGGCAGACAGTTACTGAAGATTCCTGAGATTGGCTTCTTGTCTATAAACAGACATAAATAACATGCACCTAATGTATGTGTAAATACACAAACAAACACACACATACCGATACTGACATAT
>NW_026068024.1:3987214-4025942 GCF_014885135.2 Alexandromys fortis | reverse complement strand
TATATAGACACAGACACACAGAACATAGACACACACACACACACACACATGCTCACACACACCTAATAAAATCCCTGAAACTTGTTTTTTTAACAGCCCTGGTGTGTGAGAAATCCACTATCAATGTGCCAGCATGGGTTGTTTCTAGAGAGGGCTCATTTCATGTTCGTCAGTGGCTGCCTCTTATCTGTGTTTGCACAGAACCTACAGAACATGTTGTTGCTAGGAGCCTCTTTTATCGCAGCACTAGCCCCAGTCATGGATCTGTAATCACAATCCAATTGACTCCTAAAGGCTACATCTTAATTCAGCACACTGCCGATTACAGAGATCGTATTAATTTTGGAAGGACATGCACAGTTCCTGTCTAAGACAAAGCAAGAATTCATACCAAAGAAATTTCATGGTGAATTCAGCTAAAAATGAAAGGCACAGATGAGCTGTTCATGGCACAAAAGAGCCTTCCATGCTGACACCAAAGCAACAGTTTACATTGTCACTGAGTATGGCTCAGTCCTTTCAGAGGCACTGAGATTTCAGCCTGCAGGAATTGCAAGGGTACAGACATCTTAAGTTCCGTGTTACAGGCATGTGCAGAAGGCAAGGCTGGGAAATGAAGCAAACTCTGGAAAAATGTCCAGTGTGCACTTGCTTTGCTTTCTATTCTAATCACTTGACTACTTTCTCAGTAGATATTCATTTCTAAAACCTATGCAAGCTATAAATGAATATAATCAGTAATTAGTCCATGGCATTATGAGTGAACAGAGTAGACAGTACACAAAATAATAATGCATGGAAAAATTACCCCATTCAGAAAAGAAATCTGTTTTCATGTTAGTTTAGTAAACACCACAAAGTTCACTTCCCTCCCATAAGAATCTTGCTGCTCATAAAGTATTAAGCATTTTGAAAATTTTTATAGTGAGGAAACTAAAATTGTGCACATCCAGACTCAGAAGGACAAACATGACATACATATCCTCTCATGTCTGGTTATTAGTGAGGAATATTCAGATGTGAGCTCTTCATGAGGATTATATAATATATAATATATGATATAATTATATAATTTATAAAGAACCTATAAAGATCAGAATAGTAAGATGATGCTGCGCTGTGGGGAAAGTTTCAAGGGATGGGAGATAGAACAAAAACAATGGTAAAAAGATTGCACAGGGGGAAAAGGGTATCAGAAGGGTTAAATGATACAAAGAATGGAAAGCATAGCATAGGAAGGTATTGGGGTAAGGGTAACTAAAATAAAAGCAGCTCAAATAGTAATATGTCAGCCTATTATTAACAGTTTCATAAAATCTATACATGCACATATAAAAAGAGCTAAAATGGAGTGAAACTAAAATGGAGAGACACTGTCTTTTCTAGACACTTCAGGTAACAATTCCAGTGCCAGAAATGAATTACCTTTAATGGAGTTCTTCCCCTTTGAGGTCTCATTGATCTGTAAATATTGCAAGCTATTGCCAATATTTTTGACCCCTCCAGAAGTTGACATTAAGACAGTATTACAGATTTCTTCAGTATCATGGAGAAATCATGTTCTCTGGCTGGTTTTGACTGCTTCCTAAGGTGCTATGCATGCTAACAGATGATAAAAGTGTATTAATCCTGACCATTTTGACAAAGTATGCCTATGGGGGTAGTAGTGACATAAATATAATGGGAGTAACCACAAACTTTCTTAACACATTTAAATACAGCTCCAGAAGATGGCACTGCTGCCAGAGTCAACAATTTATAGCTAAACAGGCCATGAGCCCTAGGTAAGAAGTTACAACTTTCTTTTTTTTTTTTTTAAATCAGACATTTTTTTTTTCTTTTTAATTGAGTACTTCATTCAGATGTTTCCTCTGCTGGCTTCTGCTCTGGAAGCAGCTAGGTCCCCACATCAATATCACAACTGACTTGACCGAGTGAACATGGGCCCCAAACCAGGGCTTTTGGAACAGCAAAACAATAAAGCGAAAGCCACGCCTCTCCTTTCACTCAGGATAGACTGGGAGTCACTGAGTTCAATCCCACCCTGCAACTGTAGACACACCTTGGAGTCTGGACTGCACAGAAACTTGGGAGCTAGGATCAAGGTAGCAGTCCCATGTACTCTAACTCAAGCATCTGACCACCAGCCTCTTCCAATAGGAATGGACCTACTCTTGAAGGAGTTTTGGCATCTACTTAATTTCCCAAAGAGGTGTAAAATATACCAAATCGAATATAAAAGGTCAGAATAAGTCAGCTTTCTCACGACGAACTTTCCTGAGTAACAACTTTTGGTTGTTGAGAAGCCACAGCATTGTATTTCAAAGTGACAAAATCGGGGGCAATCACAGAGTACATCCAGCAGTGGCTTAATGTTCAAGGACAGGTTTACACAGGACATAGGTGTACACACCTCTTTTCTTCAGTGTATATGGCAAGTAGCCAAGACCCCTGATCATTAAAATAAGTTATTTTGTACATTACAGTGCACAGAGGAAAGGATCTTTCACAGAGGTGACCAAAAGGCATTGTACAGAAAGTCTCATGGTGAGTGGCAGCCAGGGCTTGTGGCCTTCAGGAGCTTGACTCCTGCTCTTTGGCTGCAGAGGCCTTAGGAGCAGCTGTTTCCTCCATCTGCTCAACTGGCTTTGCCTCCTCTTCCTCCTCCTCGTCTTGGGGATAGAGGTCCGGTTATTTCTGCATGCCCTCCTGCATGGCTTGAAACTGGTCTATACAGTCTGATCCCTTGATTTCCTCTTTGCTGTGGTGGAAGCAGGAAAAGCCAGACTTGAACTGTTCCCCACAGGGGCTGCTGGCCATTCCCCCAAGGCACGGGCAATTCCAGTTAATATCTCCATTGGGCAGTATCAGTCCGTGCTCCTCATAGGGATCATTGGGGTCATCAGCCACCAGCTCCGCACTGCTAGGAGTTTCATGGTCTTCTTTGGTCACAAATATTATCCGATCCTTCCCTTCTTGCTGGCAGTAGGACATGGTTGTCCCCAACTCTTGCAGCTCTCCGAGGCAGCCGGTGCAACCGCAGAGAATACACCTTCAGGTGGTGACCTCCCTTCTCCTCTCCTCACGCCTGGCGGGCAGCACTGAGGCCCGCCAGAAGTTACAACTTTCATTCTACTAACAGGGCATGTGTTTAAACCAACTCCTATCACTTAGCAGGATGCCCATAGATTATTATAGAATATCTACTAACATTCATCATAGATATTTCTTTTTGCAGTGGATTTTAGTTAACGCAAAGACCCACAACTGAACAAGATTAGGAGAATAAGAAACTGTGGAATATTTAATTCTAAACAAGACATCTAGATTGCCACTCATCCTCATTGCAAATGAGAGGCTTGCTTTCCAGATACAAAATGGCAGTTGCACATAGAAATGCAGTGATGTTCGCAGCGTCCATAAATCCTTTTCAAGCTCAAGCTAGACATAATTCCAGCTTAAACAGGATAGACAGGCATGAAATCCTACTCTTAGCTGAGAAACTATTGTTAATTGATAGCTGCTGGGAGAGGAAGAGTCAATTCCCTCTAAGGGTGTGTCGCTTGATACATAGTCGACATTTCAGTGGATGTGCATCCATTTAAGAGTATATGGAAAACACTAAATTGACTCGAATGATTTAAAAATTGGAGACAAAAATTTGGAGGATTGGGAATGAAGGTAGATTTAGGAGGAGTGAATAACAAAGGAGTTATTAATAACTGTAGAAAGGTAGAATGCCTAGGCACCAAATGTTACTCACACACATGCAAATTATTGCATTGAATTACCTGGGCTCTTTGTTAATTAGTGTGAATCATATTAGAAAAAAAATTTATATTGATGCCTTTTGACTCTTCTTGCTAACAACAGAATTCCCTGGACATTTCTTTCCCTAGGGGTAAGAAAGGTGAAACTCATGTGCATTCAAAAATAACATTATCTCTAAGATTTTATATTATTTTCACTCTTTCAAGATCTTGAGTGGTTAGCCATAAAATCGTGCTTGCTTTGTAACTGTTCAATTCCAACTTATAATGAAAAGTGATTATAACAGCAAAGGTGATACAGTGAGCACATTTCAGGTCTGAATACTCTACAGAGTTTGTATTAAATTAGATGTATCATGCACCAGGGAAGTGCTCTTCTTTCTTAAGATTGTGTGGCAGCTGTTTTTACAAATTCTACTTGATTTTGTATCCATTCTGATTAGTAATTTAGACAATTGCATTTGGTATTGAATTGGACTGAAAGAAAAAGATCTCATGTTCTTATGAGTTTCCTTGATTAAAATAGGATCTGTAGTTAAAAATAAAAGTGTTTAAAATAAAGCAAAACTATCTATAACTTTTTATCTTATATGAGATGCTAAATTTTAGAAATAAGAAATGCTGTGATTTAAAAAAAATGCTATGATTCAAGTAGACTGAAAGGAAACATTAGAACTCTAGAACAAAACAATAATCATTTGATTCAGTCAAAAATATTTATTTGGATTCTCATAATAAAAGATAATCCGTATTTTTAAGCAATTATTTCGATACTCTTTTTTATTCTTTATATCATTTTCTTCAGCAAACTTCTTGAAGCTCACACATTCTAGGGTTAAATTTACTGTTGTTCACATTAACCTTAATGTACATTTCTCCTTGCATGCTTATTTTCTATTCTAGGTTCGATTGTTGACTGATTCTTCTTAGGTATCCCCCAAAGAGGGATCCAGTACTTCAATTATTCTTACAGTTGGTGTGTAGAAATACTTACTGAACAACTTAAGAAAGCAAAGAGTTTATTGTGACTCATAGTATTTCTGGGCCTATGCTGAAAAAAAAAATCATCATGGCAGTAGAACATGGTAAAGTTAAGTTATTCACCTCATGGTGACCAAGATATGAGGAGAGAGGAAGGGGAGATGAAGGAGAAAGTTAGGAGGGAAGGTAAACATGGAGGGAGAGAAAAAAAGAGAGGAAGGAACCGAGCAAAGAGGAAGTGAGCTCTAACAAGCTTCCTCCCTCATTCTTTTATTTCATCCATTGGCAAGCTACTGCATAATAACACTAATTCAGGATGACATTTCTCCCTTAGTTATTGTCCTCTAGAAGGATATACCCACACAAGCACTGAAAAATGAATTCCCAATTTAGACAACTTCCATTATAAGCAAGGTGACAGCCAAAATTAGCAAAGCATCACTGTGTGTAGATGATGAGGATGGCATAGTTTATGCGAATTAGTTCTCTAACCCTACCAAATTGGACCAATAGTAAAGCTTTAAAATTTCAGGCCCCTGAGTACTATCTCTGTGCTCTTTTCAGCATGTTGACAAAGAAAATACAAATATTAGATAGAAAACAAATCAGATTAAATAATCAGGTCATGTTTTTCTTACATAAAAATTGCAAATACAAAACAGGACATAGTGGCTGGGATCGTACTTCAGTAGCAGAGTACATGTAGAGTATGCAGTGTAACATGGACTTTACCTCCAATACATTAGAAGGATTAGTATTATTATTAAAGTCGTTATCATGACTTCCTTTCACCCAGCTTCCTCTTTTTAATCTCTCATATTTAGACAGTACTTTAAAGCACATTGCCAGATAAACTCATGCTATGTTTTGTTTCAGTTAATCTCAAAACTGCTATTTTCTCTCAAAAAATGAGTTTAAAGTATTTTTGAAGCCTGCTGTTCTTGAAAATTATAGTGGCTAGTATCTTAGGAAGAGTAAAACAATAGAATGGGCATTTATGTGAATATAAATAATAACCTATGTTCAGCATTACAAGCCAGGCTTAAATTACAAGGGTCATCAATCCTTGTGTTTCAAAGCATAAAATGATAACCAGCTGGAGGCAGGGAAAAATTTCCCCCTGTAGTGTAATATCGAGGAATTGGACAGGTGCTTTATGAAACGTATTCTTTTTCTGGCCTTGCACTGAAGCATCTTGTGTAGGTCTTTATAAAATGGCAGTCTAATGGGTCATTGATCTTTTCAGCTAATGCAATTTGTAGATTCTTGCTTTTACTGAAGTAATCAATAAGAACCTTAAGCCTACACTGAAAAAATAAAACCATACTACTGATTTACTAGAGGGCCCATTTAGAAAACAGATACACTATAATGAATAAGAAATGATTCTATAGTCACAAGAAAAGCAATAAAGGGATGAGAATGTGTTTATAAAAGTTTACTTAAAGTGATAATGCTGGAAACATGGATACCTGTGTGTAGTATCATGATTCAACAGAGAAATGAAGGTACTGATAGATACCAAATGAGAAAAGGACCTATCAAAGTTCTAGCATATTCTACATAATATTTTCTTCTTCCAAGTGAACATGAAAGAGGTTATAAAATCAAATTTGAAACATGAACAGGGAAGTGGGAAGAAAACTTGTTAGGGAGAGACTCTTGAAGAACAGGAGGAAAGGCAATACAGAAGGAGAGGAAAGGGAGGAGGAATATATATATATATATATATATATATATATATATATGAGAGAGAAAGACTGAAGTTATGCCCCTTAGAGTAACAATGCTCCCCCACAAATAAATGCTGAAATTCTCTAATAAAACCTTGTTCCAGGCACAAAAATCCTTTCCAGTTATCAGTTTGGGTAGTCCAACAGAATCCTAAACAATACGATTATTGTCATTATCTTTAGTTATTGTCATTGTTTCCAGATAAGGAAAATAAAACCTTATTGCTAAAAACACCACATTCCTCAGACACAGGACTTGGAGGAAACAAAATGGATCTGACTTGGAAACCTCTTTCCTGAGGGCTACTGTCAGAAAGTGTGCTGCAGGAGAGAGGTGGGGGAAAAAGTAGTCAATATTCCTATTAAGCTGTAACTCCTAATACTCATAACTATAACCAGACAGTAAGACATTCTAAAGGCTGTGATACTGGTATCTATATCCTGGCTGTAACCAATGGTCTTAATCCTACTCAATGGGAGAAAAAGCTTCTGGTACTGTTAACCTCAGACTTGTGAGGCCAAGAAACCTAGAGGAGAACCTACTACTGCCATTAACCTAAACCAGTATATTTTTTAACTTCACTCTAAATACTTAGCCTTAGACCCACAAATAAATCTATGTTCATCGAAAAGTCTCTATTTGCAGCAGGTGGAGACTATTACAGAAAAACCACAACTGGTCAAAATACAAGAAGAGGAACTTGTTTTTTTTTTTTTTTCGGTGTACATTCCCAATTTTAACATCTCTAAAACAACTCCTACAACTAAGGACTGAAGAAAAACAAATAGAAGTGACAAAAGAATGATTGCAAGAGACAGAAGAACAGGTTACCTATTTGGAGAGAGTGTCTTCTAACAAAAGTAAATAAAAGGTCAAAATGATGGAAGGGGGAGATAAACAGGAGATCTTGGAGGAGTTCAGAGGTGGAGTGGGAACGAATATTATCAACATACATCATGTAAAATTCTGAAAGGAAGTCCAGTGTGGTGGCACTTGCTTTTAATCCCAGTACGCAAAAGGCAGTGACAAGTGAATCTCTGTGAGTTCAAGGTCAGTGTGGCATACAGAGTGGGTTCTAGGACAGGTTCTAAAGCTACATAGATAAACCCTCTCTCAAAAAAAAATCTGTAAGTGTAACAAAAATATAAGATTAAAAACTAGTGAAAGTTCAGAAACAAAGAAAACAACAAAGGAGAGATATCAGAAAAGAAGCAAGTGCAATTTAATTGTGACTATTGATACATATTCATATCTAGTGGCTATTTCTGAGATGAAATATATGCACAAGTCACAATACTAAACATGTATTCCATGCATTAAAAAAAGTAAATACCGCTGAGTAGTACTCTAATATTAACTTTTTGTTTTCAAGACATAAAATATATAAACTTTAAAAAAAGTAAATAAAGTATCACCATTAAAAAGAAAGAAAGAGAAAAAGAAAAATCCAATCTGTGTCTGTGCTCTTCTTGTGCTTTCTGTTATTGTTTGGATTAGTTACTTTTCCGTCGCTGTGATGAAATACAATGACAAAAACACAACCTAAACATAACAGTTTTCTGAGTTTGTGTTTCCAGAGGGTTAGAGTCTGTAATGATGGGGAAGGTGCAGCATGGCTACAGGGGCAGGAAGTTGACCAATAACAGTTTCAGCCACACAGGAAGCAGAGCAACAATAGTTAACAAACCTTCAAACCTGCCTCTAATAACATACTACTTCCATTAAAACTACACCTCATAAATGTCACATAACTTCCCAAACAGCCCCATGAACTGAGGGTTGTGGGTTCAGAAGTATGCTCCTATGGGGGACATTGCTCATTCAAACAACTTCAGTTGTATTTCTCTAGACTGCCTTTGGGGATATATGTTTTAAATCACTCTTATGAGGATTCACTATATAATTGGAATCAACAGTAAATTTATTATATTTTTGTACATTGTAAAATATAATGTGGATTTATTTTGCTTTAAAAAGTACACAGTACCATATTAGTCAAGTCTAACTATATTGCTCTTCTCAGCTAGCCAGAGCTGTCAGTAGTGTTACAGACTCAGTGGAGGAGTAGCTGAACCCGAGGCTGGAAATAAGCCAGACAGATTACTGAGCACCAAGGTTTCCCAATTCTGAATCATCTTGTCAGATCCCATGGAATCTTTAAATTGTCTCCGTGCACCTGTAGAATTGGCAATGAACTTCTGCAATCCTTACACTCTATGCTGTTTTCTCAGAGTTAGATTCTCTTCCTGATTCCATTGCCTCTAAAAGCTTCTTTCATCTAAAGCAGGCAGAATCTGAACCACAAGTGACAGAGCAACTCCCCAGACATAGATTTGCTCCTCTGCCCGCTATTATGCTTTCTCCCACCCAAGCGACACGCTAGATAGATGCTGTCTCCTGCAGGCTAAACACACATTTCTCAGATGATCTTGGCAAGTCTGAGTCAATCTCTACCTTCCGACTAGCCTTTAACTCTACCTTTTGTAGACTTTCAGCAGTTCACCACTTTGTACACTAGAGCATGCCACTTGTCTGGGGAGTGATGTTTGTAGAAGGAGATAGGAATCAAAAGTGTGCAACATGCTCAGTGGGAATCCACTACTGTTTAGACAGTTAACTTATCTCCATTTGTGGAAAAGAGATGAAAACTTTGCAGTAGACTTGGAGAGTCAAATCCTTCTTTTCATATTCTTTTATCCAGGGCCTTTGGATGACGACTTGTTTCTTTACTCATATTTTATAGTCACAGCTCACTGAAGGAACACATATTTAAGAAGTATAGGCAAGTTTTGATATAAAGCAGTACACAGAATTTATTCTGTAAATTATACAATGTGTACTATTTCTCACATTAGTCAGAATAGTATATAATACATAGAATAGGTATGATTGGTGAAGTAGTTATGTAACCTAAGTTCTTCTATAAAGACCACTTTGTGAAAGGTGTCTAAATATGGTGATGCTTGTGAGTCCCTGTTAATGGATAATCTATATCTTATCTCTTCTTTGATTTCCATATAATCTTTCCACCTCCAATAATAAACTAATGGTCCTTGTCGCCTTCCAGCTGATTCTTTATATTTTCCCAAGTCACTTTATTTGAGGCTCATGCATTTGCTGTTCTCTTATTTTCTATTAGAAAATCAATTAATTAAATTAAATAAATCAAGCTGTTAATGAAATAAAGCAACAGGTTTTTTTGAGAAACAGTCTATTACTTAGCATATAAAATTGCTTTTAAATTAAAATTTCTAAATATAGTTCTTTGCATAAATGGAACATAATAGGAAATGGCTCATTGAATAAAATGTTTGCCAAGTAAGCATGAGAACAGGAGTTTGCATCCCTTCTACCCATGTAAAGCTGAGCTCATGGGGGCTCAAGGACTCTGGACTAACAGCTAAGGAGCCTACAGGGGACTAACCTAGGGCCTCTGCATGCAAATGACAGTTGTGTAGCTTGGTATGTTTGTGGAGTACCTAATAGTAAAATCAGGACCTGTCCTTGGCACATATGCTGGTTTTCTGAAACCTATTCCCCATGCAGGGGTGCCTTGACCAGCCTTGATGTAGGGGAAAGAACTGGGTCCTGTCTCAACATATTATGACATGCTTTGTTGACCCCTATGGGAGGTCTGTTCATTTCTGAATGGAGAAGGAAGAGGAGTGGTTGGGGGGGGGTAGACAGGAGGAGGGGGTTCGAAACTAGTTGGTTTGAAAAATAACTGAAAAAAGGGTGGGTGTAATAGCATGGGATTTTAACCACAGTGCCTTCTATTGAAAGAGCCGAGATGGAGAGAGAAATCCCTAGACATTTGCAGGTTAGCAGGTTGGTGTCCTCAGCAGTCAATAACAGTGGAGAGGTGGCAAAATAATGGACTATAAGACAGCCTGTCTCAAACCAGGAGGAACGGTGCTGATGGATGTTTAATAGGATATGTAAGATATTAAAATATTAAAACAATCCACATTCACAATGTCATTCACCAGTAGTATGTTTAATATGAACAATGTGAAAAGTCTTGGATTAATAAATGTTAACATTTACATTGCTTAATTGTGTAACTTAAGCTGTAACTCATGTTTTATGTCTGTGGTTATGCATTTCTATAACTCTCCTGGGAAAGGCTTTATAAAAAGAGAGCCCTGATATAGACATAGTATATCTTAAAGAAACTTCCACAAGAATACAACTAAGAGCTATATTAATGGGACGATTTATTTTAAATTTAAATTGAAAAAATTGAAAAATAGAACATATCTAAGTATACACTGATTGAGATTTGGTCACCTAAAGCATGGTATATACATATGGCTGTATGATGCAGTAATTAATGGTTTTGCAATGAAAATAAAAATATATTGTTTTCTAAAATCTAAGCTACAGGCAGCAAAGACAATACCTCTTCTAACAGGGGTTCTATGTTAAGAGATCTGGGTATAAAATCACACCAGTGCATAAAACAAGGCAAGAGTATTCTAAATCCTTCTTAAATTCTAGACCAGGAGAGAATGATTAGAAATAACAAATATGAAAGGCATGCAAGACAGAAAGTTCAAGGAATAAATCTAGTGAATTGTTGAGGTGTACTTAACTTTACAGTTCATTAACAAGAATAGATAGCATAACTGCTTTGTCATGAAGTTCATTTAAAGTATGTTTTCTGATAACTGAATAACGGGTGAAATGAATTTGTGAAATTATAGTTTCAAACAGAAAGTTATATCAGAAATATTTTTAATAAGTTCACTATTTTACTGAAAGTAAGTTTTCACGTGACACCATCTTTAAGTTGAATTAGACAGAGGTATTTTAGAAGATAAACCATGAATAATAATGAATAATGAATAATGTACTTGGAAACATTAGGCTCAATGAGAAAGATCTTGCAAAAACATTCTGTTTGAGACTTAAGGAAACTATTAATAGAATTAAGTTTATGAAACATCTTAAGTAAAACTGTGTCTATCACTATCATATTCAGGGCAAAAATACATAGAGATAGCCAACATTTTGAAATGAAAATGAATACTAAAGTTTTTCAAACAAATACAGAATATAAAAAAACAAATTACCGATAAATAGTTATTACATCATTAGAATTATTTTGTATCACTAAATATGTTGGGATGTTTACATAGTTACAAGTATCATCATAAAACTCTCCTTTTTTGTATTGGTTTTAAAACTACTTAGTTCAGCAATTTAAAAAAGCTGATATTGCTTTTTAGGTAGCATTTGTGATTTTCTGGGTGACTTCTTCACAATTGCAAAACCGATATAGAGTTTGGAAGTTACAAGGAATTGAATGTCCTCACTTTAATTCTTATGTCAATATGAAAAGAAAAATCTATGTGTTTAATGGTTAATTCCAATTGTCTGTTCTGCTCTTTTGTTTCTTGTGGATTATATAGAAACTTTCCTAAATATTTGAGATATTTAAAGAACATGATCGGTTTAGATTTACATTTAAACCTTAATAATGAGAAAATTGGTATGCTTATTAGAGAATTTCTTGATGTGTCTCATAGAATATTTATAATAAAAATGAGATGTTTATTATACGTAATAGTTTGCACATGGATTATTTCTTGCTCATGGACATTTCCAGTTGAATTTATGGATTCTATAAGACCACATTTTTACAAAGGTTTGAAAAACCAATTTCCTTGCTTTCTTTGTATTTAAGAAAGAAAAGTCAACAAAAGTTGGTTGTCTTAATTGCTGTGAAGAGACATCATGACCACAGCAACTCTTACAAAGTAAAATATGAACTGGGATACCTTGATTACAGTTCAGAGGTTTAGTCTATTATCCTCATGTTTAGAAGTAAGGCAGCTTTCAGGCAGACATGGTGCTAGAGAAGGAGCCATGAGTTTTTTTAATCTTGACTCACAGGCGACAAGAAGTGGTCTCTCTAGCTGACCTGATCTTGTGGGAGCTCAGAAACTCTCAAACTTCAGCTTGGGACTTTGGTATGAAAACAATCTAGGCCCTCTGCATATAGGTGACAGTTGTGTAGCTTGATCGTTTATGGGTCCCCTAGAAATGGGACAAGGACCTTTCCTGATGCATGAGCTAGCTCTAGGGAACCTACTCCTTAGGATGGGATGCCCTGCCCAGCCTTAAAATAAGCTGGAGGAGCTTGGTCCTGCTTCAACTTTATATGCCATGTTTTGTTGACTCCCATAGGAGGCCTTGCCCCTTCTAAATGGAGAAGAATGAGGGATGGACTGTAGGTGGCGAGAGAAGGGAGGTGGGGAGGAGTCAACATGAGAAGAGGAGGGAAAATTGTGGCTCATATGTAAAATAAATAAATACATTTAAAAAGAAAAACATGGTCTGTCTCACTGGGCATAGCTTAAACATGTAAGAGACTGCAAAACCTACCTCCACAGTACACTTCTTCCAACAAGACCACACCTGCTCAAATAAAGCCACACCTCCCATTAGTGCCAATCCATTTCTGGGCCATTTTTTGTCCTAACCACCATGTTGTAAACATACATAGATTAATTAACACTTTGATCTAATATATAACTTCCACCGAACTGTGCCAGTGGCCATAGTTATTATAAAAACAAGAACTATGAGACAAAGACTAAAAAATACAAAAATTTTATAAATTCCTGTTAAACTATAGCTATTTAAAAGAATAGAAATATTCATGGATGATTATTTGATAACAAACAAGTCATAGATATAGTCTACTATAAACAGTTGAATGTTTAAGGGTAACAAACGTACTAAGCTAATATCATTAGTTAAAAGAAGATATTTGGATTTATTTGTTCCTGTAAATTGATATTTCAAAATATAATAATGGTCTATAATGTTCTTTTGTCAATCATTTTTTTAGATGAGAGTATAGTGATTTATTTTGATTATCAGTCTTCTCTATATATACAGATATATGCATATCTTCAGCAAAGCTGATATATAAATACATATGCTACCTATATACATGCATAAATGGAGATATAGATGATAGATAAAAATGTACTTTCTAGAGAAACACTGGCATATTAAAAGCTTTCTTATAAGCTTATTTTACCTTAATGCAATCATCAAGCTCTAAAACCTACATTTAATGTTCTCTTTCTTCACAAGAAACTTAAAAGTAATTAAGTAGTGTCTTTGAAATGTAAATCCAGGAGACATTGCTAAGTGAATGGGCAAGTGTGATAGCAAATGTAGGCTCCTAATTGATGGGTTCATAAACCAATTACTTTTTTTGGAAAATGGGTACTGAGTTAGCACTAGCATCTTTAAAAGAGGGCATTAGATGTTGCTCAGAGAATCTGTCTGAGACAAGAAAGCAAGTTATTCACTCCTCAATTACTATCCATCCTTGTTCAAGAGCTACAGCTGAAGCAGCTGATATGTGGGCTATATTTAACTGCCTTGCATAAGTTCCTTTCACAATCCATCAACCAGAGGGTCCTTCAACAGGTATTTCATAGCTTTTGGCAGAAGTGTGCTGTGGGATAACCCTTTTGTATGCTGTTTACATGTCCTTTGACCCAACTTGTTATCTGTTCTCTAAAGGGCTGTTGCTGATCACAAATTTCTAGGGAAACAATACAGAATGTTTTTTTTTTATCATATTTGTGACAGCATCAATAAGGCAGATCTTGTTTTCCTAAATAAAATTTTGTCTTTAAACTCTATAGTTTTATATTAGTTGCATAGACAACAGTGACACCAAATGGTTTGTTTCTCATTGCAGAATCTCAATGGCGAGAAATGCTGACATAGAGCAGGACTGGTTGCACAGCAAGAGAAGCCAAGTGATGGCCAATTGAATGTCAGTTGTCAACAGCAGGCATTTCCTGAGAGCAGGTTTAAAATCAGGTAAGGTATTAAATGCTGTATGTGTACTATATGGCTCAATGCAAAATTAATTTTAAGAAAAATAACTAATGTTTTCATTTTATAGAAAAACATGCTGTGGATAAAAAAAAAATTAGCAAGCTACACAGTAGATATAGCAGAGACCTCTATGATTAAGCCTTAATTAGCCTTATAGCAAAAGCCAGGTGAAGCAACATTGCAAAGCAGTTGCCCTAGAGAAACTGAGGATTTCCTTTTCAATATACGGTGTGAAGGCTAGAACCAAATGCTATATGGTTAGGAAGCTGCTTCCCTTTCTACTGGCTCCATTAAAAGAAGGAAATTATCTTTCTAGATGGCATTAGAAAGGGTACTGAGTGCAAAGAATGAGTTTTTGGTGGTGGGCGTGCTAGCATACTGCATAATTGATTATTTCAGCATATGAATCATGTTCTATCAAAGGAAGTCAATGTTTTTGGGGGGGTCTAACTGCCCCTACAGAAGCGTCCTGTCCATTTTTAATTAAATTCTTTACTACACAGCTTTGTGTGAAGTAAAAACATTGGCACAAACCTGTTACCCCTCCTCAGGTCTTGCTACCATGTTTTCTATTATATATTCAATTGCATAGAACTCTAACATACAACACACATGGGATGGCCTTTTTTTTTTTATTCTTCTTTTTTCAAGACAGGGTTTCTTTGTAGCTTTGGGGCCTGTCCTGGAGCTAGCTCTTGTAGACCAGGCTCAGGCTGGCTTCAAACTTAGAAATTTGCCTGCCTCTATCTCCTGAGTGCCGAAATTAAAGGCTGCATCACCACCACCCAGCTGGGAATGGCCTCTTTTTAATTGCCTGTGTATTCCCAGAATTTGACAATCACATCTAGCAAGATAATGTGATTTATTCCCATTTTTGAATAACTAAATAAGTAAATAAAATAATTTATTGCTGTAGTAGTAAAGAGAAAATGTGGGACCTGCATTTAACTGCAATGGAGAATGTGTCCTTCAGCTGGTCTAATGCCATTGATCTGAACAGTTACCCGTGTGCTTTCTAAGTACTCGCATTGTTTCTAGAACACATTTGGTAGTTAATATTTGGACAGTCCCAGAGGAAAGAGGATTAAAGAGAGGGACTGAGTATCCCCAACTTTATAGCATTATTCAGCCATGTTCTAGTTTCTAGGAGACCATATTCTCCAGTACCAATGTTAGTTGAAACAATGAAATACCAATAGGGATGAAATGTACTAGCTATCTCCAAATAAATATTTTACATTTTATGAGCATTTCCAATTATTATCCCCAAATATTACACACACAGTATATCTAAAATATATATGTGTGTGTATAAATATATACACACACATATATATACACAAAATTTACCATATATATGTGTATATACACACACATACACGTGCACGCATGCACTAATTTTTCAAATACAATAGGATAAAAAGAAAATATAGGCACACAAGGCCAGAGCAATGGTTTAGCAGGTGAAGGTAGTTACTGAAAACCTGAGTTTATCCCCAGGACTCAAATGATGGGCAGAAAGTATTGACTTCATGCACTTTCATACACACCGATGTGTACACACATATACACATATAGACACACATGAACACACACACATGCACACGAACAATATGACAAATAAATAAATAATAAAATGGCATTAAAAAAGATAGGCACATAATGATCTTTTTAAGCAATCGTTTTAGACCTCCTACCTTAAAAGTATGAGGACACAGTTCTATAAACGCTAAGGGGTTCCTCCCTCCACAGCCTAGCCCTGTGATATGACTTAGGATTCCCTACCATGTGACTTCTACCTGACCCCTAGATATCATATATTAAAATGCAGCCATTTTCTCTGGTAGTTATTTTGCAACCAAGGTAAAACAATTTACGTTATGGTTACAGTTTAATACTGTCTAGTACTGACAAAGACAGTATTAGGAATTCAACAAAAAAAAGCTTGAATAAAATAATGAATGTCATACTTGAAAATGGAATAACAGATGCTACAAATACTCTATTTCTTCATCTAGATTGGAAAAACTTCACAGTAATGTCATTTTTTCCCAGAGTTCAACTCTATATATGGTAATAAGCCACCCGAGGGTTTTTAATAATTATGAAACAGGTTTGAGTCAGCCTCCACTCTCGGGCTATTTGCAATAATCTCCAATGTGCCATTTTTTGAGAGGTAATTCATCTCTTCTCCAATTAACCAATCATTTTGAAAAATGCTTGATTTCCCAAATAAGACATTTCTCTCCACACACCACATTCAAAACAATAAATGTACTCAGTACAATTCTTACTATTATTCATGTTGCTTTTGCATTTAAGATGGTGCATTAAGTTATAAAATAAAATACTGATCAAACCTGATCCTTAAGTTGAAGAAAATATTTGGGTTTACAACTATTGTTTATTCAACCAAGAAAAATTCTCTTTTTAGGAACTATATGCTATGCCTACCCAAGCCAACATTTGGTTATTTCCAAAACAAAATTCTAAGCTACCTTAACGCTTCATGATTAAATACTTTAATAACCCCATGTCTATTATCACATAACATATGAAATATGTTATAGAACAAACTTCTCTGGCTTTATATTTTGCATTCCAATTGCCCTTAAACTAAGATATTCTGTTATATATATTTGAAAGCTTAATGCAAAACACATGCTGTCTCTCTTCTTCCACTAACTACTCTTATATTTTATTCCTTTCTTTACACTTCTTTTTTTCTTTTTGTTGATTGGTTTCTACTGTAAAAAAATTTATAATTTGATGTTAATAGCAGTTGACTTATGAATGTTCAAAGTTACATTTCATGTCTGATATTCAAATAATACTAAAAAGTAGAAGTTCCAAGTCAGGTGCCATTCTTCTTATGTAGCATGTAAACATTAGCCTATTTAACACAGCCTCCATAAATAATCACTCATTTAACATAGATGTTTAATGGTCATATAGTGTTATACCACATGCATTAAACTTATCTGCTTTCTTCTTTATAAAAAATAATCATCTAAATGTTTCTTCTCCTTCAATATATGCATTGTGTTTATTTGCCTTTCTGATGATGCTTTCAAATTGTATCTAGTAATAACTGGCACATATTAAATGAGCACTATGTTATTTTCAGAATTTTCATTTGGTTTTGAATATGTTATTGAAAACCCATGGCTATTTAATTAATACTGTAATATCTTTCCTTTCTTCCTGATCAAGTTTAAGATCATTCTTTTTTAAATTTTAAATTATTTTACACACCAACCACTGTTTTTCTTCCCTCCTTTCCTCCCATTCCCTGCCCACACCTACTCTTTACCCCTCATCTACTCCTCAGTAAGTATAAAGCCTCCCATGGTAGTCAACAAAACATGCATATCAAGTTGAAGCAGGACCTAGCTCTTCCCACTGTATCAGGGCTGAGCAAGACATTCCACTATAAGGAATACATTCCAAAAAGTCATCTTATGCACACAAGGTACAGAAACTGGTCCTACTTCTAGGAGCCCCACTAAAGACCAAGCGACACAACTGTTTCCCAGAAATAAAGGGCCTAGGTGGATCCCATGCAGGCTCCCTAGCTGTCAGTCTAGACTCTCTGAACTCCCACTAGCTTGGGTCTGCTGTCTTCGTGGGTTTCCCCATTATGATCATAACCAGCCTTGCCCATACGGCCTCCCCTCCCCCCCCCCTTCAATTGGACAGCAAGAGCTTGTCTCAGTGCTCGACTCTGGATCTCTGCCTCTGCTTCTATCAGTTACTGGATGAAGGCTCTATGACAATAAGGGTAGTCACCAATCTGATAACAGGAGAGGGCCAGTTCAGACACCCTCTCCTCTATATCTAGGAGTCTTAGGTGGGGTCATCCTTCTGGTTTGCTGAGAGTTACCCTGGCACCAGATTTTTCTCTAACCCCATAATGGCCCCCACTATCAAGATAGCCCTTTCATTGCTTACCTCTTCACCCATCCCCCAACTAGGTCTTTTGGATACCTCAAGTTCCCATCCCTCATTTCCTCCCCTCTTTCCTATTCCTATCCCCAGTTTACCAAGGAGAGATCTGTAAAACAAAGAATAGCCAGGCTCCTATATACAGTCCCAGAGAAGTTAGGTGACAAGGAGGACCTAACTTGTCCTGTCACCTTTTCAGTATCTCGATTGGAAGTGTTTGTAGGTGATTTAGGTGGTGGGAAAAACTAGGCTAAATTTCCAACCTTTTTCCATTGTCTTTTAGAACTAACATTTCTTTTTCCTGCCTCTTAATTACACTTTCATCTATCATTGTGCTATAGTGTAAATATTTTATTAATGTCTATTTTCCAAATCATTATCAATATTCACCTATAAATACTTAACTAGAGTCAAATTGTACTGTGTCTAGAGTGTCATTTATACATTTTCTTCTTGTTACTGATAAAGGATTCTTATTCTAGTTTTTAAGTTGTGATTATTATCATAAGTGACTTTTTACTGCAAACCCTCCATTCCATAATATTCATTGTGTTCTCTCTGGATAAGTTTCTCAGGGAAGAATTAACATGTGTTTTTGAATCACTCCACTGTTTGCACTGGTACAGTATCAAAGTTTCCTTTTTCACTTTGTGGTTTCTCACCCACAAGAAGAGAGTAATTTTGGATACCACATACAAGATTAGCGGGGTTACATTTCTTTGGAGATAGTTTCTAGCCATCTGACCAAACATCCTTACTCTGTCCTTGAGCTGGGGAATGAAGCCTGTTTACATAAGAAGGCCATTATCTGAGAAACTGTTCATTCCAGAAATCCAGGAAGTTAGTTTAAAAGCACTTACACTCCTCAACTAAGTGTAGGAAATAATAACAGGCATTAAAATGATTTATTTACAAAGTTAATTGTCCAGTGTTGTAGGAGGCCAATTTGTTTTCATATAAAAAGCACTCTGGAATNAAACAGAACAGTTACAAAAACCTTAACATCTTTTCTGCTCCATTAGAATCCTTGGATATCAGAGGCTTATCACATCATTGGTATTATTTTACTAATTTAAATCATGTTGTAGAAGCAATATTAGAGGAAAAAAATTTCCATGGAAATAGAAATTTATTCTACAAAGTGTTTTATGCATGTGCAAATTGAAACCCACTGTGTTAAGAGTTAACCACATCTGAGTATGGCCACCAATTATTGGAGAAAACATTTTACGAGCACGCTTTCTTTCTAATATAGCTGTTTACAACTTTCCCAATGCAATACTTATCCGTGTCTGAAGTTGGGTCCCATAAGTCCATTCTTTTCATTGAAGTATGATGTCACTTCTGTTCCCACAGAAGGGATTAAAAGAAGTGTTATCAGTATATTCTATGGAAGGAAAATTCTGTTTAAACTGCTGGGTGTGTTATGAGATACATATAATAAACAATTTAGTTTTTCTCACTGACACATTGGAGGACTGGAGATTTAATTAATGCTGAGCATTGCAGCAGAGCCAGATTGTGTGACAAGTGTGTTTACATCAAAGACTGAAGCAAATCTCACAACATCATTGACGATGGATTGTCCCATATCATGATAGAGTGGAGAGGTGAACCCTTAGCAATGTACTCACATCTGAATAACAACATGGCTGAAAAAATAGAGTTAATAATTTCAAGCTCTCAAAAACTTCATTTCAAAACAGAACCTCTGTGTGTGTCATGGCTTTTATTTTTAATGTTAAATAACTTTAAGAAAATTTTTGTATAAAATGTTAAGAATTGGAGAACCACTGTTGTAAAATGTTCAACAATATGACTTATATAAAATGGGAATTAACATAAAACATTGCTGAAATTAGAAGCATCAAAATCAAGTATCCAGATACCTAATTTTTATATAGCAGAATTCACATATTTTGTATAAAAGTGTTTAAGTACATGATGTGGAATTCCTTTCTGTATGCTACGAATATGTTTTATTACCATTGGTTATTTGTAAAGCTGTTTTGAACAGTGGCTTAGTAGAATAAAACCAGGTGTGAAATTTGAACAGCTATATATAGAAAAAGTATCCAGAGTCACAGAAATGCCATGCAGCTGCCAAAGGAGAAAGATGCCAGCTGCCAGCCAGAAACTTACTGGTAGGCCAGAGTCTCATGGTGATTCACAGATTAATAAAAATGCATTAATTTAAGATAAAGAGTTAGCTAGAAATATGCCTAAGTTAATGGCCAAAGAGTATTGTAATTAATATAGCTTCTGTGTAATTATTCACTTCTGGGCAGCCAGGAAATGAATGAACAGTCTCCATCTACAAAATGGCACACAAACATGGAGCTGACGACATCCACATAAAAACTGCAAGAGTCTGGGAAGGAATTCTACACACACACACACACACACACACACACACACAAACAGAAGTAAGCACAACTTATTGGTAGCCACATTTTTTTTTTCAGATAGTCTTTGTGTGCTGGCAGGAAGCAGAGGCATGACTCCTCTAAGAGAAGGCTTCCTGACTCAGCTTTAGCAGTAAAATCTGCTTGGTTTCCTTTAAAAAATGGTAGCTTCCTGGTTTGTACTGATAGCATGAACTCTGGCTCTTTTGGGAGGTCCTGCATTTAAAAGGGGTTTGTGAGTAGAATGTTATAATGGCAACATAGTCCCACTGTGCCCTGTAACTGGAGCAGTGAGTATGGTTTGCAAAGCTGGAGGTGAACTTGCCTTCACGATGCTGGACTGGGTGGAGCAAACAGACAGGGCCACAGAGTTGGTCCTAGGCACACCTACACAGTATTAAAATAAAAAGTTGTTCCTGGTCAGAAAAAGATTACAGATGTGCAATAAAGATAGATTCAGATGAAAAAGATCTCTAAATGGGCCATAGTGTTGAATAAATGTATGTACGCTTGGAAGAAAGAAGAAACAGAGTATAGACAGTTTTAAAAAGAAATAGTTTTACAGATAGTTATAGATTAAAGGAGAAAAAATAAGTTATGTAGAGATAGATGATATATGTTATTGTATTTTCTTTGAATTTTTTGACTGTGAATGAGCTAACTACAAAGAGACATTTCATTGTTCAGGCTGCTAAGCTAAGCCAACATATATATTTTAAAAGTATCTTGACTTCTGAATTGAATTTGGTTCTAAGGATACATTTTCTACAGAGGATAGAAAGCTATGCATTCTTTACTGGCTAACATTGTTTGTTCAGACAAGACCCCCTGAAGCAATGGCCCAGATGGTCCAACATCTATGATAGCTTCAGAAATGCTGGCTAAGATGGACCTACCACACAGAACAACCCAAAAAAAGACCTGCTTAGCAGCACCACAAATCAGTAGGAAGAAACTGGAGAATGGTGCCAAAATTCCCTAAATGATTTTTTATGAATGTTTGTTTACATTTAAAGGATATTTTATAGAAATGAATGCTTTGAATTGGTATGAATATTAATTTATTGATACAAATTTAAGAACAATTTTGTTATATGTATATTCTGCTTTTGATTAAGGTATGTGTTTGTCCAGCTCATTTAAAATTAACAAATGTATAATTAACAAATGTAGGTTAATAGATGTCATGAATAATAGTCATGCTTGTAGTCATGTTAGTTAGGTTTTCTAGATTTACAGAGATATATTTCAGATGGATAGGTATTCTTCAAACCTTTAAAAGACTTACAGATTATGGCATTAAAAATAGTTTAAGAACTTACTTTTCTCAACAGTTGGACAAGTCTGTACCTGGAAACACCAATTCCTTCAATAGGAATATGGGAATCAAAGAGGTTATTTATTGAATTTTCTAGCCACTTGGACAAGAAATTATTCCTGCCTAGACTGCTTAACGGTATGTTGTTTGAACTGGACATACAGGATCCACAGAGAAATGACTGCTGAACCTGCCAAAAGAAGGTAAGATGGTTCTTCGAAGTCCTTGCTTCATGAGAGAACTGCCAGACATTTTTAAGACACAGAAGAAAATAACTGATGAGCATTGTCAGTATAAGGCATAGAGATCTTAAATTTCCTGCTTTATGAAAAAGTCTGCCAGATACTATGGGCCTGCAGCCTAAAGATGGATGCCACAATGTTACAGAAGAACTTTGGGTGACTTTCCAGGCAGCAAGATGTCTCTGTCAATTCTACAGTTTTGGAAGTTGCTTACAATGCACTTCCTGCTAACTTAAGTAATATTAAATCCTTCTGTGGTCTTTGATGGCGTTTAAGATAGATAGTTATAGTTTTCCTTAGTTATGATAAAACATAAAGTAATTATAAATATTGTAACTGTAATTCTTACTTGATAACTGTTTTGTGATATGTAATTTTACTATGTTAAATATAAAACCTTCCTTTTTATTTAGACAGAAAATGGGAGATGATCTGTGATTCCCCTCTGTATGCTATGAATATGTTTTATTACCATTGGTTATTAAAGAAGCTTTTTTTTTGCTAATGGCTTAATAGAGTAAAGACAGGCAGAAAATCTGAACAGTTATATAGAGAGAAAGTAGGCAGAGTCAAAGAGATGCCACATAGTTGCTGAAGGAGAAAAAATGCCAACCATCAATCAGAACCTTACCAGTAGGTCAGAGCCTTGTGGTGATTCTCAGAATAATAGAAATGTATTAATTTAAGATGTAAGAGTTAGCTAGAAATTTGCCTAAGCTAATGGCCAAAGAGTATTGTAATTAATATAGTTTCTGTGTGATTACTTGAATCTGGGCAGCTGGGAAATGAGTGAGCAGTTACCACCTCCAGTAAGTTAATCATCTTAACCTCTGAATAACATTCCATACCCCTTCCTTACACTTCTATAATCAAGGCCTTTTATTTTTGGTAGGCACTGAGAACCTCTGACTCATTCACTTGTACCATTTCCCACATACTACAGAATAAACACAGTATGCAATATACAGGATGAGTAAGACTCCACTTCACGCAATGCATTTAAAGATCTTGCATGAACTTTTATCTATAAACAGTTGGTTCCCCTCATTGTTAGATATTATTAATAGACACACACATATATGTGTGTATGTATATCGTTTATACATTCTTTTTTATAGCAATTAAAATAATAATTCCAATAAATGTATTATAAAGCTTCTTACTATTTTAATACTCTCATATTTTTTGAAGATTATAAAAGAGTAGAAACTATTATCAGTGGGAATCAATTGTCAAAGCATGTGTGGACTTATGAATTTATAAGACATGTGAGGATTTGTGTACTGGCATATCATGTGTGGACTTGTGCATTGATAAGGCATGTATGAACTTGTGCAGTGGCAAATCATGTGTGGACTTGGCGTTGGTAAAACATGGGTGGACTTGTGTGTTGGTAAACCATGTGTGGACTTGTGTATTGGCAAAGGATGCATGGAGTTGCATGCATGGAGCTGCACATAGTTAAAGCATGTATGTACCTGTGCATTGGTAAAGCATACATAAACTTGTGCAGGAACAAAGCATGTGTGGACTTATGCATTGACAAAGCATGTGTGCAATTGTTCACAGGTGACCACAGAGTAGTGGGGAAAAGAAGCCTGAGCAGAGTTTGAAAGAGATGGGATTCAAAGCTCTCTGAAGATTTTCCCATACACCTATAGTCAAAACTTGTAGAAGATGATACTGTACACATCAAAGGCAGTATTGAGATAAAATTAATAGAAAGTTCATTTAACATACTGTCTTACATTCTCATCAACCTTTTATTTTTGCATTTAGAGATATAGTCCTTAAACTGTTGTAGGTGGGTTATAACCATTTATAGAATTTGCAAGACTTTCTCAACTTATATTATAATAATTTTATTAACATTTGATTTATTCATGAGTTTAAAATAAAGTAGGCAGCATAGAGCCTCCTATTTAATAACGAATCAATAGACATTATGTTCTTTTGCCTTTCTTAATAGGTTTCAAGTAATTTTTACATGCCAGAAATCCATTTCTTATAATAGTTTCATGATGTAGGCAGTGTATAATTACTGTAATTTACAGATGTTATATCAGTATTGAGCTATGTATCCTGGTTATATTAAATGATGGATAATTGATATTGAGAATTCAAAAAATTTGAGCTTGCTGACATATTGCATTAACCAACTTCCACATAATGTTTGAAATAGTAAGGAAGATTAAAAATTAATACACCGGGTAAAAGTACAAATAATTCACAAATATAAAATATGAGTAGTGCACAAACCATGATTGTATCCGAGTACAAGGAAGAGAAAGTAAGAGACAAACAAGGGAGAAGAATGACCCATGGAGATCAATTTACAGTTATATACGAGTAAGACAAACCAGCCGGCTGTATAGTCCGGTTGATTTCAGGTAGTAGCTGTGTGACAGATGTTGCAATGGATCTAGAAATGGACTTTGAAATTGGTGTAATTAACAAGGAAATGTTGTACCATAGTGTGATGAGTTGAGTTTGGATTTCCAGCACACACATAAATGCTACTATTCCAGGACTGGGTAGTGGGAATAGTGATAGGAGGGTGTCTTAAACTTTCCATCTAGATAACCTATCTGAAAAACAGTGAAATTGGTCTGTGTTATAGAAGGATTCATGATGATCCTATTTTACCAACACACATACATGGACAATAATGCCTACAAACACACACAAACTACACACATGTATGCACATACACCTGAAAACATACCTGAATGAATGACTGAATAACTGAATGAATGAATTAATTAATTAATAAGCATGACAGATAATATGACATCAATTAAGTATTACGCTATATATATGAGACTAAAAACATAGTTGTGACACTACAGTGAAAATAAATTTAATTAAAACTAAATTAAATTAAAATGTATTGTTGTCAAATGACATATGTAAAGTCCAGAGAGCAGAAGTTATGAATGAGATATTAGTGGAAACGAGGTTAGCATTTGTTGAGTTATTTTTATGGACATTTGCCAAAGTAATTCCTATAACAGTTCTGGACTGAATATATCCTATTTCTGAATCAAAAGCAGAAAACCAGTGAATAAAGCTAAAACTTATTCTAATTTTTACTAATTTTTTTTAATTTTTATTTATTTATTAAAGATTTCTGATTATTCCCCGCCACTGCCTCCAATTTCTCTCCCCCTCCCCGAATCAAGTCCCCCTCCCTCGTTAGCCCAAAGAGCAATCAAGTTTCCCTGCCCTGTGGGAAGTCCAAGGACCACCCACCTCCATCCAGGCCTAGTAAGGTGAGCATCCAAACTGCCTAGGCTCCCACAAAGCCAGTTCGTGTGTCTTTTAAATAATTAAAGAATTTGGAGTTGTAAAAACTCAACTTTTACTCCAAATTCTATCTAACATTTATATTGATAACCAAACATATATTTTTAAATGATAGATTCTTATAACTTACAATCATATTTTAAATCATTAATAAAAAACATTAGAGTTTTAATTATTTAAAAGACAATTGCTGCATGTAGTCCAAAAAAAGAAAAAACACAAAACCTGTTGTGCTTATAGCTGAAATTGCTATGACTATTCAAATACAAAGCAAACAAGTTTACAGTGGTTGTAGTGTTATCTTCAATGTATTTTTGCAGAGTTCACTGTTAACTGAAGAAGCAGAAATAGTCAAGAAGCCAAGTTAGGCATGTATATTTATAAATTCAGAATATAGAACTAAATTTGTGTGGGGTCCTTTCTATTTAATATGTATTTAATTAAAACATAATTACATCATTTTACCCTATTTATAGCTCTAACCTCCCCCGTGTCTGCTTCCTCCAATGTCACCTGTGTTCGTTTTCCCTCTCAAAGTAGGCTTATTAGTATTGTTGTTATTATTATTATTATTATGTGCGCACATAAGCACATGAATATATAAATACAACCTGATGAGTCAGATTTTCCTGTTTGTGTGTATGTGATTTCTGGGCTGAATACTCTGTGTTGGATAACCAACTCATCACTTGGGTGTCAAACTCTTTGTTCTTCTCTCTGCAGTCATTTGTTGACTATAATTTTTATTTTCCCCCACTAATTGTTTCTATTTTAATTTTGCTCAAATTTCAGTCAAATTGGTCTGCATTAACTGGCCTCTTGAAGGTGATAGGAAAATGTGATACCACAACATAAAAGAAGGATTTTAGGAGTCAGGAGCTGTATAGTTGGCGTTGGGGGTAGGGGGGTGCCAGCCAGCTTCCAAATAAAGATGACAAGGAAACTTATTACTAATTATGAATGATTGGCCTTAGCTCAGCCTATTCCACTTTCTCTTCTAACTTGACCTGTTTCTACATTTTACCTCGGGAGTGTTTACTTTTCTGCTTTCCCTGAGTCTGACTGGCTGGCCCTTGGTGTCTCCCTGTCATTTCCTTTTCTTTCTACCCTATTCCTGAATTTCTCATCCTACTTACTCACCTGCCTGAAAGTGCTGCCTATATGTCCTTCTTTGCTGTGGGCTGTTCAACTTTTTATTAAATCAATCAGGTGCCGTAGGCAGACAAGATAAAATAGTAACACATTTTTACATAGTTAAACAAAGGCAACATATCTTTACAAAGTTAAACAAATATTCTGCAACAGAAATAAATGTAACACATCTTTACATGGGTAGACAAATTCAAAATATTTTTCCATAATAAAACAAATATTCCACAACAGAGTTGTTGTCTTTTACCAAGAACATAGCTGTCTGCTGAGGTTAAAGTGAGGATTCTCACTAGCGTAGACATTTGTCTTCTTGGGGACATATTTAAATTCACATTTCCTATTGAAGGTGGCTGTTGTATGGGTTGAACACTACCAGTGTCTCCATGTATATTCCTACCCGAGTAGAGGTTGTTTTATATCTTAAAGATTTAAATTGTATTATTCCTAAGAAAGGATTTTTTCAGACTTATTTGATATTATTATGTATATGGATGTTTTTCTTGCTTATGTGTCTGTATACTATGTATATTCCTGGTTCCCAGAAAAGTCTCAAAAGAGGGTATTGGGTCCCCTGGAACTTGAATTATGGATGGTTGTAAATTTCAATATGGGTTCTGAAAACCAAACTTGGGTCCTTTGCAAGAGTAGCTTTTACCTATTTACCTATCGAGCCATCTTTCCATTTCTGAAATACAAGGATTTAACTCAACTTTCCCTTAAAACATGTTTACTGACTTCAATTGCAATAATACAGTAAATACTCTAGGATGTAAAAAGTGGAGTGGAATTTGTCTTGATATCTTTTAGAATTAGTAGGTGAATACTCAAAGAATACTTTCTCCATTATGGTACAGAAATACAAGTAAAAATTATGAGAAACTTGTGAAGAAATCAAGAATGCTAAGAGAGATGCATACAAAATGTATATGGGTTAAATCAATGTACATGAGTTGTAATTGGACAGAAAACAAAAACGATGGCATCTTTGAGCAATGCAATGAAGAAAAACTTGAAAATAGAAAAATCACAAGCTCTCTGACAGTACTAGCTATACTGACACTACTTTGTTTTGGGGACAGAGACACACTATGTAGGTCTGGCCGACCTAGAAATAATTGTGTAGGACAGACTGACCTAAAACTTACAGAGATTTGACTGGCTCTGCCTCCAGAGTTCAGGGATTAAGGGCTTGTGTTCATGCCTGGCTCAAATAAATTATATTTTTAATAATCCAGTACCAAGTATTGACAGCAATCTGTAGGCCACTATTCCTAAATGTCTTTAAATATTTTAACACATTTGTAACTATTACAACTGTATAAAAAGATGTCTTGTGTCTCTACATGAGCTTTAGACCTTTGTGCATTTCTCCTAAGTCTGAAAGCTGGAAAATTAAAAATACTGATATCTAACTTTCTCAGCTGCAAATGCTCAACTACTCCAGTCTCTGTTCTCTGGCTCAGTCTGTGGCTTTGCTGATGACAATTTGGCATGTGAGAGTAATAAAAGCACTATTAAGCTTCCTTTTAAATATCACTATATCAGTATGTGTTGGTTCTTTATAGATTATTTGGCTCTGTGTTTAAAAGAATGGGAGCAATCTTTGTTGCCATTTATGGAATCCAACAATGGTGTGTCATTGCTCTTCATAACTGTCATACCTATGCCTACGTTGCCTGTTTTGTTCCATTGTGAAATTCTGTTCCTTCCCCTGGTGGCTATCTATCGCTTATGAAAATGCATGTATTTCACTTTAAGGAATAATTATAGTCTTATTAAGTGGGTTCACTTGATCTATTTCTGTAACTATGTTCATTGTGCTTGGAAATTATGATTCAAACTCAGAAAAATTTCAAAATCCAAACATACATACATACACATATACATATATCATCTTAGTATGTTAAAAGGTTGCTTATAAAATATTTTTGTAATTGCTAAATCCTGTAAAGTTGCTATTCACCATTAGACTAAAAATGCTTTTAATTACTCATAATGTTGTTAAGGTCCTACACGATTTCTCCTGCGTATGGTAAAGCATGTCCCTTGAAATCTTATAAGTCCTGCTGATATTCAAGCTTCTATTTCAAAATAAATGTATAATATTAAAAATGAATGCAACCCAGACTGAATCTCAGCAATTCAGAATTAACTGCTGACTTTTAAGACATGAACTCATTTATGTGAAACCTATGTTATTTTGTGCTCTATTTTTATATTCGTTGCCTTTTTATAGTAATGAAAGACTTTTTAACGTGTGTTTGAAGCTGTGCATTCACCACACATAGGAAGTCACTTTCTAATATAACCTTGGAATCACAACCATGTATGAAAGCAGAGAGTACTCTGGTGGAATGCTATCTATAGTGATTGTAAGTCTTAATACTTAAAGATGGGTCCAAAGTTTTTAAGCTGTACTAAAATCAATTAAAGCTAATGCTGATCAACAAAAATATAACCAAGCAGAGCAAAGTGACAGCAGTATTTGAAGAACCCTTTGAGAGATTGGACAATAAGCCGGCGTTGATTTATGATGAAAATACCAATTAAATTCCAACAAAGTTGGGACTAAATTATAAAACTGGAATGAAAGCTTCTGATACTAACTTTCGTTGCATGTAGGAATTAGATTCCTAGTATTTAAAATTGATATCCACATCCTTCTTTTTTATTGCTGAAGTTTAACAGTAAATACTATTATAATTCTTAACATTCTTGCTGCAAATATTAAGATTTTGGAACAGTGATTACAATTGAGGTAAGTTTTGTTTTTTTGAAGAATGCTGAAATAATACATCTGCTATACTGACATATGTGAGCAGAGAGGTGACATTGCTCCACAGTAGGTACAAAGAGAAACTCAACAAAATCCCATCCATCTTGTTATCTCCTTTCCCATGGGCATAAATAGTAACTAACATGCCACTACTTTACTATTTAAGAATATGGTATGTTTAAGAATTAATAAGTGTAGATGGATGGCTTAAACATTATAGGCACTTACTGCTCTTGCAGAGGTCCCAGGCTCTGTCCATAGAACCAACATCACAGGGCTCACAACACTTCCGTGGGTATATGCACACACACTGTGCTCATAACCCCTAAGAAATTTGCAACAAGAGACAGTGGGTTCAATATTTCATTGTTGTTAATAGTATTTAATTAAAATATTATAATACTATCAATAATATTACAAAAAGACACAAATTTTTAAAAAGAATTTCTAATTTACTTGTTTTTCAGAACACTTTGGATTTCTTTACCAGAATGTAAGCAACTTACTTTCAATGTATCATTTTAAATAACTATTATTTTAATTAATATTCAATTATTTAAAGTTTCCTTTATAAAATATATTCACTTAAATATTTTGTATCTCCATATTTTATTTTATAACATGCAAAAATGCTTTAGTTCTCCAAATCAACAGTCAGAATAATAAAAGAGTTATACAGGCAAATACAATTTTATGAAATATTAATTCCATAATGATTCAATATTACCAAGAATTTCATATACTTTTAAAGTGAAGTTGTGCTTAATATTCCATACTTAGAACCATATAATTATCTTTCAAAAGACCAAACACTCTAAATGAGTTACGAAAATACCTAAAAATAATGCTGACTTGGTATAAGCAATAACTTTAAATACCATATTAATAAAAACATTATTTATTATACTTAGTATTTTTAGTTATTATCTAGGAAGATGATAAGAAATAATTATTACACTTGAATATAATCATTAAACACATGTATATGAGCATATGTGAATATTCATATATTTACATTTTGTTTCTCTTTAACACATTTAAATATTTCAAATGTCTCTACAATTTATTCTGTATATTGCTAATTATGCATTTGAGCCTACCTAATTATCCAAAAAATTACTTATACCAAATCCCTCTTTCTATATAAACATACACTGTTTCTGTTTCTCTGCAAAGTTTGGATTAATAGAGTCAATGAGCACTATGCTAATTAAGACATATTGATAAGGACTCTCACTTCACATCACTTTCAAACTCTAAATGGATTTTTAGCACCTCTCTGTTTCTCAATAAGACATGATGCTGGCAAGAAAATAAATACCACTTTTCTCCAGTGTATACTCAGATATTTCTTTTCATCTTGAACAATCTGTCCACTTTTTGTTTTAGAAAATAAAAAAACAGTCCTTCAATAGAAAATCAACATTAAATTGTCATTATGTATAGTAATAAGGTTTTCTTTCTTTATTAAAAATTTCCACCTCCTCCCATTTCTCTCCCAATCCCCCCACTTCCTCTCCCTCTCCATTCCTAAGAGAAGTCAGGGTTTCCTGCCCTGTGGGAAGTCCAAGGTCCTCCCTTCTCTATCAAGGTCTAGGAAGGTGAGCATCCAAACAGACTAGTCTCCCACAAGGCCAGTCCATGCAGTAGAATCAAAACTCAGTGCCATTGTCCTTGGCTTCTCAGTCAGCCCTCATTGTCAGTCACATTCAGAGAGTCCAGTTTGATCACATGCTCCATCAGAACCAGTCCAGCTGGCCTTGGTGAGCTCCCATTAGATCAGTCCCATTGTCTCAGTGGGTGGACACACCCCATGCAGTCCTGACTTCCTTGCAAAGGACACTGTCATTAAGATAAAAAGGCAATCTACTGAATGGGAGAAGATCTTCACCAACCCCACAATAGACAAAGGTCTGATCTCCAAAATATATAAAGAACTCAAGAAACTAGACATTAAAACTCTAATTAACCCAATTAAAAAGTGGGGTACTAAACTGAACAAAGAATTCTCAACTGAAGAAATTCAAATGGCCAAAAGACACTTAAGGTCATGCTCAACCTCTTTAGCTGTCAGGGAAATGCAAATCAACACAACTTTGAGATACCATCTTACACCTGTCAGAATGGCTAAAATCAAAAACACCAATGATAGCCTATGCTGGAGAGGATGTGGAGTAAGGGGAACACTCATCCATTGTTGGTGGGAATGCAAATCTGTGCGACCACTTTGGTTTTCTTTATTTTAATACTCATTTAAAAAAAAATCTTCCTGGTCCTTTGGTAGCAAGTTTTAACTGTCAAAATAATAAAATGGGATATTTTCTTCATTAATGTAGCTTTACATAGTAAAACATGGGTGGAAGAAGGAAATACCTGAAGGTATCATTTAACTTCGTTTATAATGAGATCAAAGTTTTGGATAGGAACATATTTCCAGCACATTTCTTTGCAGGCAATATAGCTGAGCTTATATCCACCATATCTTAAAAGCTCCATGGCTAATGGGCCCTGATGGACCCTCCCTTTGTTACCATAGCCTTAGAGGATTTTTAATGCCTAGTACTAGATGTGATATCATGCTGAATGTATTTATTATTTTCTCAAAGACATTAGATAAGTATCGTAGTCTGTTACTAGTCTAATTTTCCAGAATATTACAAAGTGCTGGTTATTTTGTAAAAGTCTTAAATACTGCACTAGAATTAGTGATAGGATATTGGATTGGAATTGGTGTTCCCCGACAGACAGAAATGTCTATTTAGAGACAGGACAAACTGTGTCCACTCCTATACTCTAAGCGCCAGTCTCGGTGACACTATAAATTCTGTTACCATTTTCGTATTGCAGAATTTTAGTGCATCAGATGCCCTGCTGACAATTGTGTTTATAAGTAATGCAGGTCACGGCAAATTTCAGTTGGATGAGGAACTTGGAAGAGACTATAAAAGATGGCTAATTGTGTGTCAGTTATATTGTTCTTGGTTCAGAGGAGAGGTGAAGGCACAGACTGGAAAACAAATGGTTTAAATTACTCAGTGATCTCTTTGTTACTTCACATATGTCAGGTGGCCTTTCAGAGTGCCATTTTACCCTCCAAACAATACAAATTCTAAAAAGAGTTGTACCAGTAACTTGAAATGTATATTGTATTCATTGTGTTTTATTAAATATGAATACATTCTTAAATGACACAATCTTGTGGAAAGATTCAGTGAAGAACATAGTTCTGCTGAAATGAGTATTATAGATTTCTTAATGCATCAAGGCAATGATATTATTTTAGTTTATATATTTTAATGAGATGCCCAAGTTATTAAAATGCATTTGATTCTGAAGCTATTAAAAACCAACAAATTGTCCTGCATTTAATTATTCTTTTACTATTAGTATGTATACACAAACACATAGGCAAATGCATTGCTAAAAACCCACAAGAGTAGTGTTTTTGATTTTAATCTAAAGGCATTGAGAAAACACATGCACACACACAAACACACGCACACATACACACACATGCACTCACTCATGAAAAAAAAATGAAACAAAGCAAGACGAAAGCATTACATACTAGATTTTAGGCACATAGCTAAGAATTTTTTCTCTAAATCTGATCTACCAGATTTTCTACACTATTCAGGTTTATTTGGGGGCCTGTATGTGTGTGGAGAGCCATGTATATTAGCATCTATTGAAGTCAGAGGACAATCCTTGAGAGCTGATGCTCTTCTTCCACCTTGTGGCCTCAACACAATTCCATCAGCTATTTGGCATACTTTCACTGAAGTGTTCTTTTTTTCTGAAATGAATTAGAATTCTCAGTTCTAGAAAGTTGCAGAAGGCAAGGAAACCTGAAATTCTCCAGTTTTAAAATATATTTAGCAGGATGTAGGTTCTAAGCTATGGTTGGGCATGGGACAGGGTGTCTTCTGGCAGTAAGAATGAGCAAGTTCAGCAAAAAATGCCCATTTATAACATAGTATTTTTCAATTGCTTGATTTTGACATTTTCTGTCAGTGACACCTTGAGATTGCATTGCAGTCTCCACATGTCCAGTCATGAATTATCCGCTACTGAAGAAGTGTGTGCATTTATTAATAGGCTCGGGTCATCAGTCTTATCCATTTTTCTACACACAAGATTGAAGTAAAACATATGTACCTTCTCATACCTGGAAACTAAAACCAAGTCTTGTATTAACCAATCCATACCCTAATATTGAAAATTAACTCAATCTCTATGATATCATATGAACACTATGGCAAAATTCTCGATACATATAACATACAAGAGAGGAAGATTTATTTGGAACATGGTTTCCCATCTTGGTTCTATTTAACCCTTGGAGCCTTTAGTGATCTGAATTCTATTACCATAAGTGTAGAGTACAGTAAAAGAAAACATAAGATTCCACTTTCAAAGAAAAAAAAAATAAAGTCCAGGCATAGTGGTGCATCCCTTTAATTCCAGTTCTTGGCAGGCAGAGGCACAAAGAGGTGGGCAGATCTTTGTGAATTCAAGGTCAACATAGCCCAAATAGTTTCAGGACAGCCAGAGCTACAGAGTAAGTTCATCTAAAAAAAAAATCAGCAAATGAGCAACAAAGGAACACCATCAAAAACATATTCCATTATCCCATTTAAGGTCACATCCAGTGACCCCACATGTTAGAGAGCCCTCCATTACAAATTGCTGCCAGCAGCTTGAACTTGAGCATTGAGGTTTGGTGGACATTTATGATCTAAACCATAACAACATCTGAAATGTCTTTACCTCCTATTTGATTAAATCTGAAAACCTCTAAATACATTCAGCCTAAAACTGATTAGCAGGCCATCACTTCTTAAAGTTTAACATATGAGCAAATCCACTATGAGTCCTATTAAAATGAAAATTCATATACTGTAGGTGTCGGTGGTTCTGAGACACTACATTTCTAGTCAATCAGTTCCAAGAGAATGCTGCTAATAGACTCACCAAAAAAAAAAAAAAATACTGAGAAACAATAACTACCCTGATGGATCTTATCCAAACATTTTGTTGTTTAAAATAATCACTGGAGAAAGTATCCTATCATGTGAAAGAATCTACAAAGACAAACAATAGGTAATTTTCTTCTTCAGAAATTTAATTTTGACAAGAACAGTATTTCTTAGCAATTTATGCAGATAGAGTACTGTCTAATAAATTCTTATGACTATCCTTGATTTATAGTCAGAGGAATAGAACAAGAATGATGCCCTAGTAATTTACACTGATAGAGTAATTTCTAACAAATTCTTTGGGCTTTCCTTGACTGACAGACACATAGAGAAATAAGAATGAGTTAGAGTTATAGACTTGGACTAAGATGTCTCCCTCTGTGTTCCTTTTGTGTGCAACTGAGAATAGCCCTTCTGCAAAGTGACTACTACAGCAGTCAAAGTAAGTGATGTCTCAAAATTCAGCACTTTCTGAAACATATGCTGTTAATTTTGGTCATCAAGCATAGTTTCTAAATCATACTGTACCTGTATGAATATAAATAATTAATATGCATTATACATCTTTTCTTGAAACCAGTCACATGTGGGCCTGGTGTACATGACTTAGCTTCTGTCTTTACTTTATTACTTACTTTTTCTTTCAAACATTTTGACAGCCACTGCTACATCCCAGGCACCAAGAACATAAAACAGACTGAGATGTGTTATCAGCCCTCTGGCAACTCATAACCTGCTTTCCAGGTACAAGTTGTCCTGTACCAGCTTACTGCATGGAACAAGGACCACTTTAATTTTACCAGGGCCCTGTATCTCAGCTCCCAGGGATTCCATTCTTTTTAATGAAAACCATCTGGAGTGCTAACACTCGTACCTTGAATATTTTCACCACCTGGATCATGTTCCCTTCTTTATCAGCAGGTTGAATGCAGGGTTCATAAATTTTGACTTATGTTGAATTCACACTTTAATATCAAATCTCTACTTTAAGCCATTCGTGGGTGAGAGACTTGGAGACTAATAAGGTTCGATCTTTGCTCTTCCAGACCTTCTATCTCCAGGTATTTCTAACAGAGCTAAACATGAAATGCCAAAGTGAAAAGTAAAGTGGAATGCCACCTCGTTTAAACGCTGTCCCAGGTCAATATTCTAAGATCTGACATTGCAGAGTGAGCTGTAGCTCTGTCACTTCTCTTTTCCTCTCTCTTCTCCCCTTCTCTCTTCTTTTTTCCCTCTTTGTCTATATATACATAAATATAGAAAAATATAGGTAGATCTAGATAGACAAATATTGATAGGTAATTTATATCTGTCTTTCTATCTCTTCTTCCATATATTTTTCAGAACATTTGGTAAAATGTCCCATTTTCCAACTATATGCAGAATCCTAAAGTTAATCATTCAGAGTGTCTGAATCATCATGGCTATCAGGATTACAGTATAAGTATGTAAGCAGAGCAAGATACGGATAAAATAAGGTAGACTGGAGAATTTTAATCCTAATTTTTAGAAAACTTCTTACATGAATTTGCTGACTTCTCTTATATAAAAATCATTGTCTTTCTCATATTCATATATTTTACAATATATATTTATATTGGTTATATGAGTATTTTGTAGGGCTCATTGCATCTTGATATAGTCCATCAAATATTGTAGGGTGAAATGGAAAATCTCTTAATCACTAGGGAGAATATATCTCATGCTTATTGAGCAAGTTGAAAAATTTCCAAACATGTCCAATGAATATTCAGACAAATAAATAGACTTTAAAGATAAGAAGGATGAACAATATTTAAGCTCTCTTCAAAGCTTAGCTTATTTGTATTTTCTCTTGAGATTTTTTTAAATTAATTTATTCATAAAATACTTCCTTGCTTACAGATGATTTGGGGTTTTAGTCAAAAAAGGAATAAAATAATAAAAAATAAGTCTTACATTTTCTATTTCATTTCTGTATTACCAAATTTTATATTTTTTAATATTGTTCTGGGCTTTCTGTCCAATAAACAAGTATCTGAAGTGGACAGGTTATTTTACTGTCAGTTATAGTCTTACCAAAACTTTATTATAAATAATTTTCCCTCTCTTGTCTCCTTTATTGAGCAAACATGACATAAACCATTTCTACAAGAGTCCTTTCAAGAGAAATTAAGGTCAGTGAAAGGCCAAATTGAAAGATGACCAATTTAGAAGGAGGAGTGATGCATTTCTTATTTGCACCAGGAAGGATTTCTTTTAGTAAATATTTCTGGAGTATTGGAAATCACACTGCTAAGTGTTTATGTATAGCACAATGAAAATTTATTTTTAACCCAGTACTCTGATTTCTATTATGATATAATGTATTAATGAATATATTCAATTTCATCTGTTTGTTTTATATTATTTGGAGAAGTCTAAATGGTCTATACAGAATTTGAAAAGAAACTGACATGTAAGAATAGGTATGGGTGATTAAACTTCTTAAAAGATAACTTTCACTGGCAATATGAAAATTAGATTATGTAGTAAAGTGACGTCACATAAACAAGAAACCTAATTACCACAGAACAGAACCTCCCTCCCCAATGTTATCATTCTCTTGTAGTCACTGGGATGTGAAATTTAGTCTCTATTGATTGAGGTAATCTCTTAACATAGCACCTTCTCCTATTGTTGCATACAGTAAGTTTTCTCCTAATGTTTTCTCTGGTTGATTGCTACTGGAACACCTTAAGACCAGATCTCAACATTTTATGTGACCTACTATCTTCCTATACAGCCTTTTCCTTATCCATTTACTTAACTGTTTGGTTTGCCAAAACTTTGTGTTGTATATGTGTTCTTTCATTCTCTCACAATCATCCCAAATATTTGTAGTAAGTATTCACTGTATTTACTATAAATAAATGTTGCCACTTACACAGAGATGCCACATATCTAAAGGCATTTTATATACATTATGGACTTGCATCAATTATTTTAAACCTATATTACTCTCAGGTGATTCTAAATTATATATTCTAAAGCTTACAAGCATTGTGTATAGGATTAAATTTAAGAGCCCTTACCAAAGAACAGGTTTTACTGGACCTGCATCTTCTTCATTCAACTAAACAAATTCTTAACTCAAACTAAAATATGCTCATTTTTTTTACAAATACCATGTTGGTCTTGTATTTACTCTTATTCCCAACCATTTATCCTTTTGTCAATTTTTGCAATGTTTATAGGTGCAGAATTATTTCTATATGCCCCAAGGAAGCTTGTATTGATACCAGATTATAAACTGATTCTCATCTATTGCTGTAAATCTATGTGCCTACATTGTATCATGAGCATATTTAGTATGTGCTTTACTTAGGTGAGTAACTACTCTCTACAGAATAGACACATAGATAATTTTTTTTAATTCCAAATAAATTCATAATATAATTGTATTCTCTACAGGAAACTGATTTTATGGTAATACCCTATATTCAGATTATTTGGGATTTCCTTTATTCAGTCTTAATTTTCACCAAACTTACAAAACATTTTCTGGGAACCTTCACTGGATTATGTTCTAGTAAAATATTATACACAGCAGTTTAAAAAAAAAACCAAGGACTTCTTGAATTTTGCAGGCAAATGGATGGAAATAGAAAACAAAATCTTGAGTGAGGTAAGCCAGACCCAAAAAGAGGAACATGGGATGTACTCACTCATATTTAGTTTCTAGCCATTAATAAAGGACATTGAGCCTATAATTAGTGATTTTAGAGAAGCTAAATAAGAAGGAAAACCCAAAGAAAAAGATATAGGCATCCTCCTGAATATTAACCTTCATCAGGCGATGAAAAGAGACAGAGACAGAGACCCACATTGGAGCACCAGAGAGAAATCTCAAGGTCCAAATCAGGAGCAGAAGGAGAGAGAGCACAAGCAAGGAACTCAGGACCGCGAGGGGTGCACCCACACACTGAGACAATGGGGATGTTCTATGGGGAACTCACCAAGGCCAGCTGGCCTGGGCCTGAAAAAAAGCCTGGGATAAAACTGGTCTTGCTGAACAAAGTGGACAATGAGGACTACTGAGAACTCAAGAACAATGGCAATGGGTTTTTGATCCTACTGCAGGTACTGGCTTTTCGGGAGCCTAGGCAATTTGGATGCTCTCCTTACTAGACCTGGATGGAGGTGGGTGGTCCTTGGACTTCCCACAGGGCAGGGAACCCTGATTGCTCTTTGGGCTGATGAGGGAGGGGGACTTGATTGGGGGAGGGG
>NW_026068024.1:3952151-3987019 GCF_014885135.2 Alexandromys fortis | reverse complement strand
TTCTGAGAGAGAGAGAGAGAGAGAGAGAGAGAGAGAGAGAGAGAGAGAGAGAGAGAATACACAAACTAACAATCTTTTTTTAATATATTTTATATATTTTTGTTAAATGTCTTCCTTTTCTATAATAAGAGCCATAAGACAAATTAAATGTGCTCACTGGGTTTATATACAGCCAAACCATTAAGAGCAGAAACTTTCCATACAGGAAACATGGATTTGGTTCACAGCATCCTAACCAGTTGGTTCGCAACATTTGTGACTCAAGCTCAAATAATTTGACTATACTGAACCTGCACACACCTGGGCATGCCAGTAGTCAGTCATAGAATCAGGGAGAGCTCATGCGCACATACTTCTCACCCCAAAAATTAACTATTGATAGATACCAAGGGAAAGATAATTGTTGTGAGAGTATGTTTATTTGTTCCTGGCTGCTCAGCCCCAAAATCACCACACAGAAACTGTATCAATTAAATAACTGCTTGGAACATTAGCTCTAGATTCTTATTGGCTAACTCTTACATCTTAATTTATCCCATTTCTATCAATTTGTGTATCATCATGAGGTTGTGGCTTACCAGGTAAAGTTCCGGCATCTGTTTTTGGCGGGGCTACATGTCTTCCCTCTGCCTCTGCCTTCTTTCTCCCAGCATTCGGTTTCATTTTCCCTGCTTATTTCTGTTCTGCCCTGATCTGCTATAGCCTCAAAGCAGTTTCTTTATTCATTAACCAATAAAAACAGCACATAGAAAGAAGGATATCCCACAGCATTTCCCCTTTTCTGTTTAAATAAAAAGAAAGGTAAATTACAGATGTGGGAAGAACTTTGGGTGACTTTTAAGGTAATAAGATCTCTCTTAGGTAATATTATATCTTTCTAGGGTTTTTGATGGAGTTGAAGAATAGATAGTTACAATTATAGTTTCTTTAGTTATGATAAAAGATAAAGTAAATATAAATATTATAACTGTTTCTTGCTACATACCGGTTATATGTAAATTTTCTGGATAAAATTAAAACCATCCTTTTTATTCACACAAAAAATGGTTGGTCTGATAGGGTAGAACAGAGCCAGGTAGATCTGAGTGCTGGGAAAGTGAAGGTGAAGTCAGAGAGAAGCAATGAACCACCACCAGAGACATACATGTCAAAACTTTGCCAGTAAGCCACAGCCACATGGTAATACACAGACTAATGGAGATGGGTTCGTTTAGGATATAAGAGTTAGCCAGAAACATGATTAAGCTATTGGCTAAACAGTATTGCAAATAATATCGTTTCTGTGTGTTTATTTCTGGGCTGAGCAGCCAGAGACAAGCAAGTGGCCTCTTACTACCAATAATCTCTGTCTTGATTTCTATGCACACATACAACTTATGAGCTTGTCAATATCGAAAGGTAGGTTATGCATCCCTGGACATGTATAGTCAGTTCTGGTGAAACTTGGTAGCTCAAAAAGCAAATAAAAAACAAAATGGATAAGGATTTATAGGGATGGAGAAATGGTTAACAAGTGTGAGAGGGAGATGGGCAGAGAGAAGGTGACAGTAGTAAGAACACAAGTACATGTGTATGAATTTATACACACTCATATATATGTATTTATACTTATGTCTATATAGTATTTTGAAATGAGTGAAAATATTTCAAAACTAACCAATACTCAGGGAATATATACTAATAGTGGGTAAATTTTGTACAGCATTCTAGTTAAAGCAATTTAAATTTTTTCCTGCAAAGTTTACAGTAAATCTTCAGAGAACCTTCCAGAATCAAGAGCAATAAAAACCAAAAAAGTGATTTCAAGTATTAACTCTACCATTTATTTGCTGTGAATGAAGTCATTTGTCTGGGAATGAAACTGAGTTTAAGGTGTTAGGTTCAATTCCTCACACTGCATCTAATAAATAATAACATTAAAATGTAAAGAGTCACCATATATCTTCTCTTAAACTAAAAATAATGTGAACTGGTGTCTTTAGCTCATCCAGTATCTTAGGTTAGAAAGTAAACAGAAAGTTTTTGATATTAAGAAATTACTATCACTAAAGTCAAGAAAAGAATACATGTTACCCATTTTATGACCATTTTTCAAATGGTCATTTTAAGAAACACCATTAAAAATAAATGGCTTAAAAGATCCACCTGCACAGTATTGAGCTTGGTAAAAGCATAGACTCCTTGTCCAGGTTATACTACCACTGAACAAATGAGTAATCATGGTACACTGTGAAAAGTGAGCAAGTCACTGATGTTTTTACATGTGTCTGACAACACACCTGATACAGTCAATGTATGTGACATTAAGAGTAATAATTGTTGAGTAGAACACTCATGCTTCTGTCTCTTGTGGTGGATTCTATTACATTTGGAGGTCAACACAGGACAAACTCTTCGTGACTCTTTGTGAAACTTGAGTAAAAACCATGTCAATTTCAATGTGCATTTGTTCAAACATTTTTAATCATTCTAGTTAATTACTACTAGAACTGACATCCCATTTCCATTTCCCCTACTGCCATATTACCAAGCAAGCCCCATCAACTTCTAGAGCATCACAGCATGGCATTCGAGAGATTAGCTCCCACATTATATTAGTTATATTTTGACTGCTCCATAAGAAACCATAAAGTCAATCGTTCAACAGTGAAATAATCATTCCAAAGGCAATAGAGCAGTGATTCTCCACCTTCCTAGTGCTGATACCCTTTAATACAGTTTCTTATGTTGTGGTGACTGCAACCAAAAAATTATTTTATTGCTACTTCATAACTGCAATTTTGTTCCTCTTATGAATTATAATGTAAATATATGATATGAAGAATGTCTGTTTCTTTACTCTGTATGTTTAGTGCTTTGATTATAATGTGGCAAGAGGACTTTTTTGGATCCAGTCTATTTGATGTTCTGTAAACTTCTTGTATCTTCATAGGCATATCTTCCTTTAGGTAGGGAAAATTTTCTTCTATGATTTTGTTAAATATATTTTCTGTGCATTTGAGTTGAAGTTCTTCTCTTTCTTCTATACCTATTATACTTAATTTGGCCTTTTCATGGTATCCCATATTTCCTGGATATTTTGGGTTAAGCTTTTGTTAGAATTAATGTTTTCTTTAACTGATAACTCTGTAAAGCAAAGGACATGGTCAACAAGATGTCAGTGAAGTGATTTATCAGAAAATTAGGAAGCAACCTTCCTCAAGACCCAGTAATACCACTTTTGGGTTTATATCTAAAGGATGCTCAATCGTGCCACAAGGACATGTGCTCAGCTATGTTCATAGCAGCATTGTTTGTCATAGACAGACCCTGGAAAGAACCTAAATGTCCCTTAACTGAAGAATGGATAAGGAAAATGTGGTACATTTACACAATGGAGTTCTAAACAGCAAGAAAAAAAAAACATCTTGAATTTTTCAGAAAAATGGATAGAGCTAGAAAACATTATTTTGAGTGAGGTAACCCAGACACAGAAAGACAATTATCACATGTACTCACTCACAGGTGGTTTTTAAACATAAATGAAGAAAACCAGCCTACAAACCACAATCCTAGAGAACTTAGACAACAATGAGGACACTAAAAGAGACTTACATATATCTAATCTACATGGGAAATAGAAAGTATAAAAAGACAAGATCTCCTGAGTAAATTGAGAGTATGGGGTTCTTGGGGGAGGGATGAATGGATGAGGGAAGAGGCAGAAAGTGGAGCAGAGAAAAAATGTAGAGCTCAATAACAATCAATAAAAAACTCAATGTCATTGTCAAATATCAAGATATCATAAAAAGTTGAACTAATGCTCCCCTTTGGGATTTTTATGTCTGATGTCAATCATTGCCTTCATTGTTGTGCCCCAGGATTGAAGGAGGAGGGAAAGGATCTTTGTGTAGTTAGAAAAGAAAAACTGTTCATTATCTAATTCCTGAAAGAAGCATTAATTTTGTAACAAAACAGTAATGTTTTTTAAAGTATTTTCATGTACACACATATTATCACACTTTATATAATATTCCCCCATTTATATAATATATAATATTTAAACTAATGTTTTAAAAGAAAAATAGTAATATATCATGATTCTAAAGTTCATTTGGAGTGATGATCTGGATTTTTAAAATTAAGAATTTTCAAGAAATATGACTCATAACTTGTAGCAAATTTTTTAGCAGTAGAATCATCATATTTATTGTTGTATACTCAGTATAAATGTTGTGGGCTTGGGACTGTAAGATGGCTCCATCATGCTTTATCTATGAAACAATCAATGTTTAATAAAAACCTAGTTGCTTTGGCTGCCCCCTGTAATACTGCACATGGAAGATGGAGGCAGCACATCCCAGAACATGCTAGTTAGTAGATTACTCAAAATTCCTGAGTTTTGAGTGCAAGGTAAAGATCTGTGTCAAAATATGAAGTTGAGGGCTATTGAAAAAGACAACCTACATTAATCTCAGGCCTTAACTGGCATGCAAACAAACATGTCTTTGAACTTACACAGATATGGATACATACACATGCCTATACAATATAGCACATGTATACATACTTAAAATTGTTGGGTATTGGCTTTACTTGATATTAACTAACTGTTGGCCTCTATTTTTCTTCAAATCTATATACACATGTATGAATAACTTGTATTCAGTTATTTAAGGCTTAAAATTTCCTTCTGCTTTAATGTTTTGTACTTATAGTTTTATTATGTGTTTTAATTATTATTTTTGTTTAGCTGTACTTTTCCACAATAAGTAATATGAGGCAAGATGAGCAGATCTGCAAACAAATTTTGCTAAGGTAAATGCACCAAGGAAGGAAGGTTCATTGAATGGAGACAAAAATCTGTATCAACTAGGAGGAATTCACAGCATAGCATTGTCTAGGAACACCAAGGCATTGCCTAGGAAAACCACAGCGCCATCTAGGAATACCACACACAGCATTGTCTAGGAATACCACAGCATTGTCTAGGAACACCACAGCGTTGTCTATGTCTGCTACAGCGATACTCATTCATGGAATTAAAGAGAACGGATCGGTTATCAGAGAAAAAGTTACAATCTGTTAGACTTGAAAACACATCCATCAAGCAATTGCCGGGTAGTCAGAGCAGCATCCGTCTTTAGAACAACTTGACTCTTAGTTTGGGAGAGCAAAGTAATGACAGCATCAGTAGGAAAACTAGCACAGGCAGGAGACGCTTCAGAACTCAAGTTGAACCTCTTGGTCTATCAGAATGCTATTACAGCGAGCAACTTCAACTGAACTCCAGTTCTTTTGACAGAGTTTTCAGAAAATTGGAGTGAATTTCCTGCAGGGCAGCACCTTCCACTACATCACACAGTGATGCTGCCTTTATTGCCTTTACTAGAATTTTATCTAATACCTGCACAGTGTTAGTTAAGTCTAGCAACTTAGGCAGACTTTAAATGGTCTGGATGAAAATATTTTAATTTGTATTTATTCATAGCCATCACTCAAGCTTAAATTTCCTATTAGGCACTGGAAATAAAACTTTTATTTGTAACTAATGAAGCAATCAAATCCAACAGGAAAGGGGAGGCTAGTTTGAAAAGAGGAAGGGAAAGCATTGGAAACACATAGCTTCTGAACGCCAGCAGAGAATATCGGGATTAAGGGTTGGTCTTATTTCTGCCAGACACATTCATGGTTTGCCTTATGGAGCTCTCCAGGGTAGTTAGCCTGCGGCTGAACGCCATAATGATCCTCAGCAAAGAGCTGTAGCAATTTCCTTGCATTCATGAAGCTTGCAGCCTAGTAAAGAAAAATGCACTTTCTCAAACACTTCATAGTAGTTAGTTAATGGAAACTCTGAGGATAAAGGAAGAAACCTCTTAGGGTCAGGTGAGTTGGGAAGAAAGCCTTTCCACATCCCTTGAGAGAGCTGTCTGAATCCCTCTTCTGCCACAGGGAGAAACCAGGCTGTTTCAGTATTAGTAACTCTAACAGTTACAAGTACTTTGTCAAATAAGGTCATGCAGACTTACAGAGAGTGCTGAGGTATATTCTTCTTTATCTATTCTATTTCACGGAGGAAAAAAATCTCTCAAGCTTCAAACCAAGTTTGTGAGATATGATTGTATGGCAACTTTAATGCAGTACATATTATAGAATAAATACTATTCCACATGCATGTTTATTTGTCACATGACATAACATAGAATAATATATTACAGTTTGATGTACCTTGTCACACCTCTGCAATGTTTCAGCATTCCAGAGTAACAAGGGAGACAGAATGTGCTTTTGCCCAATGCATCTTTTAAAGGTTTATTGATCTCATGATTGCTACAGTGATCATGAAAACAAAGGCAGCAATTTCTTGAGGCAGCCTCTGACAGGATTGAACCTAGGATATCTTTAAATCAAATTCTCAATATCTTGTTAGCAGCATGTAACAGCATCTTCCCCGCTTTCCACTTCTTATTGCCCTATTGGAAACTCTAATGGGGCAGAAATAAATCCTAGCAAGAATGGGAGAAAAATAAAAGGTGATGAGCTTGTCACAGCACTCTGACTCCCATCCTGGAGAGCATTGTCCTTGCCTAGAACTTTACTCAACAATCGATCATTCTGGGGAAAGGGGCTCCACATGTGCCCATTACAAAAAAAAAAAAAAAAAAAAAAAGCAAAACACCTCCCATTTATCCCTGACTGATCAGCAGCATGAGTGACAAATATTTGAGTAGTTTTTATTATTTTTTTCATATACCAACCACAGTTTCACTTCCTATTTTCCTATACCAGAAGAGAAATTAAGTATCAATGTTGAGTTCAAGGTCAATTTATTTTTCCACCAAACCGTTTGTTCTGACCTGAAAGACCTATCATGGCATTCTTTAGATTTTCCTACCTATGTTTTTCTGGCCCAGAATGTTGTTTTTCTAGTTCTACATGATGGTGCCCTAGTCATTGCATAACACAACCTTATTCTGGCTTTGCATTCTTTGCTATGATTATTTTGATGGTGATATGTAGGAATGTTTATCAGAGAAAATTTAGACACAGTGGTGGAATTTCAGTTGATATTTTGGTGGCCTAAGACTTTAGAAATCTGATTTGCTAATGTTATTCCCACAGGAACAATTCCGGAATCTTTGGGGGTCAGAGGGCAGCCTATAATAGGCATGGTAATGATTTCAGTAATGTTTATTTCAGTTTCTGAAAACTGGGAATGTGTGACTTAAAAAAATTGTTTCGTAGATGTGCTTGTGTTAAGAAGTTTGAAACAGTTAAGATCATTCTAGATTATTCTGGTGGGCTCAGTCTAGTAGCAGAGACCCTTAATATATGTATGTGTATACATATATATTCTATGGTGAAAATTGGCAGAAGACATCATTATGTAAGACAGGTTGATTGGTCAAATGCCTTTGGGATTTTCATGTATAAAATTTGCAGAGAATTTACCATGTACAAGAACTTTCTATTTTACTGGGTTTTTAATTTTTGTTACATTTATTTATTAATTTATCCATATATATATATATATATACATTTGTGTATATGGACAGATAGACAAACACACACACACACACACACACCTATGTTGTTTATATGAGGTGCAGATCTCAGAAGGATGCCTCCCAGATCCCTCACTATCTGTTAGCTCTGATTTTAGCCTAGTGTCTTGTGGAAATTGTTAATGTCCAGGAGTCTGGAGACTTAATTTACCCTTCGTTTCTGTACATTGCACTCACTTTTCAAGAACATATATAGACTCTAGTTCAAGCTTTCTGCGCAGCCTCGAGTAAAATCCACAGATGCAATTCAATATTCGAAGAACAAATTGGCCTGGATGATTCCTAAAAAGAAAGAAGACTAAGTTTGTTGAAGGAGGTGAGTTTGGGAGGAGTTAAGAGAGGGGTGATTACAATGAAAATTCATTGTATGAAATTCTCAAAGAAGCAATAAAACTGAAAAGAAAATAGGGATAGAGACTACAGTGTCATTCTGCTGGTACTTCAGGGGCTACTGATTAATTCAAAATTCTCTGGAGAGTGGAACTTCCTCTTGACACCAGTTTAGAAAGACCATCATTATGGAAGTCTCAGAGCATACAGACAAGCCTTTGGCCTCTATTGGATAACTCTCGTGCTGACCTAAAATAGCCCACTGCATGTCAGCTCTACTCTTGAGTTGGGAAAATGCTTGGGAAACGACATGTTCTTATTGAAAAAAGTAATGTCACAATCACTTGTACATTTTTAATTTCTTTGAGAAGATTGTCACATGCCTAAACCTTGCTGGCCCTTATACTAAAAGATGAGAAGAAGCATTTACAAAGAAATGTCTCTCCCTGTGGATTACACATTGCCTTGATGAAAATCAATAAGGTAAATTTGCTATCTGTATATGTCCTAAAATGAACATGATAATAAAGACACAGAAAAAGGCATGGATAGCACAATTTATGTGAATCCAAGGTTTAAATATTGTGCTAGAGTCCGGTAAACATAATTCCACATACCTGTTTAGTTCTAACATTATGTGGCTTAGGTTTAGGGACTGTTTTCCAATAGTTTCCTAAATTAGCAAGGAAAGTTAACATTTGAACAATTTTTTTACCAGGTTGAACATTTTTAGGTAAAGTTTAGAAAGCCTTCTCATTTTATCTGAGTAGTTGCAAATCTGAAACGTGTGTGTGTGTGTGTGTGTGTGTGTGTGTGTGTGTGTGTGTACACATGCATGCTTGCGTGATTAAAGATACAGGGAGATGCCTAGATTTATTTACTACATTGATCCAGTCATCAGTTCTTTCCATTTATGTGAGTTAGGAACAGAAACCAGAAATATATCAAAATCTTTTGTGACATTATTTTAAAAGTCTGAATTGAATACATTTCCTGTTGACTATAGTAAACTTTAGTGTGTTGCTCAGTCTCACTGGAATTCAGATGAAAGGACAAAATTCAGTTGAAAGCTTTTGACCTGTATTACCAATCCATCATCTTTATTAAATCTTAAATACCTCCAGCAAATACTTTTTACATTATGGAGTATCAATAGGGCATGGTGTTCAGACAAAACTCCCGAAGTAGGCACAAGTTTAAGATTTGACAAGTGTTTAATGTTAAGGGCTTAAATATGCAGTTGATTAAGGTACTTTATGAAAGATGCTTTTCTCAAAAAAAAGTTATTTTAATGGCAGTTCTGCTTTCTGATCTTTTCTCAATTTTATATATGTAATAAATAGTACTTTCAACATTTGTTAAACACTGGACTTTTCGACTTCTAAGAAAAATGAGAAGGTAAGAAAAGAATCATCCCGTAAATTTAAAATATTTAAATTAGTTCAAAAGAGCAAAATTAAAATTCAAAACATTAACAAAATACAATAATTCTATTTCTATAATTTTACATTAGTAAAAATTTGCAAACCTCTACTTTGCCATGATGAATGATACACTTTTAAGATCTTCTAGTTTTTCATGTTTAACATAGACTGTGAGTTTGATGTGCTCATCTATTTCACAGAGAGCATCTCCTCATGCTTCATTAGTGTGAATTTGGGAGTTATTCTGGGTGCATTTCTGGGTGTACTACTTCAGGACTGACAATCTCCTGTTGGTATTGAAGACCTACAATGAATCAATTTGGTAACAGCTTACACGAGACTCTCAAATATTCCTAACCAAGACATAATGTCAAGGGTTGGTCTGTAGAGAATGACCTAGAAAGAATTTTATATATAAAAATATATATGGGTGTGGGGGTGTATGGGTGTGTGTGAGTGTGTGTATACATATATACACATATATGCATATATATAATCACAATGGTATGCATGTGTGTTTGTGTGTCCCACTCTAGCCTAGAAATGAACACTGTCTGACATTGCACACACAAAACCCACCAAACCTTTAGATTTTCTTTCTTCCTCCACTACCTCCCTCCATCTCTTCCTCCTTCCAATCTTTTCTTCTTTTTCTCCCTCCACTTTTCAACATATCTTTTTTCCTTTCTTCCTTCTATTTAAAAACTATAGTTTTGCTGTGAATCAAATATCGTCTCCTTAAAGTCAGTTTAAATGGAAATAGAAAATCAGACTGTTAAGCAAAATCTGAAGCATTAGAACATTAATTAATTTAAGTAAACAAAATTCTTATAATGAATTACATTTGGTGAAATATTAACCTGAATGAATGTTAAATTCACATGCTCTAGTAAGTTTTTTTAACAAACTTCTTACATATAAGAATATTTTAGATTAAGAGTTTGATTTATCCTTTTTAATTTATATGTATCTTATTTTATTTGTTCTTATTCCTGACAAGAAGCTCATATACTAAAGTTACATGAGCAAACACCTTTGTTCTTTTCCAAATCTCATGATAACACCTTTGATCTTTTCCAAATCTCATGATAATTACCCCTCTCCTCATGCAGTGATATTGGCTAACAATGTTAATGGAGTTCCCCTATTAGGCTGCACTACTTTTTCCTTCCTAGTTGTTTACAAAGTTTTACTCATTATTATTCTTTGAGTAGTTGTTTCTTTCTGCTGTCATGGTCACAGAGTCATCAGAGAGAAATGAAATTAAATAACTTTATATTCTGGGTGGTTATTTGTATGGTTTATTTGCAATTTGTTTTTTTTTAATTATCTGTTTCTATTTTTTTCAGATTACTGATCTTAAATGTTGTTTGTATAGTCAATATAGGAGTCTTTGTGATATACATAATTTATGGTTATTTTTCTGAATGAAGACTTTTCATTTCTTTACATCAGTTTTATGATATGAAAATTATTTTTGAACTTGGAGAAATTGATTTATTAATGTAGCATATTTTTCTATAAAAACTACTTGGCTATTTTAATTTAAAGATATGACAAATTTTAAGTAAAGTAAACTAACTTTAATATTTTTAACCCATTGCATCATAGACTTAAAATACACATATTGACATCTGGCTCATTTTGACTTTACTGTTTTAATGAATAATTTAAGAAAAGGTGTTGAGAAATTTTCGCTCTTCCACCATATTCACATTCCCATGATCCCAACAATATTCTTTAAAAAGATTTTGCAAAAATATATTCATATACCTTGGCAATTTTATGTATAATTAATTACCTGTGTAAATGTGTTCTTTCTTGACTTCAATTTCTTCCAATTGCCTGCTCCTCTATTTTCTTATCTTGATTAGAAAGTCTTGATTTCCGGACTTTTGTAAATTTCCTTTAAGTTCTTCTGCACTTAGATGATTCTTTTAGTTTTCTAGATCTTGGCTAACACATAAGTTTTTAATTCACCAAGACAATTTATTTTAATAGCCCATTTGCCTTTCAGTAGGTTGAATTCTCTCTAGCGGCCATTTTAGAAAGAATGGATATTTTCAACAACATTGACTTTGTCAGTCTCTAAACATGATGTATTTACTCTATTGATGTTTAATTCCATCAATTCTCTTTACATCTTAAGTCTCTTTTCATCTCCTTCTATTAACTAAATATTTGTAGTCACAAAATATTCAGTTCTGTGATGTTTGCTAAATAGCATTTGTGTATTTTCTTTTACCAGTACACTCTGGCTAAAACAAAACAAAAGAAAGTACAAGAACAAAAGCTTTATAAGCTTATTGCATATTGTGAAACCCAACCATTGCATATTCATCTCTCATCAGATTTTGTAGATTTGGAATGTAATTTTCTATATATCTTCTGTAAATAAAACTATATTGTCATTTATATTATAAAAAATTTTTCCTGCTTAGTAGAGTGGCTAATAATGATAATTAAAAGGTAAATAAAAATTAAGAGTAGGGCGGGTTCCAGGACATCTGATGCCCTCTTCTGGTCTCCTCAGGCAATAGGCACACATGTGGTATACAGATATAATACATACAGGCCAAACACCTATGCCTCTGAAATAAAGGACATATATTTTCAAAAATGCAGAATAAGGCATGTGTGCACACCTGCAAATGCATGACCATGGGCATCTGTCTGGCCTCAAACTTGATAGAATCCAAATATAATGCAAACGAAATGAGACAAGGCCTTTACACTGCATTTTATTTACTCACAATGCTAACACAGATTCACATACTCTAAGTCAATGCATGATACTTGATGGCACTAAAATGCTGCTTGTTAAAACAATAGAAAATGTTGGTATCCATGTATTTCACCCTGACTCTTAGGATTCAGATTTTAATCATAGAATATAAATTTATTTTTTATTTTAATGTTTTACTCCATTTATTTGTTGAAAAAATGAAGCTGTTTTTTAAAATACTTTTACTGGAACATAAAAATTGTGTGCATTATTAGGTCACTATGTAATGTCAAATGTACATGTACATTGTGTAGTATTTAAGTCAGGATAAACATATTTACCTATTCCTCCTCAATGATCTTCTTTTCTTGGTGACAAAAACCTGAAATCCTTACTTCCAGCTGAACATATGCAGCATCAAGGAGGAAAAATAATTCTTTCTTTCAATTCTTTAAAATGCTCATATTCTACTGCTATTAATAGTTAGGCTACTCAGTAATAGCATTCCAGAGTTTCTAACTACTAACTCTAACTTAGTACTTATTAGTCAGCCTCCCTAAAGTCTCTTGTCCCTTATCCTGAGTGATACCAGGCCATCTCCATTCTGCCTCAACTTTTATTTATTTACTTTTTTTTTCTTTTTTTTAGTTATTTATTAAAGATTTCTGCCTCCTCCCCGCCACCGCCTCCCCTTTCCCTCCCCCTCCCCCATCAAATCCCCTTCCCTCCTCAGCCCAAAGAGCAATCAGGGTTCCCTGCCCTGTGGGAAGTCCAAGGACCACCCACCTCCATCCAGGTCTACAAAGGTGAGCATCCAAACTGCCTAGCCTCCCACAAAGCCAGTACATGCAGTAGGATCAAAAACCCATTGCCATTGTTCTTGAGTTCTCAGCAGTCCTCATTGTCTGCTATGTTCAGCTAGTCCGGTTTTATCTCATGCTTTTTCAGACCTGGGCCCCGGGCCAGCTGGCCTTGGTGAGTTCCCAATAGAACATCCCCATTGTCTCAGTGTGTGGGTGCACCCCTCACAGTCCTGAGTTCCTTGCTCGTGCTCTCTCTCCTTCTGCTCCTGATTTGGACCTTGAGATTTCAGTCCGGTGCTCCAATGTGGGTCTCTGTGATAGTGCTTGAAGTTCTAGCAATAGCAATAAGACAACATAAGGGGATCAAGCTGATTCGTATTGGAAAGGAAGAAGTTAAGCTTTCGTTATTTGCAGATGATATTATACTATACATAAGCGACCCCAAAAACTCTACCAAAGAACTCCTACAGTTGATAGACACCTTTGATAATGTGGCAGGATACAAGATCAACTCCAAAAAATCAGTTGCCTTCCTATACACTAAGGATAAGGAAGCAGAGAGGGATATCAGAGAAACATCACCTTTCACGATAGCCACAAACAGCATAATATATCTTGGGGTAACTCTGACCAAGGAAGTGAAAGACCTATTTGACAAGAACTTTAAGTCTTTGAAGAAAGAAATTGAAGAGGACAACAGAAAATGGAAGGATCTCCCTTGCTCTTGGATTGGGAGGATCAACATAGTAAAAATGCCAATTCTACCAAAAGCAATCTATAGATTCAATGCAATTCCCATCAAAATCCCATCAAAATTCTTCACAGATCTGGAAAAGACAATAATCGACTTTATATGGAAAAAAACTCAGGATAGCCAAAATAATCTTATACAATAAAGAATTGTCTGGAGGCATTACCATCCCTGACTCAAAACTCTATTACAGAGCTACAGTATTGAAAACAGCTTGGTATTGGCATAAAAACAGAGAAGTCTGCCTCAACTTTTAAAACATCAGTTCTATTAATGCTTTGAAAAAGTGAGATTATGTTATATTTCTGATGAGAAGAATTCTGAGAAAAGGAAAGAATCAGTATGTAGTTGTCACAGAGGACGCCAGATACAGAAAAAGCAAGATGAGAACACCTTGCTGATAAAAGGTACAAGCCTTGTGGCTAACATAGACAAGAATTATGGGCTAATTTAAGATGTAAGAATTAATAAGAAGCCTGAGCTAATAGGCCAAGCAGTTTATACTTAATGTCGATCTCTGTGTGCTTTTATTTGGGGTTAAACACCTGCGGGATCAGGCAGGACAACAAATGGTACCAATGTGGACAACTAATCCACTTAAAACCTGAGAGAGTTTGAGAAGAAATTCTAGATACAAAAAGCACAGAGTTAAACTCAACTTCTTGTAAGCAACATTTTCTCAGGTGGGTGTTGAAATAGGAGTGGCGGGGCTTCGTCCCCAGCACCCCAGCCGCCTGGCTAGCTTATGCCTGAAATAACAACACACAAATTGTATTCATTTAAACACTGCTTGCCCATTATATCTAGCCTCTTCTCGGCTAACTCTCGCACCTAGACTAGCCCATTTCTAATAATGTGTGTAAGCACCCCAAGGTGCGCTTACTGGGACGATTCTAGCCTATGTCCATCCTGGGTCAGAGCTTCATCGCGTGTGTCTCTGAGAGGAGCTATCATGTCTACCTGGGAGAGCTGAGCATGGCGTCTCTGCTCCAGAGCAGAGCTGTCCAAGTCTGTCTGAGGAGTCTTACCTCACTTCCTCTTCATCCTGTTTACTCCTCTCACCTATGTTTTAACCTATCAGGGCAAGCAGTTTCTTTATTTAATTAACCAATGACCTTCCTCCATCAGGTGGGCTCTATTTGCTAGAGGCAAGTGTGTTTTATTTAAGAGAGGTTTCCTGACTCAACTTTAACTGCAAAAACATTGCAGCCCTTTTAAGAGACCTTGCCACAAAATATTTAAATGGTATTTATGATTAAACAACAGCATGCTTCTTGGTGGAAGCCAAGACCTGAAACTCCATAGAGTTCTGGTGATAAACATAACTCTTGCCAGTACCTGTGCCATGAATCTAGACTCTCAGAAAGCTCAGGAATGGGTGGATCTAGTTGTCTAAGCTATGGCTTTAATCCTAGCCATGTCATTTAGAACATTAAAGATGTGGTCATAAAAAGATATATACAGTAAAGATAGATTCAGATGAAGAAAACCTCTCAATAGTTTAGAGTTTGTTTTAAAATATATGTTGGCTTACTAGAGAAAAGTAAAAGGATAAAGTCCTAATTAAAAAAAAAAAGAGAGAGAGAGAGAATAGTTGTGTGTAATGGCAAACATCTTTAATCCCAGCTTTTGGGGGGCAGAGGCAGGAAGATTTCTATGAGTTCAAAGACAGGCTAGTCTAAAGAGTGAGTTCCAGGACAGCTAAAGATACACAGAGAAACCTTGTCTCACAAAACCAAAAATTAAAAATGAAAATAAAAAAAATAGTAGTTAAAATAAAACCATGTAAAACTGGAAACTACACAGAGAATGTGGATACTATTTGTTATTGTGTTGTCTTTGAATTGTTTGATGGCTGATTGAAGAAGAACCACTGCTAAAAGACATTTTGATTATAAATGCTTCTGGATTAATCCAACATATATATTTTAAAAATATCTTGACTTCAAAACTTAAGTCTAAAGATATGTTACTTTGGAGAAGAGGTTTTGCTTTTGTTTCCACAGGAAATGAGAGGCTGTGGATTCATTCTGGGCTAAGAAAAACCCGGTTTAATCAAGCAAGACCCCTAGAGAAATGTCCAATAGGAGCAGATGCTCAGGTGTCTAAGGTCTATATCCAGAACAGCCTCAAGACTGATGGCTGAGATGATAAAGACTCACAGAAAATTCCAGTCAGGACTTGATCATAATTCTCAATTTTCTTCATATGATCAGCACCTCAAGTTAGCATGAAGTAGCCTAAAAATTATGTCCACATTATCAAAAAATGGATTATGGACGTTTTTCTTTGTTTAAAGTGCTGGTTACAAGTTATTATGGATAATGGTCAGTAAAAAAAAGCTCAACAACGGAGATTAGAGTTAGAGTTTTTGTTTTAAAAAAAATGGGGGGGAAGTGTTGTGGGATAATAGTCGTATACCCTTTATTGATTTGTCAGTTGTATTGGTTTAATAAAATGATGATTGGCCAGTAGCCATGCAGGTAGCAGGCAGTGCAAACAGAAGAGGACAATTTGGGGAAGAAGAAAGAGTCAGTCTGCAGTCGTCACAGAAGAAACAAGATGAGAATGCCTCACTGATGAAATATATCAAGTCACGTGACTAACATAATAATTATGTGGTAATTTAATATCTAATAAGAAACCTGAGACACTAGGGCAACCAATTTATAATTATTGTAGACCTCTGTGTGTTTTAATTTGGGGCTGAATGTTTGCGGGATCAGGCAGGACAGAAACCTCTGTCAATAGTATTTCCATTTTCTTACTTGAATAATTTAACTTCATAAAGATAAATATCTCAAGTTGTATTTGTTGAAAATATTAGAATATCTGAGTTTTTCTGGCTAAACAAGTACTTATTTTTTAAACTCATCTATAAGTTGATAGATGCTTTTGCAATTTTCCTTTTATGGCATGTTCTTGTTCATTTCTATTTTTGTGAAATACCTTTTTGTTAGCTTATTTTACATGATACATACTTCTTCAATATGAACTCAGATCCTTTTTTGCAAATACAGATGGATATAACTTTTAATTTCTTAATATATAACATTGACAGACTATTTTGAGTGTTTAAGATACATCTGATGTGTCTATTTCTTCTATTGTATCTTCCTTCAATGCCTAAGATTCTTCCATCTCTAATATTCTGTTGGTGATGATTACATCTTTACTTCCTGTTCACTTACCTATATTTTTTTATTTCCTTAAGTTTGTGTTTTCTTTATTGCTTCTATTTCCATTTTCTGGCCTCAAAAAGTTTTATTTGTTTCCATTAACTGTTTATTTGATTTGTTTTGATTTGATTTTCTTTAATTTTTTTTTCATTTTACTTACCAGCCCAATTTTTTCCTCCTTTATCTTCTCCCCCTCAAGCCATCCCATCCTCATCCATTCATCATGAGAGGGTAAGGTCTTCCTTGTGGAGTCAACAAATTCTGGCATATCAAGTTGAGGCAGGATCAAGCTCCTCTGTATCAAGACTGAGCAAGGTATTCCACCATAGGAAATAGACTAAAAAAGGCAGTTAATGTACTCAGGATAAGTGATGGTCCTACGTCCAGCCCCTCATCAACAGATAAAGTCACATAACTGTCCCCCACACTCAGATGTATTAGTTTTGTCCTAATCAGGGTCCCTGGCTTTCAGTCCAGAGTCTATAAGCTACCACTAGCTTGGGTCAGCTGTCTTTGTGGTTTTCCCAACCATGATCTTGAACCTGCTTGCTCATATGATACCTCCTCCCTCTCTTCAACTGAACTCAAGGAGCCCAGCTCAGTGCTTGGCTGTGGATAACTTCACCTGCTTTCTTGAGTTACTGTATGTAGGTTTTATGATGTAATTAGGAATTTCTGACACAAAGCATTCCAGAAATTAGGAATACTATGAAAAGTCCAAACATAAGAATAATGGGAATCAAAGAAAGAATAATCCCAGCTCAAAGTGACAAAAATATTTTCAGTGAAATCATAGAAGAAAATTTTGTTAACCAAAAGAAGATGTCTATAAAAGTACAATACAGTTACAGAACACCAAATACATTGTATCAGAGAATAAATTTGCCTAACAACATAATAATTAAAACAGTAAACATCCAGAACAATGAAAAAGTATTAAAATATTCAAGGAAATGTACCAAATAACATATAAAAGCAGTGATTATAATTACACTTTACTCTAAGAGACTACAGATGCCAGTCCACACTACTATAATGATCAAAACTGTCAATCACCATAGATGGAGAAAACAAGATATTCTATGATAAAGTGAAAATTAATCAATATATATCCACAAATAAAGCCCTACAGAGGTACTAGAAGGACAATTGCAACCCGTGGAGGTTAACTACACCCATGAAAACACAGAAAATAGCCTCATACCACGAAAATCAAAAGAAAGGAAATGTGCACACACAAACCATCACCATCAACAACAACCAAAGCAAAACAAACACAAAAAAACAGGAATTAACATTTGGGGGTTATTGATATTTCTAAATATCAACGGACTCAACTCCCCAATAAAAAGACACAAATAGAATAGACGTGAAAACAGGATCCATACTTCTGCACTGCAACTTACAAGAAAGACATGCCAACATGAAAGATCAACATTAAGCAAGACACCTCTAATTTTATCATGTTCATTTATTGTCATGTTCCTTTTGAAATCTACTTAATTGGCATTTAAAATTTATAATGATCTCTGTTTCTCTACGAGAGGTAAGTTAATTTTCACTTGTTTCACATCAGAATCAGTCAGTGCTGTTTGGCATTGCTGCTACTCAATGGCTGCCTTAACAAATGAATCTGGGAACATTCCCAATAAGTCTATATTCTGAAAAGCTGCATGCCTCACATTATCTGTTCTTAGATGTTTGTCAGAATTCTCCAGTGAAGCAATTTCTACCTGAAGTTGAATTTTGTCTGTGACCACTTAAGAGATTTTTAATCATAAATTCAGTTCATATAAATTGTGTGACTCTATTGAGACTTCAATCTGTATCTGTTCCTGAATGACTTTGGAAATGTTTGTCTTTCAAATACTTTCCTGTTTCAACTAACTTATCAATTTATTCACATAAATTAATAAGAATCTATTGACATTGCGGTCTATAGTTTGACCTTACAGTATACCTCAGGCTATGATCTGTGTTTAAACTGGTTAAAGTTCAAACTGGATTTTCTAAGATGGTGATTTACATTTTGGTATTTATTTTTTTTAATAAATATAGTTAGAAACTGATTTTTTTATCGTTCTTTCCAAATCCTCGACTTTAGTCCACTCTGTGTATTTTGATATCTCTCTGTTGATTGATTATTTACTGTTCATCATCTCAGGTGTCCTGCTTATATTGAGTTTGATTTGCACAATTGCAACCTGAGGTAGGAAATTATATTAAATTCTTGAGGTTTATATCTTCCTTTTATCCTAACATATAGATTTAGCATTGTAAATTTCCCTTCCAGGTATAATTTATTTTTATTTTATAAAGTGTTTCTAATTTTCTTGTGATCTCTTATGTGGCCTGTGTATTTTTTAAATAGGTGCTTTGAATCCTCAAATAATTAGATTTCTTCTAGTTGTCTTATTTATTGATTTCAAATTTAATTCTGTTGTCTTTTATGAGTCATTTTAATTTTAACCCATTTGAGTTTAATGTCTTAATGAACCAAAATACAATGTAATTTTATTAAAGAGCCTATGAAAATCCAAAAAAATACATCAAAAATAAAATTTGATCAGTAAACAAGTAGAAGAGTTGACCAGAAATACAAGACAGATTTCACCATAATATAAAACATAACTATAACAATAATGTGAATAGGTAATCAAAAAATATTTATATTGAAGAATAATGCAGTCTTATTAGTGAAGTATATCATATATGCTAGATTAGCAATATACTAGAGGACTTGGAGATATAGGTTAACTCTAAATACTTATAGCATACTGAGGAAAGGAAATTAATATAATGACTGACATTTCAAGATATATACTTACTCTGATAATTACACATAGCATATATAATCTCAACTCTTTGTTGGAGACTAGTTAGAGATTCAAATGAGCATTATTATATTCATTGATGACTTGAAAACATCTATGATTATGTATAAGAACACTTATCCACATTACTTAATAAAACATGTAACTGAAAAATAATGAAATGACGTTCCTCACACAATAACATAGATGAAACTTAACATGCCTTGTGGGTTAATATGATAATATCACAGAAACTACTCATGCCATGTTAATATTTTAAAGAAGATGAATTGAAACAGCATTTGAAATTATTATCCAAAAATGATAAGGTTCTTCAAGAAAATCAACAAAATAGAAAAACCTTTATTCAAACTAACCCAAAGGCAGAGAGAGAATATCCATATTAACAAAATCAGAAATGAAAACGGGGATATAACAACAGACTCAAAGGAAATACAGAAAGTGAAAAGATCTCCCATGTTCTTGGGTAGGATGAATTAACATAGTAAAAATGGCAATCTTACCAAAAGCAACCTACAGATTCAATGAAATGCCCATCAAAATCCCAGCAAAATTCTTCACAGACCTCGAAAGAATGGAACTCAACTTTACATGGAAAAGCAAAAAAAAAAAAAAAAAAAAAAAAAAAAAAACAGGTTACCCTAAACAATCCTGTACAAGAAAAGAGCTTCTGGAGGCATCACAATCACAATCCCTGACTTCAAACTCAACTGCAGAGCTACAGTACTGAAAAAGCCTGATATTGGCATAAGAACAGGCAGGAGGACCAACAGAACCAAATAATATATAGAAGACCCAGATATTAATTCACACTCCATTGAACATCTGATTTTTGACAAAGAAGCAAAAAATATCAAATGGAAAAAAGAAAGCATATTTAACAAGTGGTTCTGGCATAACTGGATATCAACATGTAGAAGAATGAAAATAGACCCATATCTATCACCATGCACAAAACTCAAATCCAAATGGATCAAAGACCTCAACATAAAGTAAGGCACACTGAACCTTATAGAAAAGAAAGTAGGAAGTACACTTGAACGTATTGGCACAGGAGACCACTTTTTAAATATAACCCCAGCAGCACAGACACTAAGAGAAACAATTAATAATGGGACCTCCTGTAACTGAAAAGCTTCTGTAAAGCAAAGGAGATGGTCAACAAGACAAAAATGACAGCCTGCAGAATCGGAAGAGATCTTCACTAACCCCACATAAGACAGAAGTCTGATCTCTTAAATATACAAAGAAGTCAAGAAATTGGTCATCAAAAAAAAACATATAATCCAATAAAAATGGAGTACAGACCTAAGCAGAGAACTCTCAACAGGGGAATCTAAAATGGCTGAAAGGCACTTAACAATATGTTCAGCATTGTTATTCATCAGAGAAATGCAAATCAAAACAACTCTGAGATTCCATCTTACACCTGTAAGAATGGCCAAGATCAAAAACACTGATGACAGCTTATGCTGGAGAGGTTGGGGGAAAGGGAACACTTCTGCATTACTGGTAGAAATACAAGCTGGTACAGCCTCTTTGGATGCCAGTGTGGTGATTTCTCAGTAAATTAGGAAATAACCTTCCTCAAGACCCAGTAATACCACTTTTGGGTTTATATCCAATGAATGCTCAATCTTGCCACAGGACATGTGCTCAACTATGGTCATAGCAGCATTGTTTGTCATAGACAGAACCTGGAAACAACCTAAATGCCCCTTGAGCGAAGAATGGATAAGGAAAATGTGGTACATTTACACAATGGAGTTCTAAACAGCAAGAAAAAACATCTTGAATTTTTCAGAAAAATGGATGGAGCTAGAAAACATTATTTTGAGTGAGGTAACCAAGACACAGAAAGACAATTATCACATGTACTCACTCATGGGTGGTTTTTAAACATAAACAAAGAAAACCAGCCTACAAACCACAATCCCAGAAAACTTAGACAACGAGGACACTAAGAGAGACTTGCATAGATCTAATCTACATAAGAAGTAGAAAAAGACAAGATCTCCTGAATAAATTGGGAGAATGGGAACCGTGGGGAAGGGGTAAAGAGGGGAGAGGCAGGAAGGGGAGCAGAGAAAAATATAGAGCTCAATAAAAATCAATAAAAAAGAAAAAGCAAGCAAACAATAAATAAAAGAAAAAAGAGAGATAAATTTAAAAATCAACTTTTACAAATAAAATGAGTTAAAAAAATGAGTATACAGCCCACAGACATAGTAGAGGTATCTTATTGATCATAGATACCTGTTTTTTTCTAGATGATATGGTAGTGTATTTACTATACTTTTAACAACTTTGTGAATCATGTGACTTACTTTTCAAATTTCAAATATTAAAAATCAAATTAAAGCACATCCTAAGTATAGTATCTAAAAATATTACAATGGTTGGGATGCAAAATCAGATGCCAGATTCTAAAACAATACTGTTTCCTATATATTAGTTTGATATATCTAAAGTTTGGGATTTGACATTATGTATATAAATTTATTTCATTCTTAAAATATGCAAAATTTTACTCAATTAGTTATTTTCCCATGCTGTAGGTGTTTGAGTATGCATAGTAAATTGTTATGGTTACAAATATTTAATTTCAAAGTTATAGGTTAAAATAAGTTATATTTTGAACAAAGGTGAAGCCTCAATAAAATAAAAAAATGTTGCACTGGAAATCAGAATTCTGGACCTAGGCACTTTTAGAAACATGGTGAAGGAATAGACTTTTCTTCATGTTTTTATATATAAATCCTTACACGTTGAATTCACAAAATACCCTCCTTGTTTCTGGACTTAATGAGCTATAAAACAATTTCAAATAAGGCAGTCAAGGCAGCACAAATAATCAATATAACCAATGTAACTTCTTTGATTAATTAATGTGAGTAAAAACGTTCCATTATTCAATAACACCCATGAAAGTGTTCACTACCTTTGCACATCCATTACCAGTGTGTTATCTCTCAGTATGTACTCACTCATAAGTGGTTTCTAGCCATAAATAAAAGACATTGAGCCTATAATTTGTGATCCTAGAGAAGCTAAATAAGAAGGTAAACCCAAAGAAAAACATATAGTTATCCTCCTGGATATTGGAAGTAGATAAGATTGCCGGGCAAAGATTGGGAACTTGGGGGTGGGGATGGGATAGGGTAAGGGGAGACAGGAAGAGAAAAGTCAGTTCAAAGTCAACTCTTAAGTACCTGTGCCAAGGCTATAGCTGGATAATGTGAGCCTATTTTCTTGGTAGTAAGAGCAATATTAAGTTTGGTCAGTAAAGAGTACAGAATAAATACTTCATGAAGAGGAGGATTGTATTCCTCATTCTGTCCTTTTCTTACTCTTGTCATGATTTCGTTTATAACGCCATCCTGTGGCATCATGACTCAATCATGTCCATGTCAAGACTTGGTGATGCTATAATCCCCTTTCCATGTTCCTGCCAACACAGTCATCTCATACTCTAGTCCTTGTGTTTTCATTGACATCTTATCTCCTCTTTGTGAATGCTCACCAATGTTCAGTTTTAAAGGAGTTTTCTGTCTAGTCTGCTCCTCTTTAAATATTTCCCCAGGTATACAAAAATATTTTAAATTTCTCTTTGTATCTTTATAGTTACACTATCATGAATTAATAACCACTTAACACTTGGAATCACAAGTCTTTAATTCCAGCACTAAAGAGGTGGATACAAGAGTGATATGACTGGGTGAAGAAAAGAATATAAGGCATATTCCAGTTTTGTGGCATACAGGCTTTTGTAGTAAGATCTAATGATTCTCTGAATTTCCTCTGTGTCTGTGGTTATTTCCCCCTACAGTTTTTTAGATAAGTACCATATACCAAAGCTAAACCAAGACCAGGTGAATGATCTAAATAGACCTGTTAGTCGCGAAGAACTAGAAACTGTTATCAAAAATCTCCCTACCAAAAAAAGCCCAGGACCAGATGGTTTCAATGCAGAATTCTACCAGAACTTCCAAGAAGAGCTAATACCTATACTCCTTAATGTATTTCACAATATAGAAACAGAAGAGTCATTGCCAAATTCCTCTTATAAAGATACAGTTACCCTGATACCAAAACCACACAAAGACCCAATCAAGAAAGAGAATTACAGACCTATATCACTCATGAATATTGATGCAAAAATTCTCAATAAAATACTGGCAAACCGAATCCAAGAACAAATTAGAAAAATTGTCCATTATGATCAAGTAGGCTTCATCCTAGAGATGCAGGGCTGGTTCAACATATGCAAATCTATCAATGTAATCCACCGTATAAATAGACTGAAAGAAAAAGACCATATGATCATTTCATTGGATGCTAAAAAACCTTCGACAAAATTCAACACACCTTTCTGATAAAGGTCTTGGAGAGATTAGGGATACAAGGGTCATACCTAAATATAATAAAAGCTATTTACAGCAAGCCGACAGCTAACATTAAACTGAAAGAAGAAAAACTCAAAGCCATCCCACTAAAATCAGGAACACGACAAGGATGTCCACTCTCTCCATACCTCTTCAATATAGTGCTTGAAGTTCTAGCAATAGCAATAAGACAACATAAGGGGATCAAGCTGATTCATATTGGAAAGGAAGAAGTTAAGCTTTCGTTATTTGGAGATGATTTGATAGTATACATAAGCGACCCCAAAAACTCTACCAAAGAACTCCTACAGCTGATAAACGACTTTAGTCATGTGGTAGGATACAAGATCCATTGCTGGTGGGAATGCAAACTTGTGCAACCACTTTGGAAAGCAGTGTGGCAGTTTCTCAGTAAATTCGGGATCAACCTACCCCTGGACCCAGCAATACCACTCTTGGGAATATACCAAAGAGATGTCCTATCATACAACAAAAGTATATGCTCAACTATGTTCATAGCAGTATTGTTTGTAATAGCCAGAACCTGGAAACAACCTAGATGCCCTTCAATTGAAGAATGGATGAAGAAAGTATGGAATACATACATATTAGAGTACTACTCAGCAGTATAAAACAAGGACTTCTTGAATTTTTCAGGCAAATGCATGGAAATAGAAAACACTATCCTGAGTGAGGTAAGCCAGACCCAAAAAGAGGAACATGGGATGTACTCACTCATATTTGGTTTCTAGCCATAAATAAAGGACAGTGAGCCTATAATTCGTGTTCTTAGAGAAGGCAAATAAGAAGGATAACCCAAAGAAAAAACATATAGGCATCTTCCTGAATATTAACCTTCATCAGGCGATGAAAAGAGACAGAAACAGAGACCCACATTGGAGCACCGGACTGAAATCTCAAGGTCCAAATCAGGAGCAGAAGGAGAGAGAGCACGAGCAAGGAACTCAGGACCGGGAGGGGTGCACCCACACACTGAGACAATGGGGATGTTCTGGGTCTGAAAAAGCCTGGGATAAAACCGGTCTTGCTGAACATAGAGGACAATGAGGACTACTGAGAACTCAAGAACAATGGCAATGGGTTTTTGATCCTACTGCACGTATTGGCTTTGTGGGAGCCTAGGCAGTTTGGATGCTCACCTTACTAGACCTGGATGGAGGTGGGTGGTCCTTGGACTTCCCACAGGGCAGGGAACCCTGATGGGCTGATGAGGGAGGGGGACTTGATTGGGGGAGAGGGGGGGAAATGGGAGGTGACGGTGGGGAAGAGACAGAAATCTTTAATAAATAAATAAATAAGTAAGTAAGTAAGTAAGCAAATAAATAAATAAATAAATAAAAAAGAATATAAGGCAAAAGAAGACCGGCGCTCATTGCAGTCAAATTAGTAGAGCCAGGATTACCACTTCAGTCAGAGGATTTGGGTGAGGTAATAGGTCTCTCTAGTTTGCTGACTTCAGTGCTTCTCTGATTCTTCAGCATTCACGCCCTAATATCTAACTCTGGGTTTATTCATTAAGACCAATTAGAATTCGTGCTACAGAGTGTATCATGCTTACACAAGTATTTATTCTATGAAGAGTTGGTGGAGAGACTAATATTTTAAGGTGTTTATGTGAATCTTTTCCAGACTTATAATTACTAGATAGGTTTTATGTAGACCCAATACAATTTTCACTTTTATTCATCAGAGATGGGTTCTTTAAAAAAAAAAAGAACAAAACACACAATACAGTTTTTGAACTCGGTATTTACTATGTACTGTAAGTGGGATTGTGGCATCATCTCACTACTATTTTCCAGTATGGTTGACATTGTTATTCATATAGCTCTTATCCTAACAATCTTTAACCATTTTCTACCACTTGAAAACCCATTAAAAATTCCTGTGCATGGGGCTGGAGAGACGGCTCAGAGGTTAAGAGCTCTGGCTGCTCTTTCAGAGGTCCTGAGTTCAATTCCCAGCAACCATATGGTGGCTCACAACCATCTGTAATTTGATCTGGTTCCCTCTTCTGGCATGCAGACAGAATCCTGTAAAAATAATAAATAAATTAATTAAAAAAAATTCCTGCGCATATTCCTCTATAAGTCATTTGCAAATGACACTGTGTGGGAGAGTATTTTACAAACATTGGCAGCAGTGTGGTTTTTTATTATTTTAAAAAAAAAAAACATAAATTCTCTGAAAAACCTAGCATATCCCTAGGGAAAATCCAGTGCTAAAACATAAAAAAAAAAAAAAAAAAAAAAAAAACTTTGCAGTTGACTAGAAATGACATTTAAACTTAAGGCCTGGAGACATTTGACAATGTTCTTGAAAGCATTATGACAAGAAGCCCTTTCTATAAGTTTTATATGAATTTTCCCCTGATTCTGACAGTTAAAGATAGATTCCATTACCGAGGAGTGCAGGCATATCCTTTTAGCTCAAAATGAAAAGCTTAGACATGGCTGATAGATAAATGCTGCTTCTCCTCTGCACTGATTCTTTTTTAAGTTCCTAACTCTCAGAATAAATAATCCTAGAATATAAACAATTGTTGTTCCCTTTTCTTATAGTAAATGTTACCTGTAACAGGATGACATGGCAGAGATGGCTCTAATTCATTGTCAAATGCTTAGCCTATACTATAAATCACAGCTCCAGATTAGATTAAAACAAAACTGTAACTGTTAGGAAGTCATTATACTTTTCACGTTTTTTTCCCCAGTTAATCATTTTTCACAAGACTTGAAGATCAGAGTGATTCAATTAACTGAGCAAGGGGAATAAAAAATATGAGAAAAAAATAAACTACACTCAGAATATATAAAATATACTGAAAATGTAAATGCCCATGGGTTTTTTTGTTGTTGTTGTTGTTTATTTGTTTTTTGTTATTTTTTGTATTAGCAGTAATTTTTCCTGATACAAAATTTCTGGAACAATTTTTGTTAAATAATGGCATACACATAATGACATCATTTGTCTCAATTGTGCAAAAGGACATTCCTCAGGACATTTTGTCACCAAGTGGTTTTACTGGTTCTACCACTGTGAAAATAAACAATCTAGATAGTAAAATAGCAGAACATGTCCCTCTTCTGAGGATGTCTCTGTGGTGTCAGGACACTGCCTGTCTTAAAGCTGACTTTTCGGGGCTCACACTAGCCCTTTCTCTTCAATCTGGTATGAGTTGAGAAGTATTAATTTTTAAATGTCATTTCTAAATATTGTGGTCACAAAGACTGACCTTTCCTGGAGGAATTCCACACAAGTAAATAAAAATACTGTATTTTAAAGGTACCTAGAAAATGTGGTTGTCTTATTGTCAGTCCCTTTTAGAAATGGCTTTTGATGATTTACCAAGTAGGACATAATATGATCCCACTTGTAGAGACGATCAAATCCCGTAAGCAAAAGCTTGATTCAAAGCATCCTCTTAATCACACTTATTTCCAATTTTTCAAGTGAACTTGAGATATTCAAAACTTATGTATTTTCATAGGTAATATAGCAATGAAAATGACAACCCATGTGATGAATTGTGCCCATACATTTCAGAAAGTGAATTATTAATAAAGTACTTTGAAAATTAAAGACCAGAATTCAGTCTGTTTACAAACTGCTATGTTAAAGTCTCATATAATTAACTAGTTAAGATTGAATTCAAGATAGGTTTTTCAATTGTCTGATAAAGATGGTGAGATGTATTTCAAAGGAGTTCAAAATTGAGAATAATTCTATTTATCTTGGACAGTGATAAGATCAAAACAAGACTAAATTCCCTGGCAAAATAGACATAGTGCTATTTCCTTATTGACTAATTCTGATTTTCCCCCTTTTTCCTGTATGTGCATGCATGCAACCTTGTTTGTTTGTGTGTGTGTGTGTGTCTGTCTGTCTGTCTGTATATACACCACCATCTTCACTTGGCAGTCAGAGGAAACCTCTAGGGATAACTCAGGCCATCAGGCTTGCTGGTCCTTGCCCTTACTCATTGAGCCACTCAACCCCCAGTCACTCTTTCACAGATGGAATGATGCTGAAACTTTTACATTTCATTAGTTCCTCAGAAAGTACCCTTCCAATTATCATCATTTGATGTATCATATTTGAACCCAGAACACAAAAAAAGTGAAAGGAAAGATTGTTCATTAAAAATTATTGATAACATTCTAGTTGCAGCCTAGAATACTTGCTCTTCTGCTTAAATACTCCCAAGAGCTCCAGTTGGCACAGATGGTTATTCATGAGTCAGTAAAATCTCTTCATGTCTGTGAGTTTTTCAGATAGTAGTGCTAATTAATGAGTCTGCTATATATTACTTCCTGGGTGAAAGATTCTCAGTTCAAGAGTTTTCTAAGACTTTCTTACTCTGAGTATTTAGGTACAGAGATATACCCATTAGTCCTTCATTCCTAAAACGAAGGTACATTGAAAAGTTCTGCCACTGCTGGCTTACTGTCATGCTTTGCTTTGGTTTTTGTGCTCTCAACAGATGTAGATACAGAAGGAATCAATGTTAGCAGATCCCAAAGTGGATGGACAGTTTCCTTGCCTATTGATTTAGTTAGGAATGGCCTGAATTAGTCAATAAGTATATTCAGGAAAGATGAGAGTTGGCAGAAAAGTCAAAACTTGTTCTAAGTGATAAACTGATACTGAAAAGGGGAAACAGGTTTAATGAAGGTATACTCTTATACACAATCTATCTATCATAGATCTCACTTAATGAAGCAAATCACTTATACACAATCTATCATAGATCTCATTGCTTTCTCTTCCCAGTAGCTGACAAATTTAGCATCCAAAGGAATCATATTCTTAACTTTTTAAGGCTTCATTTGATTACACAGTTAATTAGTAATTAAATGATTTCTGGGAACTTAGTAGAGAGTGCCCAAGTATGTCTCTCAGAGCCAAAAACAGTCACCTAAAATGATTGACAGGGGATGCTATTTTACAGTCACAAAGGAATTGTTAAGCATAGGTACAAAAGCGGTGGGAGCCAGAGGTTCATCCCCAGATGTTCTAGAGAACAATGTCACCATTAACCTAATCAGGAACAATTACTTTAGTTCAGAGAGACTGTGAACTAATTTATATAATTCTAAACTTCTGTGGTTCAAAAGGTTCCTTTTTTCTCATTTCTTAGATTTGAGCCAAATGTTTAATTTGATAGCCGTAAGAGGTCCGGCAGTAAGGAATGTCATGAGGATATTACTCTTGATCAGTATGATTAAGAAGATTTAAAACTGCCTGAGATATTTCAACATGTAAAGACACAATAAGAGGGTACTGTCTGTGAAAATTCTACCAGACCCCAAATATCAGCATTCTGATGATAGACTTCCTAGTTTCTTTAAGTGCAAGAAGTGATATTCTGTTGTTGATAAGTTACCAGTATGAGGAATTTTTTGTAGCAACCTGAATGGACAAGTTGTTACAGTGTCCTGTTTCCTCTCTCTCTGCCAGATCTTCCCCACTCTAAATGAGTAGGCTGTGCAGCACTGCGGGAGGGCTGTAGGATGTAGGATGCACTGGAAAGCATAGGCTCCCCTAAGGCATATAGGGAAAGATGTGGACTCTACTTGCACAATGAAATAGGAAATTAAGAGAGTATGTGATCAAGTTGTAGAAGCTCATCAGATTCGCCATGGAAAATGTGAAAAGCATTTTAAGACAATTGCTACGTGGATCAAAAGAAAGAAAGCCAGCATTCCTTCAATGAGACTGATTCAGAATAATTAACAGTATCACTTCTTTTTAACGTATCACATTGTAGAGATGGCTTACATCAGCTCATTTGACAGAATGCATAAAACTTAATCAAGTATTGGGAAAGAAGAAATGTTTGACAAGTCACTCCTATCAGTACACAAAAGACATTCATGGTGTTCTGGAAAGAGAACTTTGTCCTATCAAGACATTTCTTGAGGTGGCTGCAGAGGAGAAAGACAGGATGTCATTAGAATCATCAAAGATGACTGGCAAATTGCTAATGTCACACAAGAAGACATGGAGTAAGACATGATCCGGATGTTCTAGCCTCATATTTAAGTTGCTGTGGTTCTGTATGACTGGCAGTGAATACCTTCCCATTTCACGGATGGTGTGAAAGAACAATCGGAATACAGTTCCAAGTTAGAAGCTATTCGCGGGAGTCCACATCCTGCCAAAATTTAAATAATAAAGCATCATTGCATTGCATTTGAAGTCAGGGTCTAACAGGAAGCAATTAAGAATAAATGGAAGCAGAAAGGCAGGACCCTGATATCTCTCTTTGTTAAGAGAAAATTATAACAGGGCCAAAGAGAAAGACTGCTCAGAACAAACCACAGAGAAAGATTCCAGCACAGACTAACACTTGTGTAAAATGGACCTTGGATTTCCACCCTGTCAGGATTGTGAGGAAAATGGTATGTGTCACCCACTAGCCAACAGTATTTTTTTTACAAGCATATCAAAACACAAGCAGCATCACAGAATCACCTTTTGAGTCCATCAATGGCCCCAGAAGAATGTTCTGCAAAATCAGCTTCTTTTGTCACAGTAACGATTATTACAACAAAGAAGGCCATGTGAACTTGGAAGTTTCAACATGGATTCCAATAAGGAAACCAGTCAAGCACCATAAGCGAGAATGAATTAGGCATAGCAAATCATAGATGACTGGGTATGTGACAACAGATAGTTGATAAACAGTGCAGTCAGCACAAGACAATAAACATGGACTCCTCACTAATACCTGAATAAAACATCATGACATTTCTTCACAACTTCTATGGAGTAGGCTTTCCTATAGGCCACCAACCAACTCCCAAATCATGACACAGAAATTTATTATTAGTTAGGAATGCTCAGCCTTAACTTAAACACATTTCTTTCTAGCTCTTGAAACAACTTATTTTTCATCATCTATATTTGCCTCTATGATTCCTACCTTTCTTTCTTTTCATATGTCCTATATTCACTGCTTCTTATGTCTGGATGGCTGGCAGTGGCTGGGCTCTTGGCATGTCCCTCTCTCTCTCCCACATTCTCCTCCTCCTCCTCCTCCTCCTCCTCCTCCTCCTCCTCCTCCTCCTCCTCCTCTTCTTCTTCTTCCCAGATTTCTTCTTCTTCCCAGATTTCTTCTTCTACTTATTCTCCCTTCCAGCCAGCCCCACCTATCCTTCTCCTGCCTAGCTTTTGGTCTTTCAGTTTTTTTTAGACCGATATCAGGTGAGTTAGGCAGGCCAGGCAAAGCAAATGTAACACATCATTATCAAAGACATCAGAAACAAATGTAACACACCTTTACACAGATAAGGTAACATCCTGTAGCATAAACAAATGTAACACATCTTTACACAGTTAAAGTGATATTCCACAACAAATCTATTATACATTAAATCTTCCCTGGACCTCCATCTTTGTGAAGACTCGGGCTCTTTTGGCTTGTCTCTAATACATATGTGTTAGGGATAGCTTCCATAATCTCACTTCATTCTTCAGTTCCTCAATTCTCGTTTTCTTGACAAGAAAATCTTCCAAATATTTATTTTATATTTATATTTGTGAACAAGTTTTCTCTCCATCTCTCGCTCACCTTTACCCAGGCATTTTCTCCAATCATGCTAGTGTTTTACAATTTAAATGTATCGATAACCTGCATTATTGAGATCATAGTCAATCTTCAGTTTTAGTTTTACTTGGCTCATCCACAGCATATATCAGGGGTCATCCTGATTGTCCTCTTGTCTCCTTCATGCTTTTCCATATCAGTTTCTCATTTTTTTTCTCCTTCATTCCTAGGTCTTCAAAGTTTAAGTAATCTAAATGCTTAATTTGTAGGCAGTTCTTCTTTGCCTATTTATAGCCACTTCATAGTGGTTTTCTGTGGTAACATAACATGTGGATGTGGGTGTCTAAAGTCACATCTCATGTAGAGATACTCTCCTTTCACTCAGGCATCAGCCCACTATGTTCCATCACTGTCACTTCAATACTTAACAAATATCTCAAATTGAACATATTCAAAGCAGAAAACCCTTCAAGCCATTTTATCCACAGACCTCCCCAAAGACAAGTTTCTTCAGCTTATTCGATGAGATCCCAATCAAGCCATCTTTGTCTCCAGTGTTTAGTTACATGTTTTTCATTTAAAAAATAAAAAATATGTTAGATTTATGTGAAAACGAACATTTTTCTAGATCCTGTGACCTAATCAAACTTCTCCTGAAGTATTATGACTTAGCATCATATTCATCCATTTGATTTTATTTTCCCCACCTAAAATACATTCTGAAAAAAATTGGCTATTATTTTCCCCTCAGAATTCACTAAAATAAATAGAATATTTTCCTAAATAATAGAAGAGTAATAAAATGAGGTATAAGGATAGATCACATAGATGAAGCATTTGCTTATCACTTGGGAAGCCTTTGGTATCATTCTCAGTGAAACCCATACACAAGCACACACACACTCAGAGATAAGGGGCAGGGAATGCAAATGATAAAAGAGCATTTGTGTGTGGTTATGGCAAACAAAAGAGTACCTTTATTTTCTCAATTACATAGGAAATGGTGTCATTAGCTGAGAAAGGTGCGTACATGTGGGACTTAATGGAGAAGAGAGATCATGTAACTATTTGAGAAATGAAAATTTAATTACTGCCCTCATAGCCTGCCATCATTTTCAGTTTTCTCCCTGTCTCTCTCTCTCTCTCTCTCTCTCTCTCTCTCTCTCTCTCTCTCTCTCTCTCCAGACAAAATGAAGTAAATTTAATATTTAGGTATATTTTAATATGTTATTTATGACTACTGTCTATAGCCTCAGACATGTTTTCCCAAGAAAAACAGCACTTTCTACTCTCAAAAGAAAATTTAAAGTTAAAAGTAAGAGGTCAAAACACATATGAACTTGAAGTGGAGGATAATGGTGCTTTTGACCCAGAGCCATGCTGAAGTGCAATGAAGACTGGTTATGAATTACCACTGTGGCATCAGCCCTTAAACCATGACCTGCTGGTCTGCAGTATGTTGGCAACTGAACCGTGGCCACAAGGTAATTTTCTAGCAGAGAGTCAGTCACATATTAAAAGGTCTTAGGCCTTCGCTGTACAGCTGTACTCATAACGATCTGAAAGTTCTGCACAGATGGGAAACATCGCAGAATGTGCAAAGGTTGCAAAGCGAGTCTTCCAGGGAAATCTTACATGAAAATCTCTAAACTGAGAATCAGACATATGAGGGCTTGATATTCTGTTTGTTCTGGGCATGTGTTATAGACTTCCTTTAAATTGAATTTCAATTTTTTCTGAATTTACATAAAAAATTATTCTAAATCACAGAATAGAAGAAAAATATTTTAAAAGCCTAATTACATGCAAATTGATAAACATGTATACACCCATATGTATGTATATGTATATATACAATATAAAAATACAGAAATCATATACTAGTTTCCTTGAGATAAAACAATATCTGAAAATTCTTCTCATTTTGAATTTTTTGTTTGTTTATTATGTTGGGGGATTTTTAAAAAATTTCTATTATATTACTTTACTTTTCTATTTTTCTTGTATTTTTAAGATACTGTCAATGAACAAATCTATATATAAGGTTTTCAAATATATATTAAATGCGCAGTTAAAATAAAACTTCATTCTCTTTTCTGTTTCACTATTTCATTTTGTTTTCTTAGTCACCTCAGAAATTAATTTAGAAGAATTAACCTCACAGTTTTCTATCTGATAATCCTAATAAGTAATAAAATGATTTGTGTATAAGAAGGTATCAGGTATATGTTATTATGAAATTAAGTCTACTCATAAAATTTTATTATAAAATTGTGTGACACTTTCATCTTGGTAGGCCAAGGAACAGAGAGCATAGTCCAGAATCAAACATGGATATAATCTACAAAAGCCTTCTCTAATAATCCACTTGTCCTAGTTAGACCATATATTCCAAAAACTCTTAAACCTCCCAAAACAGGACCACCATCAAGAACTTAGCATTCAGATACAGGAATCTGGGGGGATACCAATTTTCATTCAGTCTATATTAGACAGCATTTTTTCCATTATCTAAGACTACAGTATATGTTTACACAGTTTACTTGTACTTCATTCAGATGATGGAGCATCTATTATTATACATTCATTCATTATATCAATGTTTTTTATTCTCTTTTTTCTTCTATTTTTGCTTTATTATCATCATCATCATCATTATTATTATTACAAATTTTCATCTCCTCCCATTTCCCGCCCCTTCCCCCCATTCTCCCTCTCCCTCCCTTTCCAGTCCAAAGAGTAGTCAGGGTTCCCTGCCTGTGGAAAGTCCAAGGTCCTCCCCCTCAATCCAGGTCTAGGAAGGTGAGGATCCCAACAGACTAGGTTCCCACAAAGCCAGTACATGCAGTAGAATCAAATCTTAGTGCCATTGTCCTTGGCTTCTCAGTCAGCCCTCCATATCAGCCACATTCAGAGAGTTCGGTTTGATCACATGCTCCATCAGTCCCAGTCCAGCTGGCCTTGGTGAGTTCCCATTACATCGGCCCCACCGTCACAGTGGATGGCCGCACCCCTTGCAGCCCTGACTTCCTTGCTCATGTTCTCTCTCCTTCTGCTCCTCATTTGGACCTTGCGAGGCTCCAATGTGGGTCTCTGTCTCTATCTCCATCCATCGCCAGATGAAGGTTCTATGGTGATATGCAAGATATTCATCAGAAGCCGGGCGGTGGTGGCGCACGCCTTTAATCCCAGCACTCGGGAGGCAGAGGCAGGTGGATCTCTGTGAATTCGAGACCAGAGACCAGCCTGGTCTACAAGACCTAGTTCCAGGACAGGCTCCAAAACCACAGAGAAACCCTGTCTCGAAAAACCAATATATA
>NW_026068024.1:3916362-3951876 GCF_014885135.2 Alexandromys fortis | reverse complement strand
TCCCACCCCCACCCCCAAGCTCTCAATTTTTATATTGGAATTTGAATCAAGATCCTTGTGTATGCTGAGGAATTACATTACCTCTGAGTACATATCCAGCTCTTGGTTTATTAAAGATATGGTCTTATTATTAACACAAAACTGGCTTTGTAAGTTCAGTGTAGCCCAGGGGGGCCTCAGAGTTACAGTCACACTGCCTTAACCCTATCCAGCCCTCATCATCTTAGTCACAGTAGTTTCACAGAAATTTGAATGAGACCGATCTTATAAAGCATTTCTCAATAGTATTGTGTTGGCCATTCTGCATCATTTTGACTATATTTAAAGAATTTGAAATCAGATGTTCAATAACCCAAAACTACCTCACTAAAATTTCAATTTAATTCCCATTGATTCTATAGATTGACATTTTGATAATAAAATTTTTTCCTACTCATTAATATGTAGTATCTGTATAATTATTCAGAAATTTAATTTTTCACTGTGATGAAGTTATTTCTCAAGTACAACTTATTGATATTCTTTTTGGATTTATATGTAAGTATTTTATATTATTGTTTACTAATAGAAGTGGAATTTTTTTTACACAAAAGCTTCATATGTTTATAGTTTGATTGTAGACTCAAACAAGAATTATTTGTGTTAATGACTTGTTCCCAAACCGGTGGTGCTTTTTGGTAGGTGATAAAACCCTCAGATATGGAGCTCAGTGTTAGGAAGTTAGGTCATATTATGTATGTTCTTGTAAGGCATTTGGGGGAATTCCCCATCTCTAATGAAGTCTTCCTTGATCAAGCGTTCCTAATGAAATATTGTTCCACCACAGGCTCAAAACATTGAACTAATTGATCTTGAGCTAAATCTCTGAAACTTTGATACAAAATATATCTTGCTCTTTCCACTTTAGTGTTTTGTCACAATGATAGGAAAATATTATGTTTATGGATTATTATAGCTATTTTCTAAGGATACTATTACAATACATCAAAGATCTGGCCCATTACAACAATATAACTTATTATCTCATAGTTATTGATAACAGGAGAATCAATTCAAACTTCATGAGCCACAGTCCCCTAGAAAGAGGAAGTGAAGGTCTATTCCAAAAAACTTGGATATTCAACTATTGGTAATAAACTTTATCATAACTTTAATCTCCATAAAAAGCCCTTCTCTTAATCCTGATATCAATAAGTCCTTTATCATTTTCCTAGTTAATTTACAAGTATATCAATTTAATCCATGTTTTCAAAAGGGAAGCTTTTTACTATTTTTTTAATTTTTCCATTATATTTGTTAATTATTTTTGATGTCTATTTCTATTATTCTTCTTATTGTAGGCTTATATTTGTGCTCTTTATTTTCCTAATATTCCTTTCTTTTTTTTCTGTTTTTGTTTGTAGGTTGAATTATAACATTAGTTTTTATTTCCTTGACATGGAACCTGACTATATTGCCCAAGTATGAAATGTGTAACTTTAACTTTATTTGTCTATGAAACTCGAGATTTTTTCACCCTTGACTCATAAGTACAATAAAAATTATCCCAAATATTAAAACTATTGGAAGTAGTTTTATGGTATTACACATAAAATGTTAAAAGTTAATGCTAAAACATTAATTAAAATTCAAGAAGATATCTTCAATGGAATGTCAAAAAGAAACAAAAACTATTTAAATATTATTCAAAGTATGTATAGGAGTAAAATAACTATGTTATGATGTCAAATGTTTATTTTATCAAATAAAAATAAAAATATATTTTAAAGAGCATTAATAAGAAGAGAAAGGAATAGATATGATAATTAGAGTCAACTGAGTAAGCAAAAGTGACAGATTTATAAACTATAATTTATGAAGAAATGTCAATAATAATATTAACAAGCACTAGAAAGAAAAGAAAAAATAACTGATACCCTATTTCTCATTAAGCAATTTTGTGGTTCATGTTTTTAATGTACAAATATGTTAATGTATGAATATTCAATGCTGCACAAAAGGAGTGATACAAGGTCTGTACTATTCCAGGACTCATAATCCAGATGCCATGTCCTGTAGACTTCCTGTTTTCTGCTTCCAGTGTTTCTATGAATAGAGGATAACTTTCTAATATTTCAGTTTTGTCCTTTTGTTATTAAGGAAGTAGAAAAACAGAGATCTTCTCATGATATTTCTAAAAATTTCCTAAGTTTCACAAACAAAATAATAGAGTGAGATTGACAATCTATCGAAAGCCAACCCAGTCCAGCTCTGCTGACTTCCTCCCAGGGTTCAGTTAGGTTGCCTGAGAGTAGTGGAAAGGACTTAGAAAATTTCTAGTCTGGGAGGTTACAGAATCAACTTGCATGCTTGCAGCTCCAATCATGTCTCTTTATCGTTTTGCATTCATTCTAACTTTCTTATCCTAACAGTCCATAATTTCTTAGCTCTAATTCCAATTCTCTGTTACAAATCTCTGTTCCAATTCATTCTTTTCCTAATTACTCTGCACTCCTTTTTCTTCTTCATTCTCCAGTTTTCTTCATCTTTCTACATTCTTTGCTCTTCCAACCTTACTTTTTCTGCTGTTAAAAATTCCCAATATCCATTCATTAACATCTTGTTAGTAATAAAAAATAAACTACAAGAAAAATTCTCAGGGACACCAGCATTCTTTGAAGATATGTAGGGAAATTTATTAGCTACTTTGTAGCCAACTGCAGCTACAGCTGTGAGGAGGTTCCAGCCATCTCCTAAAGGGGCAGTTACAAAGGTTACAGGGGAACTAAACTAAGCCAATGAGAAATCTAAGGTAGAGGCAAAGAATATGTACACATTTTTTTCATTTCTTAAGAGTGATAAATGATATCTGGGCATGGTTAGTCTATTAGGTGCTATTGATCTCTTGAAGGACTATGATATAACAAGGACAGACACCTGCAATACCACCGCAATTCATCTTAAATCCGTGAAGGACTTATATCTAGCAAGGTCAGACACTTGCAATTCCTCTCGGTGAAAGTTCCCTCCTATGATCTCTCAGCAAGGACTTCTGGCTGGCCAATTCATCCTAACACAAAGTAAGTTATAGAAAACACATCTAAGTTTCTCACCATAATGTGAGATCATAGTCATCTTTCTGATCATTCACAAATATATGTGCCCAACATGTAGCAAAGGGTTTGGCTGTCTTATTTTATGTGCCAGAATTGCACAGGTTGGGGAAAAGTCGTCCTACTAACAGATACAGCAAAATCATGCCTGACATATGAGAAATACATTGCTTGAGAGTCCCAAAGCTGAGTTAGAAGGGGAGTGTGTTATCTAGCACATAAGAGAATTTGCAATTAGATACAGTCAGCTATTCAAAAGGCAGTATGTTCTATGGGCCATGCCTGCTTGAATTTAGCCTCCATCAGATTTGTAAATCTCTGGTGGGTTGGCCTTCGAAATGTCAGCTGACCTAATAAGAAACGTTGTGGATTCCATGATCAGTCCGTCCGAAGGAAGTAGAGATCCATTGCACGATGTCTTTGTGCATATGGCAGTGGGGAGAAGGTGAGAAGCAGGACAAAATAGTAAATAAATAAATGCATCATCTTTTTTTGAGGAAACAAAGGAAAACTGTGGATAGGGTAAAGTAAATCATTGCCTTGTTCTACATAATAGATGAAGTTATCACTTCAGTGTGCTACCTCATTTAGCGGAAAATATGCCAGCCCAATCTGCTTCTGAGGACAAGCACAATTAATGTACCTCCTCAGGCTTTTCCCTTGATGAATCTGAGAGGAGGTAAGAGATGGTGGCTCAAGGACCGGCATTTTATGTTTTTATTACTGATTGATTAGTTGACTGATTGATTACTTGATTGATTTTAGCCACTGTATTGACCTTGAGCTCTGATATATTTACACAAGTTCTCCATTAATAGATATATTGCTACCTTTTAAAAACTGTATTACTGACCCAAGGTTCGTTAGTCTTCCAGGCTAACCTTAAGAGTCCAGGAACAACCTTGAACTCCCAATCTGCGAACCCTGTCATCAAGCTGGTGGCATTCCAGGTCTGTGTCACAATCTAAACTGTAGAATTGGTGAATATTTAGAGTCATATTAGGGATTTCTCCTGTTCACGTACTTTCAAGGAAAAAAAACTCTTTTATGCACAAGTCACAATTGCAGGCTTATATATTTCTCCAGTAATGTCATCTCCTTCTGTCCATCTTTTTTCTGAAAAGGGCTCACTCTCCATGTTTGCCCAAATAGACAAAGTTTCTATCAATTTTCTATGAATGAGCCATCTTTCTCCCATAATTATTTATTCTTTATTGTCAGCAAGCTTCATAATACTTGAATTTTACATTAATAAAGTTTATTTTTAAAATCTTTGGCTTGCGTTTCTCTTTCTTAACTCCCGGGTCTAGTATCTGCTAAGAGCTAACAATATACTGTGAGTGGTTTCTATTATCTCATTTGCTATCAATAACACAATTCATTAGTTATAGATATAGTTATTAGGAGATACCCAAAGGCAAGAGGGTTTTGAAAGCTGAATACACCAGAGGGAAGCATGAGAGTTTATAAGGGGTTTTCCATGTGCCTGAGTTGGCTGTATTTGAGAGCTGGCATTCATCCAGAGAGTAGCATATGGTTCTTTCTCATGACAAAAAGCAGTAAGTAGTGCCTGTTGGAGCCCTGAAAGTCCATTTAAGCTCCTATGTAGCTCATGGGCTAGAATTAAGAATGTTTTCTTCCTGAATGATTTCATTTCAAAGAGATGGCTCTCAGCCCTGGAAGAGATTGTAGTATGTGGTAGAATTTATCTCTAATAGTCACAAGACCCTCTAAAGTAAATACTGACAGAAGGAAGTTCGGCTTATCTGCCTATCAGAAGGTTTTGGCTATATAAACTTCTATACTGACACTAGGAAGCTTTGTCAGCAGGAAGGGACTATGCTAAGGTTATTCTAGAACAGTGTTTCTCAACTTGTGGGTCTCAACTTTTGGGAGACTCAAATGACCTTTTCACAGGGATCCTCAAGACCATGTCTAAACAGTTACTTACATTGCAATTCACAACAGTCGCAAGATTACAATTATGAAGTAACGGCAAAATTAATTTTATAGTTGGGGGTTACCACAACATGAGGTACTAAAGAGTCACAGCATGAGGAAGGTTGAGAACCACTGTCCTAGAAAAAAAAAAAAAAAAAAAGACCTTAGATGCCTGAAGCCTGACTAAAGTTTGTTGAGGTCTGTGTAACTGCTGAAATTAATTTGAAAGCTACACTGGCCCAAGGACCATGTAAATTTCAAAAATGCTGGTCATTGTAGTTCTTGGAAAATAACAAAGCCACCTGAGAAATAAGGTGGCCATAAGGTTTTGCTGGTAAAAAGCCCCTACCATAGATGTCTTGTGGCTACACACAGAGATTCCAGGAAAGTAGTCCTGAACAGAATTCATCCTGATCACTATTTAATCAGAGGTTGCTTTAAATTTGGCTCAAATTGTGGAACTGTTATTTCTCTCACAAATCTCATGATTAATCGTCTATTACCACAAGGGTTTGATTGGTGTCTCCATGGGCCAAGGAAATTTTCAAAGTTCTCACTCATAAATTGTAAATTTAAGTTTTATCAATACACATTATTTTAGAGAACTAGTGGGTAAAATAATTTCTGGTGATACTTGGAAAGAAATATTTCTGCACCAGCTCTTATGTCTCTAGCTGGTGTTCATCACTCCTTTCTTTCTGTACACAATCCGTCTTCCCTTTACTCTCAGAAAGCAGCTCTGTCCATAGTTTCTTTCTCTGTCTGAGACTGAACATTTCCTTTCAGAAGGTTGTCACTCGTCAGCAGTCATCCCCAAGCTGCCCTATTACTTCCCACTGGAGACGATCACGGAAGATACTGATATTTGCCTTAGAAAATTCCCTGTGCTCTGAATGTGTTGTTCCTTTCCCTATCCTCTGAGGTCAGGCTGACTTCCCTGCTCAGGCAGAACCAATCACTCCATCCATTGCCTGTGGTGATATGTTGTTTGTGCTAACAAATAAAGCCCGTCTGAAGATTAGTGTGCAGAGCTAGTCACACTAGTTAGCCTTAGAGGCCAGGTAGTGGAGGCGCACACCTTTAATCCCAGCACGCAAAAGAGACAGAGACAGGAGGATCTCTGTGAGTTCAGGACACCCTGAGTTCTACGAGATTAAATCAGTCTAAAAGTGAAACAGAGTCAAGGGCTGGCAGCTCACATCTTTAATCCCAGCACTAGGGAGATGGAGATGAGAAGTGATTTGGCTGTGTGAAGAAATAGGAGGAGACAGAAGCTCAGCATTCAGTCAGCCTGAAGATTCCTAGAGACAGGATTGCCTATTTGGCCTGCGAATCCAGTAGAGATAAGTACTAGTGGCTGGCTGCTCTGCTTCTCTGTTCTTTCTGCATTTATCTCTATATCTAACTCAGGGTTTTTATTATTAAGACCAATTAGAATCAGTGCTACAATTGACCCTCTTAAACAAACAACAAACAAAGAACAGGTATGCATATCATGAAAAGCCTAGAGTACCTGGCTGGCTGGATTCTCACATTTCAATTTGATAGAAACATGGCTGCAGCATCTGATAGAAGCTAGTCCACCATTATAAGTAGGAACTCTAAGCCTACAGGGAATACGGGAGAACAAATATCCTTAGTGGATCTCAATGTTTAGGAGCAGCCACCTCTCTTTCTGTTTTCTGATCTACATCCATATAGTATAAAAACTGACCTAGAAAATTAAAATTAAATTAATCAAAAATTTCAAGTTATGATGATGTATGACTTGAAAGTTTCCCTGGGTAGTATTGACAGCACAATGGTCTTTGCAAATGAAAGAATTGTCAACCTTGAGAAATTATTGTATACAAAATAAAACACATTAAGATAATATATAATACAATGAGCATACTGAGCAATTTGTCTAAACTTAAAAAAAAATGAGAAACTGTTGAGGTTTAAAACAAAAGAGAAGAGGAAAAATGTGAGATAAAACCTTGCTATTTATAAATAAAAAGCTACAAAACTATAACCAAGGGGTGAGAAGAGAAATGGAGGAGTGAGGGAGGGGGGTGATTATCAACCACAGAAGTATAGCAATATTCATGCCACACTGATTCCTTTGAAATTCATGAGATAATATGAGATGATTATTATCAGTTTTATAATCATATATTTGATAACAGTTACAATGAACCAATTTACTGAAAGTGATAAAATACCAAAACTCATTCAAGGAAATAACCTAGATAACAAGATATTAATATAAATACTAAAGTCTTTGAACTAATAATTAACTACATTCTAGGAATAAACAAAGAATTATATAACAGGCTAGGGTAGTTTCATTGGTGAAAAAATATTTTAAAAATGTTTAATGAAAAAGTGATATTTAACAAAATTGCAACATTACATATTTCAGGGAAGATCCTATCAGCTCTATACCAGAAAATTCTTTAAAAACAGAAGTGGAAGGAGACATTCTCAATTACTTTCACAAGGCAGCATTGCTCTGGTAGCAAGCTGGAAAGAGACACTCCAGATCAGTATAAACTTAGCAGTACCTGACAAACAAAACAGAAACAATTGAGGCCACCAGGATAAAATGATAGGCTTATTCAGCATTGCTAATTCAATGATTACAAGTTACAGTTTATAAGAAAACAACTGATGTCCCAAACACTTACGTGATTTAGGGAATGACAAAGGAAGGTATCAGTCTGCTAAAGTGGGGAGACACTGTCAGACTTTCACAGTCTCAATTGCACCTCCTGACATACTACTTTTAGTAGGAAATGCGAGCTATCAAGAAATGATTTTAGTGCCCGACCCATCTAACCTTCCATTGATTAATATGACTGCTCTATATCCAATCTTCTTCCAGATCAAATGCAATTCTGTAGAAATATAATAAAGTTGAAAGTTTCAAAGTATCATTTCAATGTCTTATGCCCAGAAACTGGAATTTGCATTAAAATCCAAAGACTTGTACAAAATATGAAACTATCTAAGGAAGTATTCATAAAAGTTGGGATATAGTCCTCAAATATTAACCATCATAATAAACAGAATTATTATCATAGCTAAGCAAAAGCATGTGGCTATCATCTACAACAAGCTGGATGAAACTGGAATTCGCTGTGTGAGGTACAAAAGGTCAGGATTCTGAGCAAAGCAACATAAGCAAGAAGGAAGCTATGTCTTCACTCTTCTGTAACTTCAATGCAAGTTTTCATAGTTTTCTATGCTTTGAATAATAAAGAAAAAATAACAGGCTGTTGGGTGATAGCTTTTTTATACTTCAGAATCTTCATTCATGAGTAAGAATGCTTACATTATTAAAAAGTTAAAAGCATTCTTTTATTTTTCAATAAATTTTCATAATTTCATAATTTTTATTATCTTAATTTTCATTCATTACTTTGTAAATAGCATTATTATGTGAGGAATTGTTGACTAAAATCTTTCTTTTAAAGCTACCCAACTCACTTGTTTCTATCTCTTACGTTTCTATTTGTCAAATTTTCTTGTTTCCATACTGAATCCCAAATGTTGTCCTTATGAACAAAGCATGGGCTCCCATACCTCTGTCCTTGCTTCCTTGTTTTTCTGTACCTACTTAATATACAGAAGCGTCAAAGAACTTCTCCTGAAAATTACCTGAAAAGTTTATAGAAATGATTGTATTTACAGATAAAACAGAAACCAGAGATTTTTCTGTGCATCAAGTTTTACTAATATTATCAAGAAAGCACATAATAAAACTGCAAAGGCAGGGAGCAGCAGAGACCTCACACGTAGCCCTCCAAATGTTCATTGGACATGCTCTTTGCTTCAGGCTAATGGAAGAAAATTATCTCTCACAGCAGGGAGAACTTGGGCACTAAAACATGTTCATTTTCTACCAGAAAAAAAAAATGTTTAACTTAGGTGACATTTACCAAAATGCCACACGTCTTGAATTCATAGGTGCTAGGACTGCTTACTATAATTTATCCTAAAACAAGGATACTTAACTAAGAAAATTGCTAGATAAAGAATGTATCCCAAGGGAATGTCATTTGTATATCAAGCAGTGTTATAAATACCAACATGTTTACTAGGAAAATGCTATGCACTGCATTTATCTCTGTATTTTCAAATTATCGCACAATAAAAGAGACAGCATTTTATTAAATGTTTCTTCTTAAACTTAGTGCTCAGCTACTGCCTCTCTGTCATCTCTTAAAAATGCCTTGCCATTTGCTGAAGTGAAGACATTATCTACATCCAAAAGAGGCATTTGCTCACCATCCTAGCCTTTTGAACCACTGCTCTGGCCCAGCACTACTGTGGACACTAGTGTTATCATTTAGACTTCTTCATCCCAGTTCTTATCTATGAGTTCTCCACACAGTGTAGTGCATGTGTCTATGTTACTGCCTTGCTTTGGAGCTGTGCTGTCTTTAATCACTCCTCATGAGCTCAAGATAAAAGTACCATAAATAAATAGCCAGAGTTCTCAATCCCTACTCAGTAAGTATCCCTTACCACCTACATAGTATGGAAATTAAAATTCAAGATAAACCTCTTTTGTAACCCATTTTTTTTTAATTTCTTTATCATGTTGACCTCTAAGGACCTCCCCATGAATAAGGAAACTGTAAGTAGGCAACTGCTACTTCATTAAAGCCATGGCAAAAGGTCTTTATGTAAATGGAAAGCACCATGCTTCTGGGAACACTTTCTACACTGAGATTGCCTTATTTGGTTATCCGGCTTCTCTAAAACATCTGCTCTCCAACAGAACGTGCAGCTATCCTGGACTCCTACAGGTTAAATGCCCCCAGATATATTGTAGTTCTAGCTCCAACTTCTCCCTGTGGCTGAGAGCTTTTTTTATATAAAATGATTGAAGATATGACCAAATTAAGATAAGGACTCCAGAGGAAGTTTTTGACAGGTTGCTAGAGCCCCTCTCTGAAGAGAAAATGGTTTGTGAAGAGACACAGACAGAAGGAACTCCATGATCACAGAAGCTAAGGTAATGATTTGTAGCTAGCTGCAAATTATCAAATGCTAAGATTTATCCCACCTACCAGAAGCCACAAGGAGGAATGGAGTGATTCCATACATAGTCCTGGGGAAAATATGGCTTCAGAACTTTAGCCTCCAGATGTGAAAAAGGATAAATTTTCCATTGTTTGAAGCTATCAAATTTGTGATCATTTGTTGAGTAGAGCTAGGAAATTGGTGTGTAGACTGATGGAGATGATGTGCCCCTGAGACAATTTCACAAGTTATAGAGGAACAAATGTCAGTAAGGATGAGAACTCTGGGGGGATAGAACAAATCAGGTCCATCAGTACAGTTACCTGGGTGCTCAAGTTCAGACAGAACAAAATCGTAAATTCATAGAAAATCCATTGGTTCACAGAAAGGCAGGGTTTTCATGAAGGAAAAGGAAAGAACTAAGCTATCTTTTTAGTCATCATTAGCATCCCATCCCTGTGAGGAGGGCTAGGGGGGCTGTCTGAATTAATGAAATTATTTCTAGCATTATAGAATCCTAGATGGAATATACCTGTAAAAACAACCAAGAAAGTCAGTTTGCTATTAGTATTCAGAAAGTAATCAAATATCACCAACTTTTCCTAGAGCAACATAAATAATCCATACTTATCTCCAGAGAGGAGGATTAAAGTCTGTCCACCTGCATGTATGGAAGAACTAGAAACCAAATGTGTGCCCCAGTAACCTTGGTGATAATGAAGCAGCACTCATAGTAAGCCATCTGTCCATCTATTCACTTATCTGTCTATCTTCTATCACCTCTATCTATCAAGCAGTCTATCTATCTATCTATCTATCTATCTATCTATCTATCTATCTATCTATCATATGTCTTATAGACAACTGTGCATGTATGAGATGGGGAGGTGGAGAAGGAGAGATATGGAGATGCGGCGAACTCCCTGACCAGCAGGAAAGAACAGCCACCAGACAAGGATTCTTCCCAAATCACGTTTTATTGGAGCCTCTTGGTTGAAGGGAGAGCAGAAAACGAGGGGCCCCGAGCTCTGTGCTGTAGTTGCTTATATAGGGAGTCTGCCTAGCAACCTTTGATACTTTAACTGCTTCTCTGGAGACCCGCCGGCCAGAAAGAAAACAAACCTCCTTGTCAATTACAGACCACAAGGAAGTTCCCCTGCCGGTCAGGGGGAGTGTGGGCAGCTAGATCACAACAACTCATCCTGTTTCCTGGTGGAAGAACTGCAACCTTTATTATGGTATCAAGCGAGGCCGGGGCCAAATGCCATCTTGTAATGGCAGCCACTCAAATCGGCTCCCAGCATGGAGAGATGGAGAAGAAAAGGAGAGAGACAAAGTGGAGACAATACTTGTCCCATAGCTGATGTGGGAGTGTCATATATCAATCTGTTGATTTCATTGGTTAAGTTATAATAAACCAGCTGCTTGGCCTCATGGCTTGGAACATAGATGGGAGGAGTAAACAGAATAGAATTCTGGGCGGAAGAGGAAGTGAGGTCAGACTCTGCTCTGCTCCCAGAGAGACCTGACAGCTCTGCTCTCCGGAGCACAGACACCATGCTCAACTCTCCCAGGATGGACAGAGGCTAGAATCTTCCCGGGGTGCTTACACGCATTATTAGAAATGGGCTAGTCCAGGTGCGAGAATTAGTCTGTAAGGGCTAGAGTTCATGGGCCAAGCAGTTCTTAAATGAACACAGTTTGTGTGTTGTTATTTCGGGCATGAGCTAGCCAAGCGGCCGGGGTGTTGGGGACGCAGCCCCGCCACCGCTCATATTTCAACACATAGCATCTGCTCAAAGGCTGTTTAGGGATTTTTTGGTGACTCCTGCCGAAGCTAGTACTCAGCATTATACATTCCTTACAGAAATATAGGACAACAAACTATTGATTGATATATCTTTGCTTTGTCATTTCTAATTAAATTTGGTACATTTACAGAGCAACTGTACTGACCAGTGCTTTCTCGTAGGTGATTCAGATTAATCACGGCTGAAGCCACTTGCAGGTTTTGGCACTGCTTCTGTTTTGATAAGCAAAACTGGGTGAGATTTAGTTTGGGCCATCTGCATCAATCTTTGTTTGGATGACTAAATGAATCACTATAAAACCACATTGTCTAAGTGGTCGATGGGATTTGGTAACACTCAAAGTTAGTGATTACCTGGTCTTATATTTCCTCTGGATTTTCTACTGTTGGTGCTATCACCTGCAGCTTTTATTGCAAACATTAGAGGCACGCTGCCAGCACCCATTTCATGATATAAAGCTGATCTGCGCAGCCCGAAACCACACCACTCAGCACTTTTAAGAAAATGAAACAATTTGCAAATTCTTGAATGATAGATCGCAATGAGGAAACACAGCATACTGCACTTGGAAACTAAAACTGCAGCAGTAACTCTGATGAGAAATGCTCACCCCATGCATACAGGTTTGGGAGAGTCTTGGCTAGCATTGGATACCTGGCTATCATTATGAGCAGCATTCGTTGTGATCTCCAATTTTCCACAGTCAGATATAACACATTCTTTGAGTATCCATGAGCAGAAAAATTGTAACAGCCTGGCGGGAAATATACACAAAGATTTACAGCCGTCTGGAAGTTGTCAAGCCGGAAGATACATAGCACATATAACATATAAATTCATCTATGAAGATAGTGGGTCAGCAGTAGTGAGACAGTTGGTATAATAAGAGTGAGCAACCAGAATATACACAGGAAATGTAAAAGACAAATTTTAAATAGAGAAAAATTGATATGAAAAAGTATTACGATTCCAGAAAGGATATTAGAGTTCAAAAACCAAAAGTCAGCAAAATTTAGGAGCAAATTTATAAAAGCTGCTGCTTATGGCAAATTGTGCCAGACCTTAGATTTATTTATCTATATACATACAAGCACCAGCTGGGGAAACAGTTCTTTTTATCCAGGTTTTATAAACATAAGTGGCAGGGTCAGCATGATGCTCCTACTGAAAAAGAAAGGCCCCTATCGCAAAGCCTGATGACCTGGGCTCAATTTCTGGGATGCACCCGGTGGAAAAGGAGAACAAGCTCAAGCCAATTGTACTATGACCTTCAAATGGGGTGGGGGGGCGGCTCACAGAACATTTGCATGCATGTGTACACACACACAATGCAATTTGAAAGTGGTACAGAACCATGCAGTAAGAGCTGAGTGATGGGTGAAGAAGTATGTACAACTTGCTCTAGAGTTGGGCAGGTGAGTGAATAGATAAAGCTATTGCTATAGAAAAGCAAGAACCTAATATTGATCACCAGAAACCAAGCAAAATTATCAAGCATTTCAGTGCACTCATAATCTCAGCACAGGGAAACTGGAGACAGGAAGATCCAAGAGGTTGGCAGGTTAGCCTACACTACTCAGTGAGCTTCAAGCCTGGTGAGAGACCTGGTCAAAATAACAGCAAAAAGATATATAGTATCTGAGGAATGATACAGAAGGTTGTCCTAGGGCCTACACATCCAAGTATATGGACACATTGTATGCACTTATGCCATGAATGCATACTCACAAGCATGCATGCATACTTAGATGTTCCCACGTGTTAATCAGTCAGCAATATCCACCAGGCTTTGAACCTATTTCTATGTAATGGTTTCTAATTCTAAAGCTTTATGCTTTGTACTGAGCAAAGCTGATAAATAAAGGCATGTGAGATGGCTTTGCGGGTAAAGGCATTTGTCATCAAACCATGTCATCCGAGTCACATTCTCAGGCACAACAGAGCTGACTAAGAGAACCAACACCCACGAGTTGTCCTTTAGTCTCCACAAATATATTGGAGTCTCCCCACACACAGGTTTGCATGCATATTCAATCACATACACATAAATAAATAAAATAATGAAAAAATAAATATAGAAGAATCTCACAGGACTTTGTAAGGGAGCAGAAAAGCAGAGAAAGTTCTGGATAGATGGTTTATCAGTTATGGCCACTTTCTGTTGTAGAGGATCAGGACTCAGTTCCTAGCACCTACAACAGGCACATCTGCCTGAGAACCTGCATGCAATCACACACACACACACACACACCACACACACCACACACACACACACACACACACACACACACACACACGATGAATATGACTAAATGTTTTAAAATCACTGAGGAATGCCAATATCTCAGCATGGTAAGAACACTGGGCTGGCAGTGATCTATTTCAATAGAAGTAATACTTATTCGTGACAAAGAAACTGTGATTCTGTCATGAACAAAAAATTGAATGTTTTAACTATACATGTCTTGTTCTCAGAATTTTGGTTCCATTTTCATACAGAAACAACAGTCTTGACAATATTCATTTTGTTTTACAGTGAAATTTCTATGGTATGGGAGTTCCTTCTGTTTGTGTGTTGCTTTCATTGNGGGGGGGTCGAGTGGGGAACAGAACTCAATGCTGGGAGGAAGAAGGGCAGAGTCAGAGAAGCGATGGATCCTCTGCCTGAGATGGATGTTGGTTAAAATCTTGGGTATGCCACTGCCACGTGGCAATACACAGATTAATGGATATGGGTTAAACTAATATGTAAGAGTTAACCAATAAGAAGTTAGAGCTAATAACCAAGTAGTGTTTTAATTAATACTGTTTCTTTGTGGTTATTTCAGGTGTTAGCTAGCCAGGCAGCCGGGACAAATGGGCCCTCTCTCCCTACAACATTTCTATATTTGTTTTTGGACAGTGATTGAAAGAAAACCTTTTAAAATTGTGTTGCTCATTAATGTTTTTCATGGTCATATATTCCTTACTGTTTTGAATGCTTTAGCGTGTCTGTGAAAATGTCATTGCTGTTTTCTAACTCTCCTGAAACTGTTTCTGAGCTACATAAAGTTTCTAGTCCTTTCAGTGAAATCTCTTGTTCTGCTAGATGCATGAAGGTGCCATTTTAGCAGAAGAGAAACCACCAACTACCAGTATCTACAATTGTAAATCCCCCTAAACTCTAGATTTATGAAACTCCTAATTTAATCAAGTTCAAAATTTCATCAAAAGAGAAAAGACATCAAAGGAATAATACAGACATGGCTTTTGAACCCTCCTGAGGATTAAAGCGGTTCCCACTGGTGAATCAACCTTTACTAACAACAAGCATGTTTGTGGAGATCACACCACCTGCAGAGAGTGAATTTGGGATGATAGACTTTACCAGGGACACTTTTGTTCTCCCAAGAATTCAGGAAACATTACCTAAAATCCTCAGTCATTGTTGAATCCTTCTGCCTTCTTACCCATAGCAGATCCATTCCTAACCCATTTCATTTTATTTATTATGATTACCAATTATTCAGTGAATTTCCAAGTGTATATCCCTCAGTTACCACCACCACCACGCCTCCCGGATATACTGCAGTGCTGTCTCCAATGCTTTAATGTCTTTATTGGCCACCAAACCTTTTTGTCAAAGTGCTAAATGGCATTTTCAAGCCATCAGTCCTCTATTATCACTACTCAAATACATATAATAAAAGAGAATTGCATTCAAATGAATATCTATGTTCCTATGAAATATTTCTGCAAGAACTAGAAATCTATAAAGAGTAAAAGAAAACCACAGTTTGATGACAACTCTTTTTTTCCATTTTAATATCTAATGTTTCAAATTCAAAAAAGGAAATCAAATATATAGTAGTTGGTAACTTACAGCAAAACATCATATTTAGTCCACAATATTTGAGGCTTATTTCCAACAAATTTTTCCTTGATCATCTCCTAACACTCTTACCCACCAAAGTACTTTTTACTTTTAATTAGTGAGCATACAGAGGGATGCCCAATTTTGAAAAGAACTACCACATTCTGATATTTTCCTGCTACAGTGCTTTATGTCTTTTTTTTCTTTACATACCAGCATTCTTTATTGATCAAGTTTAGAATAAATTGTTATTTAGGTCATATTCAAACATTTCCCTGACTTGCATTTCCTTGAATATGGGTTCAGATTATTATGCATGCCCTTTATTGTGTCATTTTACACGCCAGTTGCTTGTCACTAGAGTCATCCTCCCAATTAGGTCCTTCATAACTGGGGAAAATCCTGTCCTTTGGCCTTATGTTATCATAATGGTGGGTGTAATGGGTACATTTAAGGTAATTAATTCAACGATTTACTCAGTCATTTTCCAAATTTATAGTGATGGCTTATTATATAAAATATGTACAAGACATTAGAAATAGAGCAAAAGCTACATTTCCAGCCTCAGGAATCTTGCATTTTAATATGAGAGAAGTGATTGATAATCAGGAAGAAAACACTTAGTATGTTTACAGTGCCAAAAATAAGAGTGTAATAATAAGGAGTACTAGTCTACTCTTTCAAATAGCAAATTACATGTGACCATGCTTGATTGAAAGCAGGAAATTATCATTACCATAAGAATTAAGTAAATGAATGGACTAGAGGGATAGGCGCATTTACATGTTCTGAGCTTTCTGCATGGTTTTACGGATTTTTCTTCTGATGTCTACTTCTTCCATATGGAGAAACTCTGCAGGGATATGTGTCTATCATTTTCTTTTTTCTTTTTTGTTAGTTGTCTTCAATTAGAAATTTATTTGGCCAAAATTTCACAGAATTATAGAATTTCATTTCCTAAGCATGAGGAGGGAAATGGGAGGCGGTGACTGAGTAAATCGTTGAATTAATTACCTTAAATGTACCCATTACACCCACCATTATGATTATTAAAGAGACAGAAATCTTTAATAAATAATAAAAATATTTATTTATTTAATAAATAAATAAAAATAAAAAAGAAAAGAAAAGAAAAGAAAAAAAGTGTCTATCATTTTCTGGAAAGCAGTGTAGCCATGGGATAGAATTTTCCTAGCAAGATCCAGAAGCTTACCATTTCATCCCACTTTTTCACTAGAGAAGTATTCAACCATAAGTATAATTGAACTGTTATGAACTGTTCTCTCTATAAGTATCCCAGTAAGTGCCCCTTACTTATAGCCCTTGCTCTCCTTGAAACAATCCTAACTACTCCCTCAGGTCTGTTCTCATAACTGTTCTATAATCTGCTACTTTAACACTTAGTGCATTGTTTTAAAGTTAATTGCTTATACATATAAGTCATTATGTAAGTATGGGAGCTCGTCCAAATTACGTTAAGTAAACTCCATCTTACTCATTTAGAAAATGTACCAGGATCATTGAAACAGAGTGCTTATTATAAATGTTTATCAAATTAAGTTGGTAATTCAGTCACTCTGAGTTTTCTCTGTACTCACCATAACATTGGAGGGGCAAATATAGTCAGGGAGGTTCTCTTCTGTTTTCCTAACGGATGTTTTGAAATAAGTGTTTAATGAATAATTTTTTTCTATTCTTTTCAGTTCTTTAAGACTTGTAGTAATGTAAAGTTCTATCTTGAATTTGTTGTTGTTGTTGTTGTTTTGGTTTGTTTTTTTGAGACAGAATTTCTCTGTAGCTTTGGAACCCATTCTATTACTAGCTCTTGTAAACCAGGCTGGCCTCAAACTCAAAGATATCCACCTGCCTCTGCCTCCTAAGTGCTGGGATTAAAAGGTGTGTGCCAACACTGCCTGGGCTAACTTGAGTTTAAGGTACACATAATAATTTATAGATCTCTTTTCTGACTTGGAAGTTGGAAACATGTTACTAATACCAGCTTGCAGTCACTAAAGAAAATCTTAATATTTCAAAGTTGATATAATAACCTATCTTCTTTCCCACACTATAAACAAAGGTTTACATGCACACACACACATACACACACACATATGCTATTGAAAACAAATCAAAACATTATCAAGGATAAATTTGACTGGAATTTTTTTCTTCTACATATATAACTTTTATGGTTTCAAGAAAAAGTTAAGTGTTGAATGATGTAGACACAGCCAAAGACTTAAAAAAAAGTTTTGTTAATGTATTATCATATATATTTAGAAAAATATAAAGGCTTTCCTCATTAAAATATAGAAAATGTTGTTTTGTGTTAAAGTACATATTTCTGAACTCACAGACAAGAAAGAAAAATATGTGTTTAAAAACAACACAAAATATCATCAATGAAAATTATCCCATAATCATCTTGGTGGCCAGTAACTGAAGCTAAGGTATCCCTAAGATAGTCCATATAGATGTGTATGTGTCACTGTTAGATACATTACTGCTGATTGCAAATGAAACCTCTATAAAACAGTAACCTCAGAAATTGTGGCTATGACTCAGTAGATACAGCATTTGTTGTGCAATCATGAGGACCAGAGTTGAAATCTCCAGCATCCAAGTAAAGGCCAAGTGCACGTAATACCAACACAGGGTAAGCTCTGGATTCCACAGAATAATCTGGATAGTAGAGTTGCTGAGCTGGTTCAGTAAGAGTCCCTACCTTAGCAAATGAAGTTAGAATTTATGGAAGAAGACAGTCATGCAATCTCTGAGAGGGTCAGGTAAATATCACAATAGGCTGTTCATTTTCTCTCAGAGATCAGGAGCCATAAATAAAAGACAATCATTCTCAAGCACTCCCTAGGTCTGGCACATGCAATACTAGGCCAGGCCTGAGTCACAGTTAGCAGATAACCAAAGAAGGACGAAGTCTGGGACTTGTTCAGGCCTGTCCCAATATGGAAAAACTGTAACCTTATCCAACTCCTACTAGCACTGACTAATTAGAATATATTATATTACTGCCACTTGCTTAAGCCAATCATAACATAAATAACCTAACTACCCTAGAACTCCCTTTGGCAATGCTTAAAAGGAACCTGTGAGCTCCTTTGGAATTGTCACCATTTTGTATTTGTGTAAGTTGGCCAACTCCATCATGCTGGAATAAAAAATGCTATTGCAGATTGCAAATATGGACTGTGGTCTTTTGTAGGACTTCTCTAGGACCCTAACAATCTCAGTCTCCACACATCCACACGTATGCATGCACACCACATACACACACAATAAGAAACTCAATCTGAGCGAAGATTCTAGGAAATTACAGTAATGTGTAATGATTGTTTAGACATGTGTTCCTGAAAGGAAGAGAAATAAAATCATGAATAAATGAAACTGACAGCATAAGATAGAAAGCATAAATGCTGAATTTTGTTTCCATCATACGCTACAGAAACCCAACTCTACCCAGTAAGGAAAAGAGAATAGCCAGGATAACCAGGTACTAGAGGACATCTCCAATGTACAGTGCAGATGAGACTCCTTAGGACTTAGCCCCTTGGAAACTGAACTCAGACTTTATATTGTATCAATAACAGAAATCTAAGAAAGTTCAGTTCCAAGAAAGGCAAGAATAAATGAGTAACCAAAAGTATTTTTGACTGGGAATTAGAGGTATTGAAGTAATACACTAAGGGCTTTAATATAAGTAAATATTTGAAATATGCAAAATTATAAAGGAATTAGTTATAAAAGGGGCTACTATGTTCCTAAATAAGACAGTGGAAAGACACAAAGTACAATGCTTATCCATGAAGATGGCTCACTCTCCACAGCTTTATCCATGTTATTTAGCCCTCTGTCCCTCAGTTTTAGAGTCTGCAAAAGGTAATTCATGGGGATGATGAAGAGTTTATCTTGAGAAATTTAGAATAGTGTTTAATTCAGAACAGATGGTCATTGCACATGAACACATATCAATACTGGAGAAAAATAACAGTAGTGAAATGGAAATGAATGAAAATGAGTGATTAGGGGTAAATTATTGTCTAAATAGTTTAAGAATATCCCTAAAATCAGCAAATAAAAAAGACAGCAGGCTAATAGATGAATGTGTAAGTTTCAGACAATTTTAAACAAATCAGTTTAGAGTTGGAAATATAATATCTTTAGTAGCCAATGAATAAGTCCAGAAATTATAGAATGTCCAGAATACAAGACAGAGAAAATAACAATAAGCTATCAAATAAGTCTTAATACATTTAAAATTACAGTCATTGATAAAATAATTAATATAGTAGATTCACAGGTGAACTTCACATTCACGTGTATGAAAGAATATGCCTATTTTATATAATATATATTTAACTTGGAAGTGTCATGATAGGGCTGCAATGAAGTGGCCCATACAAAAGTACATGCTGAAAAATCGGCAACTGTCTCATGTTTACTCTATTCTGATGTGAATTTTCTCTTTTATATCAAAAGCACCCTAACAAGAGAATAAATACATATAACAAATATAGCCTTACAATTTTTCATAATTAGAAATGGTACAATTACTTTTAGTTATTTAGGGTATTTTAATGTGTTATGGCAATATTTTATTTGGTTGGTATGTTCTCATCATCATCATCGTCGTCGTCGTCGTCGTCGTCATAGAGACAGTGCCTTACTGTGTATCTTGGGCTTGATTGGAATTGATTATGCTGCCAAGGCTTTCCTGAACTGTGGCAATCCTCTTGGCTCAGTTTACTAAGTTCTTGTATTAAGACAAGAACTACAATGCCTGGCTTGTTTTGTTTTCAAATATGACTTTAATTTATTTTATTTTAAATACGGCCCCATTAAGTGTCTTGAAACTAACTATTTAGATTAGGCTGGCCTCAAACAGAGATCTGCCTACCTCTTGAGTGCTAGATTTAAAAACATGAATTACTAAACCAGAAAACGTAATTTTTTTTTGAGAGAAGCAATGGCATTTGATTATAGAAATCATGAAATATAACACCAGTCTTATAGGTATGCTAGTCCTCACACAAGACAGGTCACATGGTAATTATGTTATTTTTTTTTATTTGATTTTTTGAGACAGTGTTTCTCTGCAGCTTTGAAGCCTGTCCTGGCACTAGCTCTTGTAGACCAGTCTGCCCTTGAACATAACATAATATCTTTACCCAAGAGTAAAATTTAAATGAAGATACCTGTGTTTTATATAAGATAAACAAGGTGGTATAACTTAGGGTCCAAGCTTTATTTATTATTATTAATCAGTGAAATATAATAAAAGTTTTGGTACATAGTAGATATTGAATATATTCTTGTAGTTTAGTTTTTCCAATAATTATATAATATAAATAATTAATTGATTTAAAAAAATATACTACAAACATAATAAATTTCTATCTCAGAAGGAAGAGAGAGAACACAGAGAAAAACTGTCTTCTTTCTTCACTTTAGTCAATTTTTAGATTTTATACTTTTATTCTGGTTGAAATCACAGCTGTTTTATGTTAAATCCAATGTAATAACCATATTCTAATTTAAATGCCACACACACACACACACACACACACACACACTCCAATAGGTCCAGGTCTTTTGAATTATTTAGTAGGATATTCTTAAGGCAATTAAAGGGGCCCATTCAGCAGGATTTAAGCCAACAAATCAGTCAGCAGTTTCTAGCCACCTCATAAAGCAGTTAAACATTCCATCCACTTCCGTCTTTGATATTTCACATGCCTTTATAATAGAGCTATCAATTTCTTGATTTGCAAGTCAGTTGACAGAGTTAATACCCTAAAGGGCTATTGCAATGTTAAGCTCCTAAAATTGTTTCAGACTCCCTGTAAATTAGACTATGGTCCAATCATCTGCAATTTTATCCACGCGTTCCATGAAAAAGCATGAGCTCTCTCTTCTAAAAGCAAAGCCCCGGGGGATAACCCTTTGGATCCATTTGTCTCTTTCCTCCCACCTCTGATGTTGATGAAGTTTATCATAAAGTGTCATGCCACAAGTCTCAGAAACAGCAACAGCATAAGAGCAGGTTGAGCATTTTGACGTTGATATTGCAAATACCAGTGCTCACTGGCATATTCCTATAACTGTTTGCATCTGTTGACTAAAATAAGGACAATCACTTGACATTTTATATACTATCACTACACCACAGATTTTGACAAAAAAATATTAAAACTGCCAGATTTAAAAGGAAATCGCTGTAAAATTATAAAAATGTTGCCAAGTACTTTAGTCTGTTTGTTTCACTCAGGATCCTCCTCTGCTGGTTTTATAAGATTTCCCCATGTCTCATACAAGGGTTGCTTCTGAGTGTGTGCATAATTAGGGCGACTGTTGTCAAAAGATAAATAATGAAAGAACATTTATAAATTTTATATCACTATTTGCTATATTAAAAGCTTCTGAGTGTAGACTGTTTCAGTAGGAGTCCAAAGATTTTAACCTACCTTAAAAAATACTTAACATACACTGAATGAAATTTTCCACAATGATTCATATTTTGTTTACACACATGTATACTCAACCTTAATATCAAGAATGACACAAAATGGGTACACATTCTTATCATTTCCTATGCCCCACTTTCATTGTAATGAGTTACTCTTATATCACTAATGGCATCCTAAGGACCACATGCTAAGAATCCCTGAGTCTCTTATTTGGGGACTTTGCAGCCCTGAGTCTAACAACTGGCCTTCTGTCAATTTCTCTCCATACAGCGCTGAGAAAGTGGCTTTGTAAGACATCCATGTTTATCCCACCACATTTACTAGAGACCTTAGCCTTTCAATATTCATTTCCACCTTAGAATTTGGTTCTCTTCTTTCAGCTTAATCCAGTGTTCTTCCTTCTTTCTATTGTGTTCTCCTCACATTGATGACCATCCCCCTAGAATATTTCTTTTAAACCAATTCCATTGACTACTACCAAATGCAGACACAGGTCCTAGAGAGAAACCGAACCAGACATCCTTTCACTGTGATTTATTCTAATCATATAAAGAAAGTGGGATTAAATTAATGAATTTTATTTTATGTGTATGAATATATATATATATATTCATACACATAAAATAAAATTNTACACATTACTTTTGTACTGAACCTGTGAAGGCCAGAATAAATAAGGTTTCAGATCTTTTGGAATTGGAGCTATTGGTGGTTATTAGTCAGTTGGTATGGATGCTAGGACCTCCACTGGTATTCTCTGCAAGAACAGCAAGGGCTTTTAACATATGATCCTTCATTATAGTCCCCAAATTCTCTTTTTTTTTCCATTTCTAAAGTTGACAGACTTCTTTTACACTCAATTTTTAGAACAACAGTATTTCCAGACAAAAGAAGATAGTTATTTACAGTTAGATGAGTATCTATTAATAGGAGTGTTTTAATACTGGGGCATTCTTTGCACGAAGCTGACCTATACCTAATCTATGGAACGAGATCAAGAGTCGTTGATACTCCTTTGCTGTAGTGTGACAACAAAACAGCTGGGTGGAAACCCCAGATTGACATCAATTCCCACAGAAGAATACATGGCCTTTATAAAAGAATTCGGGCTTTTGTAATAAAGGTCAAATTATTTACTGGCTTTGGTGCCAAGCTTTCAGTGGTAGTATCAGGGTTTCCCCCAGAATTTACAATGGTTTCTAATCCCTAATTCTTATTCACTCTGATATAGAAGGATTTATAATCCTACAACCAATTTCAAATCAGCACAATCCACTGTTTAGGACAAGTTTTTCTAAAGTCAAAAGGGTGCTCTGAAGTGGGTAAAAATGGTTTATATCTGAGAAGTACCTGAAGCACACATCATGTTATACAAACCCCGTGTTGGGCACCTTTACTTCAGTCAAATAAATAAAAACATCATTTATTAAAAAAAAAACAAGTAATTAAAAGACATCTACAGATTTTTATATTAACATATGATGATTTGTGCTTTTGGAAACTATCAAACTGAACCATCACTAGGCACAGAGAAGGACAATTTTGAACTATCATTGATCCAGGCACTACAATGACAAATTCCACCGACACATCCTGCTCCAAAGAGAAATTTAAGGGGAAGATTGGCTTTACCCAAGAGCCGTGCATACCAAAACACACATTAACATGCTCGTGTGCTCCTTCTCCTCACTTTCCCAGATGCGCTCTTAATCATCTTTATAGGCTTTGGTTAGTGTTATACATAGAGTCATATGAACTTGAGGTTTTTATTGTTGTAGAAAACAATAGGAGCATGTTAATTGAAAAATTGATCATAGAGAAGAAATATCATTTGGCAACATTTTAATGTATGTCACTTCCTTATAACTATTTAAAACTTCAGTAGGCTGTGATTTGCCTGAGAAGTTGACAACCATGGATCTCATCAATGACATAAATTCCAATCAGTAAAGATGAATACATTAACCACATGGCACAAATTTGCCCTTAGCCTCACAGGAATAAGAGAGTAAAATTAACCAAGAGCCTCGACATCATAATGGCCTTCTCCTACTAAAGGTGCCAAACTTGGCTTTGCAGTTTGATCCTTCAATCTTTAAGGATTAGAAATCGTTCATTTCCCTTTCATGTTACTCTCAGCAAAGCTAAGCCTTTGATTTTAATATTTGTTTAAAAAAACCTGCCAAAATTTTATGAATTACTATTTCAGAATTTTAAAAGTGTTCAATTATCACAAGAGTACATGGGATTTGTTATTCTTTACCTACCCCTTAATCGGCTATACTGGACAGTTTAGAAGATTTGGGGCAATCTCGCAGGTTTTAAGTCTACTGTAAAAAGAGTACTCCTGTTTTCAGACTCCAAGTATTCTCTGTGAACCCTGTTTGATGTTAGCACTGCTGTTTAAGAACATTCCTAAAGGAATCGGTCCTTTGACTATGGTACATTTCAAAATCTATGCTACATTGATAATGGAATTCTTCCAAGACCTCCTATGCTTGCCCACGTTTTCTTCATCAAACTTCTTGAAGTCCTAGAAAAGGGAAAGGAGAATAGGTTTAAGAAAGTGTGATAAAATTCTGAACAGCATGATGGTTTTCTGATGTTTATAAACATATGTTTATCTATTCCTGTGCAGTCTACAGGGCACTGATGCCTTATATTAATTGAAGCTTTCTCTATTATAGTCACAAAATTAGTTTTTTAACTAGTTCCTGTGGACAGAACTCAGATGATCATTTCCCCCAAAAAATAATTGAAACAATTAGATACTCATATTTTATAAAACAGACATTAACTATTACACCCCAAAGAAACAGTAACTCGAATTAGAGGTCGAGATGTTAAAATTCAGCACATAAAATCTTTGAAAAAAAGCAAATACATTTCTAATCTGAGGATATGCAAGATTTTCTTACATAAGATTCAAGAGTTAAAAAATCAAATAAATAAATGTTATAATTAATGAAATTAAAATTTTTGTGTAAGATATATAAAGACATGAGATGAATGTTGTAAGAGAATAAATTATTTTTAAAACAGACATTCCTGTGATGGGTGTGATGGAGTAGATTAAGTGTTTAGTTTTAAGCCTTTTTTCCATTATCTATTATGAATAAGAAAACTATATGATTATGATGATCTTAAAGATCACAGAAAACAGGCAGATAAGTCACTGTGGAAAAGATCCATAGTGCCTGCTAGAAGTATTGTATCTCAGCAGGTTTCAAATATAAATTAGATGGGTAGACCACTTATATTTATATTAACAAATGCCAATTTCAGAAACCAGTGTATACAATCATATTGTTTAGAAATCTGAATAACATCTCAAAATTATGTTTGTTTATAACATTCATATTTGAAATAAATGTCCAGGAATTTAGAACACAATTGCATACTTTACTGTGATGGCTAAACTCAATTGTGTACTTGATGAGATATAGACTCACGTAGAGATGGCCTTTGGACATACCTGTGGGTTATTAACTTAATACAATTTATTAAGGTGGGAAGTACCACCTTGTGTGTATAGTGTTATTCCCTAAGTTAGGATTCGGGTGTAGTTTGTCTTTCTTTCTTTCTTTCTTTCTTTCTTTCTTTCTTTCTTTCTTTCTTTCTTTCTTTCTTTCTTGCTTACTTGCTTGCTTTCTTGCTTGCTTGCTTGCTTTCTTGCTTTTTTTCTCTTTACTCTTTTGACTCATTGGGGACCCTGGCATTTACCTTACAAATAAATACAAAGTCTTATTCTTATTTATGACCTTAGATTGGCTTATTTCTAGCCAGCTTCTCTGAAATTATTCGGTCTATCCTTTGCCTCTTTGTTTTTACCGTTCTATTTCTCTGTATTTTTTTTTATTTTTTACTCTGTGGTTTGCTGTGTAGTTAGATGTCTGGCTTCTGGAGTCTTCCTCTCCTTCTTCTCTTTTTGCTCCCTGACCTTTTCTTCCTGAATTCTCCTCCTATTTATTCTCTGCCTGACAGCCCCACCTATCCTTTCTCCTGCCTTACTGTTGGCTCTTCAATTCTTTATTAGGCCAATCAGGTGTTTTAGACAGGCAAAGTAACACAATTTCACACAGTTAAACAAATGCAATATAAAAGAATACAATACATCTTTGCATATTTAAACAAATATTCCACAGCGTAAACAAATATATCACATTGTAAAACAATACTCCACAACACTCAAGGCTTGATGAAAAGGAGAAAATTAACGAAGCACAAGCATTCACTGCTCTCTGCTCCTGAAATTAGATATATTGTGATGTGAGCAGCTGCTTCATGTTCGTGTTGGCTTGCTTTTCTGCCATGGCAGACTATGACTTGACCAGTCAGTCAGATGAACACATTCTGTTTTAAATTGCTTTTCCCAGAGTTTTTTACAGAAAAATGAAAAGAAATTTATATAAATATCATGTGTGGCAACTTGCCTGACATATAAACTTTTAGACTCATCAATTTTACTGTAGATATTTTCCATAATTTATTTTGAATATATTTAGGTTTATACTAAGGTAATTTAGGTTACAGTCATTAATATCAAGTGATAGTCCAGTAATACAAATTGTATCTTTTACTTTGAGTTTTATTGGAAGGCATTTTATATTCTACAGAATGAGGTCAATTATATTTCTGAGTGAAGTACGGAATATCAAAATTGTAGCTAATATATGAAAAATTAAATGCAACGAGACATTTAAGATGCTATTCTTGACAAATACATACATTTATTTGATCGGCATATCTGCTAAGATATCAAATATATAAAATATTTAAAACTGCAGTATCATTTTAAAGGAATTTTAAAATTTATAGCAAGGAAACATCCATTTTATATGAATATACATATTAAAATGTGTCAGGGTATTTGAACAGTAGCTACTTACAGCTTTATACCTTCTACTGCTCTGTCATATTATTAAAGTCGGAACTCCAGCAGAATTTAATTCTCAAGGCAGGTGGTTCCTTACTCAAATGAATGTGACTCTGACCAACATCTTACAATGAGCTGGGCGTCATGTCATTTGAAGTCTGACATTAATCCTGATTCTGGCCTCAACAGTGACAATGAATAATTCTATGCTTTCTCTCTTTCTCTTGACAGCACTTCAAAAATTTGAAGACATCTGTCATGTTTCAACTACGATTTTTTTTGTTTCCTTCTGAGGGAATGTCTCTGGTTTTCCCATACCTTTTTCTTTCTTTATTCCACTTATATATCATGCAACATTTCCATTGATTCATGGTTCTGGATTCCTTTCATCCCATTCTGTCTTTTTTTGTCAATTCCTCTTTCAAAATGTGACACTCACAACACAGTAGGACGCTAGTTGAGAATTTGACTGGTGCAAAACACAAAGATAGTATGTCTGCTTTCTTTTCTCTCCACTTCTGTTAATGCAGAACAAATGCACACATGAGCTTTTAGTGCTAGGGCACAGTGCTTTTAATTGGTTTATTCTTAATATTTTATTCAGTAACATGCTTATAACCACAGTTTAAAATAGAAGATGAGGTTGGGTAGATAGGGGTTAACACAGGTAAATCCAGTACTAAAGTGTAACTGGCACTAAACTGAAGGCGTAAGTCACGAACAATGCCACACCAGTTTGGAGTTATTAATAGGGTGTTATTTATTTAAAGGGGAAAAAACTTACAGATCACCGTCCCAGACAACAGCCATCTGCACAACCAGGAAGGGAGTCTAGTTTCCGGAGGAGCAGGAAGTGAAGAGAGGGAGCAGAGGAAATAGCCGCTTTTTTAAAGGGAGAGAGACCACGCCCCAATGGGCTGGTATCACAGCAGCTATTGGTTGGAGGGGCGGAAGGACCTCCCACAACACCAAACAGTCCAGCTGAAGATCACACGAGCAAAAATATTGTCACCAACAAATAAAAAATGGGACTAGACTTACTTGAAAATTAAATAAAATTAATGAGTGATATTAATTCGTACAATAATTATTGATTTACTGAAGACCTAAAATGTGCCATATTTTTGTGAATAACTTTGAATTTATAAATGATCAATAATTTCACTAAGATAGAAGAAGAAACTGTTGGAAAATTTCATACAGATGGAGGTAGATACAGAGACACAGTCTATTAAAGTTTTCTGGAAATACAGAATGAGACATTGAGTAACAGACATTAAGAATATTAGAAGATAGCTGGAAATCTTAATTTTAATCTCATAAGAAGTTATGAATCTTTATAGAGCAGGGTAAAAAGTACAGAGACCATTTGTACAGACTATCATGGTTTAAGAAACTGCCTTTTCCTATAAAAAGAAATATAACAGCAGAAGGCTAGAAGTGAGATTCTCAGAATCTGCATTTTACTTTCAGTAGCATATATTTCAAAAAGGAGGAAAAAATAAATAACACTTGCATGAAGGAGCAGCAGCATCAGGGGTAGAAGTTGGAAAAACACATTATTCTCATTACTTGACGAGACTATCAACAAGAAGTCATTTTTTGAAAGACCTTTGTAAAATCTATGGCTTCCAGATCCTGGACCTCCCATGACCTACACACACAGGAACTTTAGAGAAAGTGTCTTATGAGAAATCTATTAAAATATTACAAGCATAATACATCTATACAATTGAGAAGGAAATGAATACACAGTATTCAACAAAACAAATCTTATTGGAGATGGTGTCTATGTTGGAGCATAGAAATGGGTTCTATAGACATACTAGGCATCAGGAAAGACCACCCAGGTGTGTGAACAGTATTTAATTCCCTATCTGAAAAGGGTCTCCCGCTAATGAGACCAGAATTTGTGACTCTACAATCCTCCAAGGAGTGCTCTGGGATCTGAACAGCAGTTGCAGCTGACTAGCCCGAGACTGCATCTTTTATAAGAGGAAGTAGCTCCTAGAGTTGAAACCATATCCAATACCCATGTGAGAGATTACATTCAAACTTCAATCCACTTTCACTCTTCCTCTACCTCTTTCAAAGTCAGGAAGAGAAGCTAGAAAAACTATACTGAAAAAAAAAATCACTAGAGATTTTAAACCGGCTCAATATTGATAACATATGCAATGTGGCAACAATAGACAAATATAATGTATATATAGACATAGCTATTTACACGCACAAATATATATGTATATATATATATATATATATATATATATATATATATAGAGAGAGAGAGAGAGAGAGAGAGGTGATCTGATGATAATGGTAATGATGATAATATTGAATAGCTGGAATACAGCAAAAATGATGAAACTATGGTGAGAAATTCAGCATAACCAAAATACAATAAAGAATTTTTAAGACACAGTGGTCAGTTATTAAGTAATTATGCAAATAAAAGTAACAATGTAAAATGATTAAACAATGACACAAAATGACAGAACGCGTAAGATGTACACATGGAGAAGTCTTCATATAATGGTATTTCCACAAATAGCTTTCGGAACCATTAGCATGTATCGGGCCATTAATAAAAGAACAATGAATGCAAAGCAGTGACAAAACTTGTTTTATGTTCCAACATTTTCTGGAACACTGGAACAATATATCTTTCCAGAAAACGTGAGGATGAGGCATAATGGATGTTCTTTGCATTCGTTTAGGAAAGTAAACTGTGGAAAAAAAGAAGGGCTATCAATCATCCTCAAATTTTATTCTCCTAATAGAAGAGCTAGATAAGTGTGTACTCAGATGGGTTTCATATATTACCTTTAAACTCTGCCCAGTATGTTTTAAGGTTCAGTCGCTGATGTTAGCATCACATTGTAGGTAATGAGACAGCTGACAAAAGACATCAGAGTGTATCGAAGATATTGTACATGGTGCATTTTAATCCAGAAGACTTCTGGTACTAGTTTTAGCAAGCTCAGGCTCTGTATGCAATGCTCCAGGAGAACAAAAAGCATGCGATGCAAGAAATGTGTGGCAATCACTGCTGATCATCACTGAGCACACTACATCTTCCCAGGAAGCCCACCTTCCAGGACATTCCACCGTCTCCCAAAACCCACCTTCAATGGCATTCCTTTCCCACTTCACTCCACATTCCTATTCGTCAGTTGTATCAGACTACCCATCCGGTTTGCAATATTATGAATAAAAATTTTGTTTGGAATCATTTGATATTGAGTACACAATTCAGTCTAACCTGATAAAATGAAACACTCTTAAAAAGTTAAGGAAAGTGAAACTACTGTTGTGTTTTCCATGTATGAAATGCTATCTGTGGTAATCTTCATTTTTTATTCTTTTTTATTTTCATTTTTTTTTTGATGAATTGTGTGGAAAGTTGTTAGTATAAGCCTTTTTCAGAGGATACTTTAAAAAAAGTTAAAGAAATTGATAATAATAGATAATACTCTTTTTAGCTTAGTCATATCTTGAGATTTATAGTTTTATTTTTCAAATTCCACACTTTAAACCAGATGAACCTCAATAATCCTAATGTAAAAATATTTGTAATCTAACATCATAGTAAATAAAAGTTAATCATCCAGTTAAAATTAAAATACAGTGAACAATCAAATAAAATCACAGAAATTTAACTCACTTTTTGAACTCACTTTTTAATGCAGTCATTTTAAGTGGGACCTCAGTATTGTGAGAGCATAATCAGATTGAAATCAAGTGCTATTGGTGTAATTTTCCACTTGTCTGATACTCCATACCACTGACTGATGCTGCCTCAGTACATTCAGATTATCCCCCAGGACGATAAGTGAAGTGTGTAATTCCCATACATAATTCAGAACCATAATGTCTCTGCCTATGTTTTCAGAGTCAGATCTAGGTATAATTTCAGACAAGAGCTTTATTCTTTTTTTTTATTAATACAAAAATGTGTCTGAGCTATTCAAATTAGCTACCAAGTTTTGTGCAAATCATGAGGGTATTGCCAAAATTTTGACTTCAGCTTCCTCTGCTTAGAAATTGTCTATGTGCCAGTCACATAATTTCTCATTCTTAAAACAGATAATCCGATTGGTGGAATTTTTAATTAGTAAATGACACAGCTTTGTTGTATAGAGAAAGTTTTAAGTGGTATTTACAAGCATGCAAGTTAAAGGAAATACAATTTTAGAACAAAATCAGAGACAATATATGTGTTAGTGAATATTAGCAGATAAATACCAAAGAAGTCATTTTTCCCAAAAAAGTGAAAATATTCTACATTCTTTGAAAAATGTTCATTCATGGGGCTGGGGAGATGGCTCAGTGGTTAAGAGCACTGGCTGCTCTTCCAGAGGTCCTGAGTTCGATTCCCAGCAACAACATGCTGGCTCACAACAATCTTTGATCAGATCTGGTGCCTTCTTCTGGCATGCGGGCATACATGAAGGCAGAATGTTGTGTACATAATAAATAAATAAATCTTTAAAAAAATGTTCATTCATTAAAAAGAAATATAATCAAGTCATGTGGTGTAGCTACCCCACCAGATTCATTTGACTTACTGCTAGTCATTGGCTGACCTCAACCCTTGCCATAGTAGTTAGACTAGTTGATTATCTCACTAAGAGTAGAAAAGGATCCCCTTGACTGTATCCTTCTGAATTTTCATCAAGAATTTATTTTACTTATTCATTGTCACTATCATTAGGAAGAAATGGAGTCTCAATGTTTATAATTAATTAAATTTTAATTAATTTGTTTTTGATGATTAGTGATGTTGATATTTTTCATGTTTAGTGACCGTTTGTTCTTTATCCTATAAGTAATATATGTTCATTTAATGAACTTACATATTGAGTGAGTTATTTGGTTTCTTGCTACCTAGACTGTCCAGTATTTCTATACTCGAGTAGTTAATCTTCCACCAGAAAAATACAGAGCAAAGCATCTTGCTCATTCTACATTCTGTCCCCCCATTCCAGTAATGGCTTTCTTGGCTGTGTAAAAACTCTTGATTTCATAAACTCATGCTTATGAAATACTGACATTATGGCCTGAGTATGAAGAAACCACATAGAAGCCTGATGTTTCATAACCCAAATAAAAACACACAAAAAAGGATTTTTTTAAAAAAAGAATATATAATGTAAGAGTAAATATATGGGTAAAGACTTGCATTTGTTGATGAAGAAATGTGTGACTCCTTCTATTACCTCAGAGACCATGGCCTTGGGAAAGCAACAGATTTTAGACAAAAGGATAAAAGTAAAGACAATATCCTATAACTCATTCAGATTAATTTGTGAGTGGTTTCACTAGAGGCGAGCAAAACAAAACTCCACAGCTTGCTTCCTCTAATTTTCCTGAAGTCACTCCTTGATTTTTGCTATATTTAACGTGACACCAACTGCAATGGTGGTGGATTGTATAAAACAAATCCAAGAAGAATTAGGAGCACAAGAGATTTGCAGAAATGACCCTAAAGATATGAGAATGTAATGTTTTAAGAACAAGTGTCAGGGTTTAGATCTGGCATGTCCCTTGAAAATGTTCCACAGTGCTTGTTTGCCTACTGCTGGAGTTTCAAGAAATGCTTAAATCACAGGGGTTTGTGGTACAGCCATGATTCAGTGGACTTTGGAAAGTAGTTCAACTGGAAGAAGGTAATGGTGGAATAAATGGGTAAATGAGAGCATGTTCCTAGAGGATTTATATTTTTCTTGGCTACTCACTGTCTCATTTAGACTGCTCACCATAATCAGGTGAGCAATTTTCTCCCATGTACTTTGATTAATATCCTGGAATCACGGAAGACCAAGACCAAAGCCTGGTTTAAACTTCTGAAATGCTTTTGTCCCCGGCTCATTGGGCTACTACCGTCCCTGTTTAGGTGCTGAGGAACTCCATCTGGACGGGTGAGTATGTGCTATCCAAGGGCGCATTGTCCCAGAAGAGAGCACAAACCCCCCTCCCCCAGCTCCTTTTGCAGGGCTGTCTTTCTTACACACAATCCCCCCTCCCCCAAGCCTGCTTGGTCTTCAAGGTCCTTAAATCAGGAACAGGCTTCTGCTCCTACACTAAGGCTACCCACCCAGAGCAGCGAGTGCCTGCCTACCATGGGGGGCTCAAGGACCCCCAAAGGGAGCATGAGCACCTTCAGCTTGCACGGCAGGGTCTCCTGTGTTCTTCTAGACCCCGCCCTGCCCCCCAAGTTTGCCCTTTTTCCACTGGTCATTGGACTACCAGGCATCCATGCTTTGGTGCTGAGGAATTTCATCTGGACAGGAATGGTGCCTGCTTCTACAATGAGGAGATACACCCAGAGAGTTAGCCACAGCAAAGTCTGGCCCAAGACACCAGGCCTCTCTTGGCTCCATTTGAAGGAAGAGATGGGAACACGCCAATGCAAGAATTCCTCCAACAACCTGAAAGGCAACATGATATCACCAGAACCCAGGGATCCCGAAATAAGAATTGTACACCCCACTCCAGAAGAATTAGAAGAAATCGACTCAAAAGTGAATTATATAAAAATAATAGAGGAACTTAAACAGCAGGTGAAAAACTGCCATAACCAATTAGAGATTACAAATAAAAAGGTAGAGGAAATGAATAAATCGATCAAAGTTACCCAAGAAAACCAAGAGAAACAAGGAAAAGCAATCAAACAGGTAAGGGAAGTGGTTCAAGACTTGAAGAATGAAATGGAAGTAATGAAGAAAACACAAACCAAGGGAAGGATGGAGATGGAAAATCTGGGTAAACGAACAGGAACTACAGAGACAAGTATTACCAACAGAATACAAGAGATAGAAGAAAGAATATCAGATACTGAAGATACCATAGAGAAAATAAACACACTGATCAAAGAAAACAGCAAAACCAACAAATTCTCAATCACAAAACATTCAGGAAATCTGGGACACAATAAAAAGACCAAACCTAAGAATTATAGGGGTAGAAAAAGAAGTACAGCTCAACGGTCCAGAAAAATATATTTAATAAAATTATAGAAGAAAACTTTCCCAACCTAAAGAAAGATTATCCTGTGAAGGTTCAAGAAGCATACAGAACACCAAATAGACTGGACCAAAAAAAAAAAAATCTCCTCGCCATATAATAATCAAAACAAAAAACATACACAATAAAGAAAGAATATGAAGAGATGCAAAGGAAAAAGGCCAAGTTACATATAAAGGTAAACCTATCAGACTTACACCTGACTTCTCTATGGAAACCATGAAAGCCAGAAGGGCATGGATAGATGTTCTGCAGGAACTAAGAAACCATGGATGCAAGCCCAGACTACTATACCCAGCCAAGCTTTCATTCACTATAAATGGAGAAAACAAAATTTTCCAGGATAAAAACAAATTTAAACAATACGTAGCCACAAATCCAGTCTTACAGAAAGTAATAGAAGGAAAATCACAATCCAAGAAGTCAAACAATGCCCACAATAACTCAGACATCTAATGACCCTTCACCAGCACAACTCGAAGAAGGGAAACACACAAACTCTACTACCAAAAAAGAAAAAGGAAAAATGATCAGAGGTAACAACCACTGGTCATTAATATCACTTAATATCAATAGACTCAACTCACCTATAAAGAGGCCCAGGCTAAGAGACTGGATATGAAAACAGGATCCAACATTCTGCTGTTTACAAGAAACACACCTCAACCACAAAGACAGACATCTACTCAGAGTAAAGGGATGGGAAAAGGTTTATCAAGCAAATGGACCTAAGAAACAAGCAGGTGTGGCCATACTAATTTCTAACAAAGTTGACTTCAAACTAAAATCAATCAGAAGAGATGGAGAGGGACATCTTTTACTCATAACAGGAACAATTCATCAGGACAAAGTCTCAATCCTGAATATCTATGCCCCTAATATAAAAGCACCCACGTACATAACAGAAACATTACTAAAACTCAAGGCAGTCATCAAACCTCACACCAATGGACAGGTCAATCAGACAGAAACCTAACAGAGAAATGAGAGGATTAAGGGAGGTAATGAATCAAATGGACTAAACAGATATCTATAGATCATTCCACCCAAATAGGAAAGAATATACCTTCTTCTCTGCAGCCCATGGAACCTTCTCGAAAATTGACCACATACTCGGTAACAAAGCAAACTTACACAGTTTCAAAAAAAATATTAGTAACCACCTGTGTCTTATCAGATCACCATGGGTTAAAGTTAGAATTCAACAACAATGCTACCCCTAGGAAGCCTATGAACTCATGGAAACTGGACAGTCAACTACTGAACCACACCTGGATCAAGGAAGAAATAAAGAAAGAAATCAAAGACTTTCTTGAATTCAATGAAAATAAAGAGACAACATACTTATACCTATGGGAAACTATGAAAGCAGTGCTAAGAGGAAAGTTCATAGCACTAAGTGCCCACTTAAAGAAAA
>NW_026068024.1:3881418-3915904 GCF_014885135.2 Alexandromys fortis | reverse complement strand
GATGGTTTCAATGCGAAATTCTACCAGAACTTCCAAGAAGACCTAATACCTATACTCCTTAAGGTATTTCCTAATATAGAAGCAGAAGAGTCATTGCCAAATTCCTTTTATGAAGCTACAGTTACCCTGATACCAAAACCACATAAAGATGCAGCCAAGAAAGAGAATTACAGGCCAATCTCACTCATGAATATTGACGCGAAAATCCTCAATAAAATATTGGCAAATCGAATCCAAAAACACATTAGAAAAATTATCCATTATGATCAAGTAGGCTTCATCACAGGGATGCAAGGCTGGTTCAACATATGAAAATCTATCAATGTAATCCATCATAAAAATAAACTGAAAGAAAAAAACATATGATCATTTCATTAGATGCTGAAAAAGCATTTGACAAAATTCAACATCCCTTTATGATAAAGGTCTTGGAGAGATTAGGGATACAAGTGTCATACCTAAATATAATAAAAGCTATTTACAGCAAGCCGACAGCTAACATCAAATTAAACAGAGAGAAACTCATAGACATCACACTAAAATCAGGAACACGACAAGGCTGTAAACTCTCTCCATACCTTCTCAATATAGTGCTTGAAGTTCTAGCAATAGCAATAAGACAACATAAGGGGATCAAAGGTATTCGAATTGGAAAGGAAGAAGTTAAACTTTCATTATTTGCAGATGATATGATAGTATACATAAGCAACCCCAAAAATTCCACCAAAGAACTCCTACAGCTGATAAACACCTTTAGTAGCGTGGCAGGATACAAGATCAATTTTAAATAAAAATCAGTTGCCCTTTTATATACAAATGATAAGAAAGCAGAGAGGGAAATCAGAGAAACATCACCTTTCACGATAACCACAAACAGCATAAAATATCTTGGAGTAACTCTAACCAAGTTATTTGAAGGATCTATTGGACAAGAATTTTAAGTCCTTGAAAAAATAAATTGAGGAGGATACCAAAAAATGGAAAGATCTCCCTTGCTCTTGGATTGGGAGGATCAACATAGTAAAAATGGCAATTCTACCAGGGGCAATTTATAGATTGAATGCAATCCTCATTAAAATCCCATAGAAATTCTTCACAGATCTTGAGAGGACATTAATCAACTTTATATGGAAAAAAAGAACAGTATAGCCAAAACAATCTTACACAATAAAGGAACTTCTGGAGGCATTACTATCCCTGACTTCAAACTCTATTACAGATCTTCAATATTGAAAACAGCTTGGTATTGGCATAAAAACTGAGAAGTCAATCAATGCAATAGAGTAGAAGACCCAGATTTTAACCCACAAACCTATGAACATCTGATTTTTGATAAAGGAGCTAAAAGTATTCAATGGAAGAAAGAAAGCTTCTTCAACAAATGGTGCTGGCAGAACTGGTTGTCAACCTGTAGAAGAATGAAAGTAGATCCATATCTATCACCGTGCACAAAACTTAAGTCCAAACGGATTAAAGACCTCAATATCAGGCTGAACACACTGAACCTGATAGAAGAGAAGGTATGAAGTACTCTACAACAAGTGGGCACAGGCGATCACTTCCTACATATATCCCCAGCAGCACAGATTTAAGGACAACATTGAATAAATGGGATCTCCTGAAACTGAGAAGCTTCTGTAAAGCAAAGGACATTGTCACTAAGACAAAAATGCAACCCACTGACTGGGAGAAGATCTTTACCAACCCTACAAGAGACAAAGGCCTGATCTCCAAAATATATAAAGAACTCAAGAAACTAGACTTTAAAAAGCTAATTAACCCAATTAAAACATGGGGCACTGAACTGAACAGAGAATTCTCAACAGAAGAAATTCAAATGGCCAAAAGACACTTAAGGTCATGCTCATCCTCCTTGGTGATCAGGGAAATGCAAATTAAAACAACTTTGAGATACCAACTTACACATGTCAGAATGGCTAAAATCAAAAACACCAATGATAGCCTTTGCTGGAGAGGTTGTGGAGAAAGGGGTACCCTCATCATTGCTGGTGGGAATGCAAACTTGTGCAACCACTTTGGAAATCAGTGTGGCGATTTCTCAGGAAATTTGGGATCAACCTACCCCAAGATCCAGTAATACCACTCTTGGGGATATACCCAAGAGATGTCCTATCATATGACAAAAGCATTTGTTCAACTATGTTCATAGCAGCACTATTTGTAATAGCCAGAACCTGGAAACAACCTAGATGCCCTTCAATGGAAGAATGGATGAAGAAAGTGTGGAATATATACATATTAGAGTACTACTCAGCGGTAAAAAACAATGCCTTCGCGAATTTTGCATGCAAATGGATGGAAATAGAAAACACTATCCTGAGTGAGGTATCCCAGACCCAAAAAGATGAACATGGGATGTACTTACTCATAATTGGCTTCTAGCCATAAATAAAGGACATTGAGCATATAATTTGTGGTCCTAGAGAAGCTAAATAAGAAAATGAACATATAGTCACCTGCCTGGATATGGGAAGTAGACAAGATTTCCCGGCAAAAACTGGGAACTTGGGGTGAGGTGGCATGGGGCCAAGGGGAAATGGGGTGAGAAACGTGAGAAGGGGAGATTGAGGGGAGCTTGGGAGAATGGGATGGTTGGGATAAAGGAAAGGTGGACACGGGAGCAGAGAAATATATATCCTAACTAAGGGAGCCATCTTAGGGTTGGCAAAAGACTTGACTCTAGAGGGGCTCGCAGGTGTCCAGGGAGATGTCCCCAGCTAGTACCTTGAGCAACTGAGCAGAGGGAATCTGAAATGACCCTATCCTATAGCCATACTGATGAATATCTTGCATATCACCTTAAAACCTTCATCTGGCAATGGATCGAGATACAGACAGAGACCCAAATTGGAGCACCGGACTACGCTCTTAAGACCCAAATGAGGAGCAGAAGGAGGGAGAACATGAGCAAGGAAGTTAGGACCACTAGGGGTGCACCCACCCGCTGTGACAGTGGATCTGATCTATTGGGAGCTCATCAAAGCCAGGGGGACTGGGACTGAATAAGCATGGGATGAAACCAAACTCCCTGAACGTGGCGGACAATGAAGGCTGATGAGAAGCCAAGGACAATGGCACTAGGTTTCAATCCTAATACATGAACTGGCTGTGTGGGAGCCTAGCCTGATTGGATGCTCACCTTCCTGGTCCTGGATAGAAGTGGGAGGACCTTGGACTTCCTGCAGGGCAGGGAACTTGGACTGCTCATCATTCTCGAGAGGCAGGGGAAGTGGAGTGGGGGGTAAGGGGGAGAGGGGTAAAGTGGGTGAAGGAGGAGATGTGTGGGAGGAGGGGTAGGGAAATGGAAAACGGGAAAAAATAAATAAAATAAAATAAAAACAAATAAACTTCTGAAATTACGGGTAAAAATAAATCATTCCTATTGCAAGGTTTTTCCCTCAGGTGCTTTGTCACAATGATAGAAAAATTACTAACAAGAAGATAGAGTAAACTAACAAAAACCCAGTTCTCTGTATTTGACATTCTAACTAAACAGATCCTGGGACAAGTTGTCTTTCCCATTCTCTTCCTTCCTGTGACAACATTGAATCCAGAATTTAAGACACATGAGTAAACTATGACTGAAAACCTACAATTTATTATAGTGATTCAAGGGAAAATTTATTTTAACTTATAGGTAATTCTGCCATAGATGAATTCTCAGAGGATAAAACATTTGCGAGTTGGAGAATATGTTATTTGCCACCCATATACTATTTAGACAGAAAGTAAACTGCAGGGAAATGCTGTATGTCTATGCCACATCGTTTAAAGATAATTACTCCAGTAATAAGATCAACTTAATAAAGCAAACGATGTCAGACAATGAAAGAGTTAAACTGTACTAAATATTTCACTCAGCATCATGAAAGGTATTCAGTGAAAAGGGCATCTTGAGAAAGAGGGAACCTATGTCAGTTCAAACATTACTGGCTGTAGAACGTAAGACCTACGGATCCTCCAAATGCTGAATTTGATTTGGGATGAGAACACTGGAGTCGACAAGTCAGTTGTTGGAAGAAGGGTTTATTGTTTGTATTCAGGTAAGAACTAATAGCTCCTAGCTCAGATTTTAGGATCTATGGTGAGGTTTTAAGATAGGGTTTACACAAAGATAATGTTATAATATGAGAAGTCTTAGAAGAGGAAGCAGATCTCAGAACTTCTCAGGTCCAACTCTTCTATACAGAAAAAAAAATATGTCCAGTCAATTGGGAACCCGAAGTATTGGTTATACCTACTTCTCTTTTTTTGTTTTCTCTGATTATGTGTGAAAACACACCCCTCTTTGTCCTCATATCCAGGAGACATTCTTATCATCTTGACGGTGTTCCTTTTAAGGAAAAGAATTAGTTCCCCTCACTTGACTATCCCCCATGACTAAAAGAGAGACATTAAAAAATCTTTCCTTCTTTGAACATCTCTATGGAGATGACATAGCCTGTGGATAAATCTGAGCTTGTTGTTATAGAATTGTCCATTCAAATAGAACACAGTAGAGGTTAAACCGTTAGCCATCTTGTACATGTAACACAAAAGGCACCCAATGTATTTAAAACCTATTTAAAATCAATAGCTGTATCATATGCTCAGTTAGGGCAGAGATCTGCTTGCCATCTGTGCCATAGGTTTAACAGGATGAGGGAAAATGAAAATGGTCCTTCAAAATGTCGAAACCATTGGGAAAGCTTGCCTGGCATGTGCAAATGCCATTTTGGAGATTAATGGCAATAATTATGCTGGAAACTCACATTTAACAGAATACAATAGCTTTTTTTGACAAATAGAAGCATATATGGGATTATTATCTTTCTGATGAATATGACACTTTAAGCCCACAAATATTTCCATCATTACTTATGGGTGATCTGCAATAGAAACATGTCCATTGTTTTCAATCCCCTTGAGTTAGATTAATATGCATTATGTCTTGCACCAGAAGGCTATCTTGATTGACATGGGGAATGTCATTATAACATGACCTTATTTCAGCGGTGAGTAGTGACATTATTTTAGTTGTCAATATCAATCCTTATTGGCAGAATAGAAACCTATTCTTGTTCACAATCTGTCAACTTCTTCCGAAGTCACTTAACTCAGACTCTGTGTGACAGAACTAATATCAGAGTCATTGACCTTCAGCAATTTTGTATGAACATGGTTGACAGGTATAATAGTCAGAGGAAATGTAGATAATTGGATCGAAAAAATGAGTTTCAGTGTACAGCAGTATAGTTCCCTGTCTGGTTTCAACGTTGATGGGTTAGATATAAATTTTGTTGGCTTTTAAAGGCATTTTGCCATCCTGAAATATTGTAGAAATTCTTAGCTCAAATCCCTCAAAATCTTGAGACTGGCAGCTTCATGTTCATTATTTTCACTTGAAAAGGAGGATGACATAAATAGAACAAGGGGCTTAGGACAAAAAGTAAAAATTAGAATGTGATAACTAATGACAGTCTTTTGTTGCATGAAACGAAAACAAGTGTAGGATAGTAACACCCTAGCACATCTGTAGTCTTGTGGAAGGTGTGCATCAAAATGTTAAATTAGGTACTTCTCTGGGTTATAGTTTGAGGGTATTAACCATTGAATAGTAAGAAAGCAATTGTCATCTGATATGGTCTTATTCCTTACTCCATGGTAGTCTCATTCAAACAGCATTTCCTCTCTACAAACATTAATAAATTCTTCCTATCTATTCAGTTACAAATATCCTTTTAAGATCAATAAGTTCACTATGTCAACTAAATATTAAACCCTTGTAAATGTATGTATTCAAGCATTGCTTTAACAGCTCAGAGTGTGAGCATTACAATTCAGGAATGTATAATCAGCTGCCAGTATTGTCTCTTCCTAGTTCTGTGAAGGTAAAAATGTTAATTAACAAGTTAAAGCTTTCTTTTTGCCCTACAAAATGTGGATAATTAGGTCTTACATCTTAGCACTGCTGAAGGATTAAGGGAGCTCACGCATGCGAGCAGGAACTACTGTGTCTGCCCCATACCCACAGTTCAGTGTGGGGTGGACCGCTTTCCTGCTGCTCTTCTTGCTGCTGAGGTCAATACTGTGTGTTCACCCTTTGCGATTTCAAAGTCATGCCCAAGAAAAGCAGTACAGTAAGCAAAAGTACCTAATCACACTGAGAAATTTATAGTTGACTAGTACAGTTTAGAATATCAATTCCCTTCCAACAAAATTAATATTTCACACAGAGGGGAAGAATTTAGTAAGAGTTTCTTTAAAGGACACATTTTCATCTGGATATGTTAGGTCTTGAGAATCCCCTTTCATTCAAAGGCTGATGTATCTTAGACAATATTTATTATAAACTTGGTTTTCAAACATTTTGCTGTCACCCACTCTAAGTGTAAAACAGTACAAGTTGAAGGAATGGCTGGATTTTATTACCAATTCTTTTTTTTTTTTTTTTTTTTTTTTTTTTTGAGAAAGGGTTTCTCAGTAACTTGGAGCCTGTCCTGAAACTGACTCTTGTAGACCAGGCTGGCCTCAGATTCACAGAGATTTGCCTGCCTCTGCCTCCCGAGTGCTGGGATTAAAGGCATGCACCGCCACCACCCAGAATATTTCCAATTCTTATAATAATATCTAATATGTATTATTATGTGTATATCCTATCAACAAATTGTTTTCTTGTTAGTGATTGGGCATTTTTGGCTTAGTTTCTTATTATTTTGAGACTTTCTTACTGTCTTTCTTAGTTAGGGTTTATACTGATGTGTTGAAACACCATGACAAAACAACCTGGAGACAAAAAGGTTTATTTTATCTTATACTTGCAGATAATAGTCCATTGTTGAGTGAAATCATGGCAGGGCAGAAACATGGAGGCAGAAATTGAAGCATTGCTGACTTGCATGTAATGCCTTGAAAATTCACTTTTTAATAGAACTTGAACAATCTGTGTGGGGTGGAAACAGCAGAAGTGAGCTGGGCCTTCCCACAGCAGTTACTGATTAAGACCATTCCTCAGACTTGCCTACTGGCAGCCAAATGGGGGCATATCAATAACTGAGTTTGCTCTTTATGTGTTTGTCAATTTGACAACCATAACAAAATAATAATAATTAAAAAAACCTGGGATGTAAATAATAACAACTAAAACAATAATAATAACAAGAAAACCTACGATATTTTCTTTCTGTTTCTAATTACTAGTTGGATGGGAGAATAAATGAACCAAAATTGTGAAAGGGACAAATAGTAATATATATGTATGTATATATGTATATATATATAATTATAGGTTAATATAGTTTAAGTATATCTATATATTTATATGATACATTGATATTCTATATAGATATGCTTTACTAAATAACTAATGTTGAAGAGTGATACACAACAGAATTCTAATAAAATATATTCAATTTGTATCCTCCAACAGTTACAAAGCTAAATGTACTATAAAACCTATATATGTTTATAAATGTACACACACATACATACATATATATGTATGTATGTATATATATAGTGTTGTGTTACAGACTATTGAAGTTCAGTGATGCCTTTGTCTGTAGGAGGTCCTTCTGTCTATGTTACTTCCATTGGTTAATAAAGGAACTGCTTTGGGCCTATAGCAGAGCTCTAAGGGAACATAGATAGGCAGGAAAAACTAAATGGAATGCTGGAAGGGAGAGGAGAGAGATGCCATGGATCCAACATGAGAGTAAGACATGTGGAAACTTTGTCAGTAAGCCACTGCCACATGTTGATACACAGATTAATAGATAGGTTAGATTAAGATGTAAGAGTTAGTCAATAAGAAGCTAGAACTAATGGGTCAAGCAGTGATTTAATTCACACAGTTTCTGTGTGGTTATTTCGGTTCTGAGCAGCCGGAACTAACATACAGCTCCTTGCTAAAAATTGGCACCCACGTGGCTGACTAAATCCACATAAAACCTGAGAGGGCTTGAAAAGGAATTCTAGAAAAAAAAATACAGAGTATAACACAGCTTCTTGCTGTTTGCTGGTGGCTTGCCACGGCTCCTTTAGAGGAATTACCCTGATTTAGCCATTGTAGGAAAAAAGCCACAGCCATTTTAAAATGCCAGCTTTTGGGGCTATGCTGCCAGCATAACCTTGTGCAGGGAAGTGGGGCGGTTTATGAATCTCAGAGGCAGCGAGCAGGTCCTCCATGTTGGACTGGCTGGGGCAAGCAGTGAGTACCATATTTGACCTATCAATGAAGCAGCTTAAATTTTTAAGAAGCATTTATCATTTTAAAAAGTGCTGCTGGACAGTAAAGAATTATAGATACAAAATAGGACTTATTCAGACATAAAAGAACTCTAAATGGGTCACAGTGTTGGATAAATGTATGTAGGCTTGGAAGAGAGAAGAAAAAGATTATAGAGAGTTATAAAATAAAGTTAATGCTTTAAAAAGGGTAAAGTCTTTAAAGAGACAGGGTATAGATAATCATAGATTAAAGGAGTAAAGAAAAATAAGCCGTGTAAAGCTGGAAAATTCACAAAGAGTCTGGATTGTGTATATCATTGTGTTTTCTTTGAAGTTTTTGATTGTGAAGGGCTGCTAAATAAAACCAGCATATATGTTCTAAAAGTATCATGACTTCCATATTTGGGTTTAAGGATATATTGCTTTGGAAAAGAGGTATTTCTTTTGTTTTCACAGAAGATGAGAACCTGTGAAATCTTGCCAGACCAATGTGGTTTGATAAACCAAGACCTCCTGAAAGGTTGCCAAGAATATCCCCCCAAAATTACTTCATCATCGCTGAGATAAACCAAGCATACAGGATACACCTTGAAAGGCCTGATTAACAAGCCCCCAAACAGTAGGAAGCAGTATGAACAGAACTATGCCTATATTCCCAAATATTGTTTATAAAATGTTTTTCTTTCTTACATTTAAAGGAGGATATGCTATAGAGATTTGCATTGGTATATAGCTTGGCTTGTCAATACAAATTTAAAGTCAATTTTGTTATAATGTGTATATATAATTTCTGCTCCTGATTGGGGTATTATAATTGTTAAGCTCATTTAAAAAATGTAATGTGTAATTAAGAAATATAGGATAATAGATAGTCATCTATAATAGTCAAGCTTGTAGTCATGTTAATTAGATTTTCTAGATATACAGAGATGTATTTCAATTAGATAGGTATTCTTCAAATCTTTCAGATACCTTCAAAATATGGCATTTAAAATGTTTAAGAACTTAAACTTTTCATGTCAATGAGACAAGACTGTTCCTGGCAGCATCAATTACTTAGAGAAGAAGACAGGCATCAAAGAGGTTCCTTAGCCATTTGGGCAAGAAACTACTCCTGCCTGGACCGCTTAAATAGACATGTAGGACCCACAGAGAAATGACTGATGACCTTGCCTAAAAGTGAGATAATCCTTTGAGACTCCTGCTTCTTGAAAGAGTCTGCAAGATATTCTGCAGGATACAAAAGAAAGTGACTGAACTCTTTTTGAAATTTCTTGCTAAATGGAAAAGACTTCTGGATACTATGGGCCTGTAGGCTAAAGTTGGATGCCCCAACTGTACAAAAGAACTTTGGGTCTCTGTCCAGGCAGTGAGATGTCTCTGTCATTTCTAGAGTTTTGGAAGTTGCTTACAATGTACTTCCTGTTTACTTATGTAATAATATATCTCTCTGGAGTCTTTGAAGGAGTTGCAGAATTTATAGTTACAGTCATGGTTTTTCTTAGTTATGATAAAAGATAAAGTAAATATAAATATTGTGACTGCAATTTGTATTTGATACCTGTTTTGCTTAATGTAATTTTACTATGTTAAAGGTAAAGCCTTCCTTTTTGTTTAAACAAAAAAGGTAAAATGGTGTAGGAAGTCCTTCTGTCTATGTGTTGCTTTCATTGGCTAATGAAAGATCTGCTTTGGACTTACAGCAGAGCTATAGGGGAACAGGGCTAGGCAAGGAAAACCAAATGGAATGCTGGGAGGAGAAGATGGAGAGAGAGGCCATAGATCTGCTGCCAGATCCATGGGAAAACTTTGCCGGTAAGCCACTGCCACATGGCGATACACAGATTAATGGATATGGGTTAAATTAAGATGTAAGATTTATCCAATAAGAAGCTAGAATTAATGGGCCAACTAGTGATTTAATTAATACAGTTTCTGTGTAATTATTTCAGTTCTGGGTGGCCGGGATGAACAAGCAGCTCCTTGCTACATCTGTCCTCTTAAAGACCATTAAATGTACTGGTTCCCATTGAACAACTCAACACTTTATTATGAATTCAAATTTGACAATTTTACATATGTGAGCAGTCTGTACTGACCACTCTCCACTTGCACCTTGTTACCTACTATCAACTTTCTTCTCACCCAAAATTTGTTCTCACATGCATAACATTTTATTACTTAAAATTAAATATTTTGAGACATGGTGGAAAGAACTCTAGAATCATAGTTTAATAATTTAACTAATTCACCACCAATCCTACTTTCACTGTCTTCAGTTATATTGAGAAGGAAAATAAAATTATGTCAACTATTAGTCAATAATAGGGTATATATGTATAATATATTATCTTGTTCATATCAGAAAATCATTTTGAAAAATGTTCTTATTTTCTTCACATCTTTCTACGATGTTATGAATTCATTCTTTTATTCATCTGTTTATTTTACATTCCAGTCAGAAACCCCCTCCCCCATTTTCCCCTCCTGTTTCTCTCTGACATTACACCCCTCCTACTCTCCAATCTTCTCCTCTTCTCTCTCTATCCAGGAAAGGGCAGGGCTCCCATGACTATCAATAAAACACAGAATATCAAGTTGTAATAAAACTCTGTACCTCCCATCTATGAAGGCTGGGCAAGGTGACACAGTATGAGGAGTAGGGTCCCAAACATCAATAAAAAGTAGGGGACAGCTACAAAAAGACCAAGCCACACAACTGTAACATACATACTGAGTACTTAGGCCAATCATGCAGACCACCTGGTTGTCAGTTTTAATAAACTTCAAAGCTCTAAACACAGAGCAGTCTTTTCTCAGTATAAGGGAGCCTGAGCATTCTAGCTTTAGAACAATGGTCTGACCTCTACTAGCCTCTGATAATTCATAACTCACCCAAACATATCTGCAGTTAGCAATCCTGTGCTTCACTTAGTACTAGATGTCAAATCTTAATTGTTGATGTTTCCTGACTCTATTTTATCATAATTTGCAAGGGGTCAAAGTAAAAAGAACAGTTGGATCTCTCCCATAAAAGACAATATGCAAACATGAATGCCAACTTCTTAAGCCCCACCTCTACTTCCTCAATGAAACAAGAAACTACAATTCACATTAAAAAGAAAGAATATGCATTCATTTTTTATTCATGCAAGCTCCCCATTAAGATTAATGTACAGAGAAATCTACTGTTGCCACTTTTATAACTGATAGCATATTTAGCTCAAGTAGTTACAAAACTAAGCACTGAGAAAGCTAGAAACAATTCTGCCGAATAGCTGAAAATGTTGCCTTTGTCATCTATTAAACAATATAAATACCATTAAAGCTATAAATTGGGATCATAGATTACTGGAAGAGAGATTATGCCATATTAAAATATAAAAGAATAAATTAATTAGCAATACCTGTTCCTATTGAGCTATTTCAATGTATAGGTAAGGGGTACTCACCACTAAAGGTAAGTTATCACTATTTAGAATGTACTATTTTTGAATTTTATCTAAAGAACATGAAATATTCTGTATTACTGAAAACATAAGCATGATATTTGAAAGTATAAACATCAAAGATGACCAAAATGCAAGGAACGATTTCTAATAGTGACGATGACACTGAACAAGTATGTCAGCAGAAGTGATGTTACATGTAGGCAATTCAGAATCAAGAGATCAAGAGAGACCACAAATTGTACTATGGTTTCAAATGAATCTTTGATCTGAAAGAGAGATTAGAGTCCTTGACTATAGACACACTGATTCAAAATTACAGAGGCAAACACTAAAAGTATAGGTGACTCCATTCTCCATACATTCCACTTGAGTGTTTAGGATAAGCAATCCATAACCTGAGAGAATGACATGTTGCTGCTTTGTCTACCAGTTTAGGTTATGGATTTTACAATTGGTCAATAGCTGTCATTTTTGTCCTTTAGGAAGAGAAACCACTTCCTATGACATATGCACATGAGTTCCAAAACCTCAATTGCTCATTCCATAGTTTTCATCAAGCTGAAATATTACACATTTTTCACGCCATAGACTTGATATCACTTCCTTAGATCCAATGCTCCTGCTCTGAGAGAAATGAGTACAATCTAAATTTCATGATTAATATAGGATTATTTTTCTCTCATACCATTTTTCATGTTTTTGAGTTGTGATTTTTTTTCATTTAAAATCGGTCTTATCTACTATGATTTAATACCCTTGAAGCTATGTTTAGATACTAAAAGGAAGTTTTGAACCAAACACTGTAAATGAGTTTCATAATTTTTTTAATTGAAATAAGATATTTTGTTTCATTTTAAGTCATTTTAGATGAACTTTTTAAAAAGACTTTACATGACCTTTTATTATAAAACCACCATTGTCATTCATTGAATCATTTCCATCAGATAAGCTTCATTTTATGATTGGGGCAGAAATTGTGTTCTTTGGTAACAGAATCCTCCATAGCCAGGCTCTATGAGGCACATGATTGTAATGGATCTGTTTGGCATGTTCTGATAGAGAGACAGTGCCCCTATCTGCCTTATTGATTTTCTTTTTGTCTTGTCTTGCTCTCCTTTAACCTCCATGAGTATACACACACACACACACACACACACACACACACATTATTGAGCTATACATTTTTCTCTGCTCACCTCCCTTTCTCTGCCCCCATGTCCCTATTTACTCAGGAAATCTTGTCTTTCTTTACTTCCCATGTAGATTAGTTCCATGTATGTCTCTCTTAGTGTCCTCATGGTTGCCTAGGTTATCTGGGATTGTGATTTGCAGGCCAGTTTTCTTTGCTTTATGGTTGAAACAACTTATGAGTGAGTACATATGATAATTTTCTTTCTGGGTTTGGGTTACCTCACTCAATATGATGTTTTCTAGCTCCATTCATTTGCCTACAAATTTTGAGATGTCATTTTTTTTCTGCTGTGTAGTACTCCATTGTGTAAATGTACCACATTTTCCTTTTCCATTCTTTGGTCAAGGGGCATTTAGGTTGTTTCCAGGTTCTGGCTATGACAATCAAAGATGCCATGAACATAGTTGAGCACATGTCCTTGTGGTACAATTGAGCATCCTTTGGGGATACACAATAGTGGTATTGCTGGGTCTGGAGGAAGGTTGTTTCTAATTTTCTGAGAAATCGCCATACTGATATGCAAAGAGGCTGTTCCAGCTTGCACTCCCACCATCAATGCAAGAGTGTTTCCCTTCTGCTACATATAAGAAACACCCTCAACCTCTGGAGTAGGAGGATCACCTGTCTATGTGTTACTTTCATTGGTTAATAAAGAAACTGCCTTGGCTTTTTGATAGGGCAGAATTTATATAGGTGGAGAAGACCGAACAGGATTGTGGGAGAAAGAAAGCAGAGTCAGGCAGATGCCATGAAGCTCCAGCTCAAGATGGACATAGGTTAGATTCTTCCCAGTAAGCCACCACCTCATGGTGCTACACCCATTAATAGAAATGGGTTAATTAAGATGTGAGAGTTAGCCAGTGAGAAGCTAGAGCTAATGGTCTAGGAAGTGTTTAAATGAATACAAATTGTGTGTTGTTATTTCGGATGTAAAGCTAGCCATGCAGGAGCTGGGCAGGATGAAAAGCAGGCCTGTTTGCCTCCTCACTACAGAGTGGCGCTCCAGTGTGGTAATGAACTCCACGTAAAACTTGAGAGAGCTTAATTTTAAACACAGAAAAAAAAAGAGTTTAACACAGCTTTTTGCTGTTTGCTATGTCCTGCTTCAGCAAAGGCAACAGACAAAAGCCATACCATAATAAAACACGGCTTCCTGGGCCCTGCCACTCATGCAAACTCTGGCTATGGGGCATTTCTGGGCCCAGATGTTTGTGTGCCCACTCAGGGTCAGGAATAAAGTAGCTGAGACCATGCCCACTGCTCAACTCTTTCTGCCTGGGTAGGATCAGGTCTACTAGAAAGTGGCAGTTTTGAAATACCTGTTTCTGGGCTGTGCCACCATCGCAATCTCTGTCTGTCTCCTGTGGGAGACATAACTTTTGAATGGAGGATTTGGAGTAAAGTTCTAAGATTTGTTTGATGGCAACTAAACTTGCTGTGTGCCTAAAAGGGGGTCATTGCGTGCTGCAGCTCAGAGGCACAAGGAGCTCCACCATGCTAGTGGAACAATGTTCAAGGCTTAGAGGCACAAGTGGCTCCACCATGTTGAACTGGGCGGGGCAAGCCTGCAGTACCTGCTTTTGATCTAGGAATGTCACATCTTAGATTCTTAAGCGCTTAGTGATTTAAAAGTGCAAAGCAAAAACAGACAATACAATAGGAGATTCAGACATAAAAGACCTCTAAATGAGTCATAGCATTAAATAGACATATGTAGGCTTGGGAGAAAGAAGAAAAAATAATATCGAGAATAAAGCTAATGCCTTTAAAAAGGGTAAAGTCTTTAAAGAAACAGAGTAAAGATAGTTATAGACTAAAAGAAATAAAGAAAAATAAGCCACATAAAAATGGAAAATTCACAGAGAATTTGGATTCTGTATGTTGTATTTTCTTTGAAATTTTTGACTGTGAAGGAGCTAAATACAGAGAGATATTTCATTGTGTGGTCTGCTAAGCTAATCCAACACGTGTATTATAAAGCTATCTTGACTTCAAAATTTGGATCTAAGGTTATGATGCTTTGGAAAAGATTTTTTTGTTTGTTTTCACAGAGGATGAGACCCTGTGGATTGCTTCTATCCCAATATGGTATGATAGACCACGCCCTCCTGAAAGGTTGCTGTGAACACCCTCAAAAATTACTTTGCTCAACTGCCGACCGAGAGGAACCTAGCACACAGGTTATACCATGAAAGACCTAAATAACAGTGCCCCCATTCAGCAGGAAGCAGTTTGGAAAGAAAAAAACTTCACCGATATTCCCATATATTGCTTATGAATGTTCTTTTACATTTAAAGATGGAGATGATATAGATATGAATAATTTACATTGGTATAAATTTTGCTTTGTTGATATCATCTTAAGGTCAATTTTGTTATATGTCTATGTATTCCTGATCTTGATTAAGGTATTGTGATTGTGTGATTTATTTAAAAATGTAATATATAATTAGGAAATATAGGTTGTTAATGGATAATCATCAATAATAATCAAACTTGTAGTCATGTTAGTTAGATTTTCTAGATATATATATAGATATATTTCAGTTAGATAGGCATTCTTCATATCTTTCAAAGACTACAGAATATGGCATTTAATGTTTTAATAACTTAGGGCTTTTCATGACAATGAGACACATTTGCTCCTGGCAGCACCAAGAGGATGGTGGGCATCGAAGAGGCTCTTTATGGATTTTGATAGCCATTTGGGCAAGAAACTGCTCTTGCCTGGACTGTTGCATAAACTGGACACAAGGAACCCACAGAGAGAGGACTGCTGAATTTGCTTAAATGTGAGATGATCCTTCAGCATTCCTGATTCATGAAAGAGTCTGTGAGACATTCTGCAAGACCCCAAAAAAGTGACTGAACTGTCTTTGAAATTTCCTGCTTCATGGAAATAACTGTTGATACTATGGGCAGTAGGCTGAAGATGGATGCCCCAAAAGTACAAAAGAACTTTGGGTCACTGTACAGGCAGCAAGATGTCTCTGTCATTTCCAGAGTTTTGGAAGTTGCTTACTTCTTGTTTACTTAGGTAATATTATATCCATCTGGAGTCTTTGATGGAGCTAAAGAATTGATAGTTATAGTTTTTCTTAGGTATGATAAAAGATAAAATAGATATAAATATTGTAACTGTAATTCTTGCTTGATAACTGTTTTGTTATATGTAATTTTACTATGTTAAAGTGAAAGCCTTTCTTTTTTGTTTAAACAGAAAAAGGGGAAATGGAGTAGGAGGGTCATCTGTCTATGGGTTAATTTTATTGGTTAATAAAGAAACTACCTTGGCTTTTTGATAGGGCAGAATTTATATAGGTGGAGTAGACTGAACAGAATTGTGAGAGAAAGAAAGATCAGACAGATGCCATGAAGCTCCTAATCAAAATGGACATAGGTTAGATTCTTCCCAGCAAGCCACCATCTTATGGTGATGCACACATTAATAAAAATAGGTTAATCAAGATGTGAGAGTTAGCCAGTAAAAGGCAAGAGCTAATGGTCCAGGCAGTGTTTAAATGAATACAAATTGTGTGTTGTTATTTCAGGTGTAAAGCTAGCCGTGCGGGAACTGGGTGGGACAAAAGACAGGCCTGCTTTCCTCATAACTACAAACCTCAAAGACAGACTCACCTCAGAGTAAAGGGTTGGGAAAAAGTTTTCCAATCAAATGAATCTAAGAAACAGGCTGTTGTAACAGCTATCCTAATATCTAACAAAATAGACTTAAAACTAAAATCAACCAGCCGGGCGATGGTGGCACACACCTTTAATCCCAGCACTCCGGTGGCAGAGGCAGGCGGATCTCTGTGAGTTGGAGACCAGCCTGGTCAACAGAGCTTGTTCCAGGACAGGCTTCAAATCCACAGAGAAACCCTGTCTCAAAAAAAAAAAAAAAAAAAAAAAAAAAAAAAAAAAAACAAAAAAAAAAAAAAAAAAAAAAAAAAACAANAAAAAAAAAAAAAAAAAAAAAAAAAAAAAAAAAACTAAAATCAATCAAAAGAGACAAAGAAGGACATTCCATATTAGTTAGAGGAAAAAAATCCATGAAGAGGAAATCTCAATAATGAATATCTATGCTGCAAATACATACTCATATTAATGTAATAAATTGTTAAATTGTGTATTATCTGAAAGCACATCCATTTGTCAATCAATATAAAGTATATAATTTTGTCAACAAAGTGAGACAGAAAAGATTATATTAGTCTAAACAAAGAACAATTTTAATTATATAAGTTAATATTCATTAAAAATTTAATACACACATAGGTGCATTACTGTACATATATGTGTGTGAACATGCGTGTACAGGTACAGACACATGTGTACACACATACACAGAAACACTCTCTAAATATTCCTAGAAAGATTGAGTTCAAACCATAAGGCAACATACACTTCAAAGTGTTGAAATAGGAGCGGCAGGGCTGCGTCCCCGGCACCCGGCCGCCCGCATGGCTAGTTTATACCCAGAAATAATTACATGGAAACTGTATTCTTTCAAACACTGCCTGGCCCGGCTAGGTCCAGTTTCTTATTGGCTAGCTCTTACATATTGTTCTAACCCATTTTTAATATTCTGTGTAGCCCATGAGCTGGCTTACCAGAGAGGATCTTAACCTGCGTCTGTCTGGAGTGGGAGCATCATGGCGACTCACTCACTCAGCTTCTTTTTCCCAGCATTCTCCTCTGTCTACTCCGCCTACCTAATTTTCTGTCCTATGAGGGCCGAGGCAGTTTCTTTATTATTAACCAATGAAATCAACAGATAAGATACAAAACCCACCTCCATCATCAAAGTAAACCATAAAAGCAAGACTATGTATGATTGTATTTAAAATAATTATCCCTAAATGAGAATTGCTCATAGTAACAGATTTAATTAAACAATATAACATTCAAAACATAAATACATTTAGCTATATTTTGTTTAGAATAGGGTAGTTTAAATGATTTTAGGTTTTGTTACACAAATCATGAACAATATGAGAAATAGTGCTATTACTCATTTTAAAACAAAACCAGAAAGTGGAAAGATTCAACTTTAATATTTTTCTTTCACATTCTGTCTGTACTTCCCTAGGTCATTTCAAAATCACCAGTATTAACAAGGAGGTAAATCTATCCTTTTGTTCCCATTTTTCCTCAATAATGTTCCAAGTGACCTCCCACATAGTGTGTTCCACACAGTGCTAAACCAACTTTTCCTTCCTTCTTCAGATTCCTAGAGGTCAGCTTCCTGTTCTATTCCTATTTCTGCTCTTATACTTAAGAGATTCTCAGTAGGTGGTAAACACTCATTTAAATGTCATCTGATATAAATTGTAATAGTTCATTTCCTATCCTCCCACCACCAACACAAATTATAAAGGCACAAGTCACTCCTTTTTTTGTGTGAGATGGGAGAGACTTATCACAGCAGCATTTAAGCATGGGTTTATAACCATGTGCTCATCATTTATAGCACTATTCTCTCTGAAGGATTGACTGACCTATGTATCTTCATGATAAGTTATCTGAATTGATTTCAAAGAACATAAAGTTTGAGAATGTAGCTTAGTAGGACAGTGCATGCTTTTCAAAGTTCAATCCCCCACTACTACCACACACACACACACACACACACACACAAACACACACACACACAATCTCTAGAAACATAAAAGTCACTTGTTAGATTACTGGAGCCAATGGATAGAAGAATCAACAGCTTTATGACTTGCCCCACAACCATGAAGAACAGAAATCCTATATCCAAAACAGAATTCCCATGGCTTTTCTGTCTATATTTGGATCACTGTCAAGAAGGTTAGCAACAAATCTGTCCAATATAAACCCAAACCTTAGAGAATGTGGAAAACAACACTCCTTTAAAAGTTTTGTTTTGCTTTGGGTTCTCCTTCTTATTTAGCTTCTCTAGGATCACTAATTATGGGCTCAATGTCCTTTACTTATGGCTAGAAACCAAATATGAGTGAGTACATCCCAAGTTCTTTTTTGGGGTCTGGCTTACCTCACTCAGGATAGTGTTTTCTATTTCCATCCATTTGTATGCAAGATTCAACATATAGGCATCCTCCTGAATATTAACCTTCATCAGGCAATGAAAGGAGACAGAGACAGAGACCCACATTGGAGCACTGGACAGAAATCTCAAGGTCCAAATCAGAAGCAGAAGGAGAGAGAGCACGAGCAAGGAACTCAGGACCGCGAGGGGTGCACCCACACACTGAGACAATGGGGATGTTCTATCGGGAACTCACCAAGGCTAGCTGGCCTGGGTCTGAAAAAGCCTGGGATAAAACCGGACTCACTAAACATAGAGGACAATGAGGACTAATGAGAACTAAAGAATAATGGCAATGGGTTTTTGATCCAACTGCATGTACTGGCTTTGTGGGAGCCTAGGCAGTTTGGATGCTCACCTTACTAGACTTGGATGGAGGTGGGTGGTCCTTGGACTTCCCACAGGGCAGGGAACCCTGATTGCTCTTTGGGCTGACGAGGGGCTTGGTTGGGGGAGGGGGAGGGAAATGGGAGGCGGTGGTGGGGAAGAGACAGAAATCTTTAATAAATTAATTAATTAATTAATTAAAAAAGAAAAAAAATAATGTTCAAAGCAATTAAAAAAGTTTTGTTTTGTCACATATTCTTTCACCATAAAGAAGCCTAATTTACAATGTACTCTTTTGGGTAATATCCCACGCATGTCAGATCTAACACAGATGAAAACAGAGGAAAAATACAACGTTTAGGAAGCAGATACACAAAGAAGAAAGATACTTCAGCTAACTAACCAGAAATTTAACTATTTCAAAAGACTAACAGACTTGTAGTCTGGCTGCAGGATGCCATCAGAGGCTACCAATAAAAGCAGGACATTGGGACCAAAGAAAGAGATCATTTGCTGACTGAGCTTCATTCCCAACCACTTCCCATGATTTTCATTTTTCTGATGGTCAAGGATACTGAAAATTTCTTTAGAGTTGTTCACTATTTAAGATTCCTCAATTGTGAATTCTCTATTTAGGCCTGTACCCCTATTTTTAATTGGATTATTTTTTTAATATCTTACCTCTTAAATTCTTTATATATTTTGGATATTAGTCCTGTATTGCATGTGGAACTTCTAAAAAAATCTTTTCCATTGTGTAGGCTGCAATTTGTTCAGTTGATAGTATCCTTTGCCTTACAGAAGCTTTTCAGTTTCATGAGGTCCTATTTATTATCTTAATGTCTGTGCTGTCCCTAATCTGTTCAGAAAATGGTCTCCTGTGTCAATGTGTTCAAGGCTTATCCCAATTTTCTATCAATTTCAGTCCATCTTGTTTTATCTTGAGGTTTTTGGTCCACTTGTACTGAGTTTGTGTAAGGTGATAAATATGGATCTATTCTCTTTCTAGATACAGACATCCAGGTAGACCATGACCATTTATTTAAGATGATTTCTTTTTCCCATTGTGAATCTATTACTTCTCTATCCTCATATTATGATAAACTCCAACCACAAAAATATTTTTGTTACTACTTCATAACTTTAATTTTTCTACAGTTATGAATCTATGAATCATAATGTAAGTACCTGGGTTTTCAGATGGTCTTAAGGGACCTCAATTAAGAGGTCAGTAGACACCCAAAGGGAAGGTTGCACAAATTCTAATTTATTTTAATAATAAAAACTTGGAGTTAGATATTAGGGGTTGAAAGCATGAAAGATCAGAGAAGTAGTGTAGCCAGCCACTCTTTCTTACCTCCATGAAATCCTCAGACCAAATGGGAAATCTTGTCTCTTTAAGATCTCAGACAGAATGGTTTGAGTTACTTTCTCCTCTTGCCTTATATTCCTCACTCTGCCCAGCCATATCTCTTCCTATCTCTGTCTCCCTAGCATTGGAATTAAAGGTGTGAGTCACCACCACCACATAGTTCTGTTTTCCTTTTAGAGTGAATCAATTTCCTGTTGCCCAAGATGGCCTTGAACTCCTAGAGATCTTTCTGGCTCTGTCTTCCAAATGCTTGGGTTAAAGATATGTGCCACTATTGCCTAGACTTTATGGTTAACTAGTATGCCAAGCTCTACACTCCGATCTTCAGGCAAGCTTTATTGTTACAACACAAACAAAATACCACCATAGTCCCGACTCACAGGTTGATAACCACTGTTTTAAGGAATTTATTAGTTTTTTCTTTAATGATGTCTATAATGTTTATTATGGTCCACCTTGTGACTTTGTTTCTCTATGATCACGAACTATATGCTTAATATCCTTGCTTTACAGTTATTAATCACTTGTGAGTGAGTATATACCATGTTTATTTTTCTGTGTCTGGGTTACCTCACTCAGGAAGGTTTTTCTCTAGTTCTATTCATTTGTATGCAAATTTCAAGATATCATTAATTTTTACCACTGAGAGTACTCTAATGAGTAAATGTGCCACATTTTCTTTATCTATTCTTTGTATGAGGAGTATTGTTAGAGGTTGCTCATTCTTTTCCCTGCCACCTATACTCCCAAAATAATCAAACAGAAAACTGTATTAATTAACATACTGCTTGGCCCAGCACTTAGGCATATTTCTAGCTAGCTCTTACATCTTAAATTAAACCATTTCTATTATTTTATATTTTACCATGTGATGTGGAATTTCCCTCTGTATGCTGTGATTACCATTAATGAATAAAGAATCTGCTTTGGACTTATAGCAGGACAGAAGTTAGAAACTTAACTGAATGCTGAGAGAAAGGAGGCAGAGTCAGAGAGAAGCCATGCAGCCCTGCCAGAAATGAATGCTAGATCTTTAGATGGTAAGTCACAGCCAAGTGATAATATACAGAATAATAGAAATTAGTTAAATTAATATGTATGAGTTAGCTAATAAGAAGCTAGAGATAACGAGCCAAGCAGTTGTTTAATTAATACAGTTTCTGTGTGATTATTTCAGGGCTAAGTGGCCAGGAACCAACAAGTGGTCCCCGCCTTCCTCCAACAAATTAATGCCCCATATGGTGAACTAAATCCATGTAAAACCTAAGAGGGCTTGAAAAGAAACTCTAGACACTAAGAAACAAAGTTTAGCAGCATTTATTTTCCTGAATGAGCTTTGCTTGCTGGTTGCATGCTGTGACTCCTTTAAGAGAGGCTTTCCTGATTTAGCAGTAGCAGAAGAAAGCCACAGTTTTGAAATGCTGGCTTTGTGGGCCATGCTGCTGGCACGAACTCTGACTCTTTCTGGAGGTCCAGCTATGGAGCACTTGAATGTGATTTGTGGGCCTGGGTGCTTGTAGGCCCACTTGGAAAAGTAGCTGAGGCCACGATTGCAGCTCAGCACCCCCCACCTGAGCAGGTAGCTGGATCAGACTGCTAGGAGTACACAGGCAGGAGCGCACCACAGTGGATTTCTGCCACCATACACAGAGATATTTCCAAGCCACATAATATTCTGCATGACATATCTAGCTAACACTCAGATAAAAATGGCTTATATACTGCATGCTGATTCTCAGAGTTAAAGTACTGAGTGTGGCTCCTACCTGGAGGTCCCAGAGCTGACAGTAAAGGTAGTTCTACCATTTACAAAGTGGAGAGAGGTGGAGCCAGCATCCATAGCCTCTGCAACCACATTGTTTACCATTTTAAAAGTGGAGAGAGGTGGAGCCAGCACCCAGAGCCTCTGCAGCCACATTGTCTACCATTTTAAAAGCTCTTCAAGACAATAAAAAATTACAAATACACAATAGGACAGATTCAGACATAAAAGGCCTCTAAATGTGTCACAGTGTTAAACAAATGTACGTAGGCTTGGGAGCGAGAAGAAAAAGAGTATAGAGAGTTGGGGGGGGGGAAGTAAATGGTTTCCAAAAATAAAACAAAGACTTTAAAGAGGCAGAGTAAAGACAGTCATAGATTAAAGAAATAAATAATAATAAGCCACACAAAGATAGAAAATACACAGAGTCTCGATTATATATAATATTGTGTTGTCTTTAAATTTTTTGACTGTAAAGGAACTAAGTAACCAACATATATATTTTAAAGCTATCTTGATTTCAGAATTTGAGTCTAAGAATATGTTGCTTTGGAAAAGAGATTCTTCTTTTGTTTCCGTGGAGGATGAGAACATGTCGGATCCTCCCAGACTAATGTAGTTTTATGGACCAAGACCCCTTGAAAGGTTTCTGTGAACACCCCCCAAAAATACTTCACCAAACTGCTGACTTATATGAACCTAGTATACAGGATACAGCATAAAAGAGCTGTTTAACAGCAACCCCAATCAGCAGGAAATAGTTTGGAAAAGAACTAAACCCATATTCTCAAATATTGTTTATAAATGTTTCTCTACATTTAAAGGGGAATATGCTATGGTGATTTGCATTGGTATGGATTTTGGTTTATTGATGTAAATTTAAGGCCAATTTTGTTATATTTGCATTTCTTCTCTTGATTAAGACATTGTGTTTGTGCAGCTCATTTAAATATACAAAGTATAATTAAGAAATTTAGGTTAATAGATAATCATCTATAATAGTCAAGTTGGTAGTCATCTTAGTTAGATTTTCTAAATGTACAGAGATGTATTTCAGATGGATAGGGATTCTTCAAATTTTTCAAAGACTACAGAATATAGCATTTAAAATGTTTTATTAATTTAGGTCATTTCATGGCAATGAGACATCAGCTCCTGGCAACACCAGTCTACTTGAAGAGGAAGATGGGCATTGAAGAGGCTCCTTGTGGATTTGGTTTTCCATTTAGGCATGAAACTGTTCTTACCTGGACTGCTTGATGAACTTGACATGCAGGATCTTACAGAGAAATGACTACTGAATTTGTTTAAAGGTGAGATGATCCTTCTGGGTTCCTGCTTCATGAAAGAGTCTGCTAGACATTCTGCAGGACAAAGAAGAAATTGACTGAAAAACTGCAAATACTGGCAGAACTGTCTTTGAAATTTCCTGCTTCATGGAAACATCTGCTGGCTACTATGGGCCTGTAGACTGAAGGTGGATGCCCCAATGGTACAGAAGAACTTTGGGTGACTGTGAAGGCAACGAGATATCTCTGTCATTTCTAGAGTTTTGGAAGTTGCTTACAATGCACTTCCTGTTTTCTTAGGTAATATATCCTTCTGGAGTCTTTGATGGTTTTGAAGAATTTATAGATTTCCTTAGTTATGATAAAAGATAAAGTAAATATAACTATCATAACTGTAATTCTTGCTGAATACCTGTTTTTTTATATGTAATTTTACTATGTTAAAGTTAAAAATTTTTTTATTTAAACAGAAAAGGGGAGGTGATGTTGGATTTCCCTCTGTGTGCTGTGATTACTATTAATGAATAAAGAAACTGCTTTGGACTTATAGTGGGCAGAAGTTAGGTAGGAAGGGAAAACTAAACTGAATGCTGAGAAAAAGAAGGAAAAGTCAGATAGAAGCCATGTACCACAATCAGAGTCAGTCTATAGTAGATCTTCATGTCAGGGATGGTGTTGCCTCTGAAAGTTTCTTTATTGTAAAGCATTGTTTTTGCTATCTTGGATTTTTTAAATATGAATTTAATTATTGTTCTTTAAATGTCTGTGAATAATTATGCTGGAATTTTGATGAGGATCGCATTGAATCTATGGCTTGGTTTTGGTAGGATTGCCATTCTTATTATGTTGATCCTACCTATCCAAGAGCATGGGAGATCTTTACATCTTCTGGTATCTTCTTCAATTTCTTTCTTCAAAGAGGTAAAGTTTTTGTAAAACAGGTCTTTCAATTATTTGGTTCGTGTAACCCCAAGATATTTTATGTTGATTGTGAGTATTGTGAAGGGTGATTCTCTGATCTCTTTCTCCGCTTCTTGGCTGGTGTTTACTTTTCTCCTTGGTAGCATACCAAATACCTGCTGGTACCAAGAATACTAGCCCGTAGGAGGAAAGGCTCCAGGTCAGCAGTAACTCAAATTCTCCATGTTCAATGTTAAATTCCACATTGCAAAGTCCTTTTTTTTTCTTGCTAGAAGAAACAAATTTTTCCATGCCACAAGATCTTTCAACTTTCCTATAACACAGCTCTGCTTTTTCAACCTGTCTTACACATGTGAGAATCTTATGAGGAAACTCTAAAGGTCAATGGATATTCTTTCTTTGGCTGAAACTATTGAAGATATTAGCCCTAACAGCACCCTAGTCTCCCTATATACAACTATTAAACATTGACTGACTGTATTTTGTTTCTTCCTGTTCATAGTAGATTTTCTTTACAATATTCTGACAAGATGAAAGATACTGTGGATCTCCTTTTTCTTTTTTCTATGGTGATTTTGTCATCTCCTTTAATTGAGTTGATTTATGTTTCTTTGCTTTCTCAGCACTTTGATTCTTTTTTATCATTTTTTTATTTTGAATATTTTTATAGTTTTTTTATTAGTGAAAGAATAATATGCTTTACCTAAAAGTTTTCCTTCTAAATTGTGAAGAATTTTTTACCTCACGCATTATTTTAATTTTTGCCTGCAAACTGATTTATTTTATTTCTGCTAGTTTTTAGGTAACAAACACATTTTATTACTATCTCTTTTTCTGTTCTTGAACTATGGAATTTTTCTCCCTGTATTGACACTAAGTGGTCCCTAGAAATTTAGTTTACATTTGTCTTTTTATCTCTGTATTTTTGTTAAACTAGCATGAGTTTCTTGAGTTACTATTCTGTTAACTCCCAATTCAGCCATTTCAGAGAATGTTTCTGAGATTCCATTAGCTTTTAATCTGGACACATCATACTTTTCATCTACATGATACTGAAGGTGAGTACAAATACTGTCCATAAAACCAAAATTCATGCTGGTATTAAAGAAACTTGAGTGTTATGACTTTGGGATGTTTGGTTATATTTGTATATCTTCTTATCCAATCTAACTGAAATGATGATGCTTCTCTGTGGGTGGTTTTATTTACACAGATAATTCCATTTTACATTTTAAACCAAACCTTTAAAATGATTACTATTCTTTTATCCATTGTACTAGTAAATAATCTGAATTATTCATTTTGAATGAGATATAAAATTAGATTACTTTATTTGAAAAGCACAGAAATGTACTATTTGTTTCATTCAATTTGAAACATGCAGAGAAATCACAAGCAAAATCATATTCAAAGAATGCACAAAAATGTTGCATATACTGTAGTATAGCTACACTTCAATTTATTGTATTTTTATTAAAAGATTAAACTCTGAATTAATCTGTTTTATATATACCAGTAATATATGATATATGTAAATGCATTTCTACTTATAAAACACTTGACTTTAAGATTTAGTTTATAATTTCATGCTACATAATTCACTAAAGTAAGCACTTTCTATTCCTAGGCATTTACTTTTGAATTTTCCAAAGCTTCTCTATGATAATTATTGATAACTCTAGTGGAAATAAGATGTTTGAGATGAGATCACTTTCTCATCAGCTTCCCTAAAAGATTTATATGCACTAAATTCATTTTTTTATGTTCATTAAGTCCCTTTTGTTGTAAAAATTGAAATATAAACACATCCTTCAAATCCTATTCCTTAGGTAACCCAGTTAACTGGATATTCACAGATAACAGTAATAATCTTCCCTAATCTGTATATTACAAATTATACTTTATTGAAATGATTGTTCTTAATGTTTCTTTTTGTTTGGGTTTGTAGGTGAAACAGAGAGATATAAATGCTAACAAGAGATGAGACTTAATGGTAGCCCTTTAGATGTTGATCAGCATTTCCCAACAAATGTATGCTAACTGAATACTATTTACTTGGTTGTACATATATTTGAACATTTTATTTTTATTTTTTAAATTTTCTTCTCACAGTAACAGTGTTATCTCCTTTATAAAATTCAAGTTATATTTTATTCAGATTTAATCAGTTTTTATAATCATTTACATGTTATATGTCATCATTGAATTTAATTCTTTAAGATAATTACATGGGTATATTCACAAAACTGCCACAACATCAAGTGCAGAACTGCCCTGTCCCTACAAACAATGGCCTTCCGCATGTTGTTTGTCTCTATTGTCTCCACTCCTCCTCTTTGCTTAGCTACAAGCCACTGATTCTTCTTTACAATTTCCAGTTCTGACTTTAAATGTTTCATGAATGACTAATAAATTAGTAAGGGAAATTCAAGCATACTAATTACTCTCTAACAAGAGTAAAACCTTGATAAATATAAATGCAGTTTGTTAATGAATAAGCACAACTGTAGATGTTGAATTTACCACATGATTTTTATTCTTTTAAAATGGAGATGAGTCCTACAAGATGTGTAGTGGACAGCTCAGCTTCATTTGACAATTTTTGTTTTATTTCAATTCAACATCATTTTCGTATCCAGAATAAGAGATTTAAAAGAACACCTTTATTAAACAATTCAAATTCAAATTCACACACAATTGCACACACTACGATATATTAGAATGGCTGCATGAATAAAGATACCCACCCTATGAATACCTCTTTAAAACAGGTTAAATGTTTCTTTCAATCTAAAAGGAATGCTTCAATTAAGAACTGCAAAGTTAATAGGAAAGAGAAATTGTGGGTTTGTGGTCATTTTCTGTATAGAATTGAGTATTATGGATCAGATTATATCACTAAATAGAAAATTTTGGTCAGTGTAGTTTAATGCAACAGTGTAAATTATTTTTTTGGTAAAGATATCCTTAAAGGGAAGTCAAACATTTGATTGGGATCTTTTGCCTTCAGAAGGCTCTCAGAAGCAGAACAAAAATGATATGGTTTCCTAGTATCTACATAATTCCTGCATGGGTTCTGGTTCCTTTGGCCATGTTCTCATGAGTACCTGTGTAGAATCTACACAGAAACTGCAGCAGTCTAGTGAGACTCTTTGTTTGGCTCTTGGTTTAATAATATTCATATTTAGAAGCTATACTTATATTTAAGAAAGGAATTATTCTGCTGTAAGAGACAAGTATTCTGCAGCTGGTTTTGAAATTTTATCTGAGCTTGACAGAATTTTCTAAAATTATCATGAACAAACTGAAAGAAGGACCCACAGTATTGTTGAAAACTGCTATCTTTTTTCACATATACAATCTTAAAAAATACTCAGAGAAATTACAGAGAAAGCAAGAGGTACTAAAACTCTAAGAAATGTAAAGTGACCAACAGATATGTTCATGTTTCCTTCTAAGGAATGAGTAAACCTTAGAGAACTCAGTTGCAAAGTGATGACGATTTTAACTATTTTGCTTCTCTTAATTGACAGGCCAAACTAAGAGTAAAAAAACAGCTGAATTTTGTGAGACTGACTAAGCAAACAATCAGACTTTAAGAGTCCATGAGATTTTCAGACATAGAAAAAAGGAGTTTTCTACCCTACACAAATAGCTACAGGCATCTGAGGAAGGCTGTGGGTGGGAGAGGTGGTCTTCCTGTTGTCAGATATTTCTGTTCTGCCTGGTACCGTAGTGGTTCAGTCCTGAAGAAACACACAGAGGCTGACATTAATTATAAACTGGTTAGCCTATTGGCTTAGGCTTTTTATTAATTATTATATCCTAATTTAATCCATAATTCTTATCTGCATCAGCCATGTGGCTTGGTACCTTTTATCAGTAAGGCATTCTCATCTTCACTTTGGTCTGTGTGACAACTGCAGACTCAACCTTTCCTCTTCCCAGAATTCTATGTTCTTGTTGTGCCACCTATACTTCCTGCCTGGCTACTAGCCAAATAGCATTTTATTAAAATAGTACAAATGACAGGGTACAAGTCCCATGGCATATTCCCTAGGGAAAAGAAAACTAATTGGTTGTCCAGTGCCATCTGGTCAGCCCTGAAAACACATGGACTAAACAGTTATATGATATATATATATATATATATATATATATTCTTGTATACCAACATATATATATGTACATACATATGCATGCAATTATAATTATTGAAAAGAGATTTAAAAGATAATTTAATTTAAAAGATAGCAGGAAAGTTTTAGTGGGATTGGAAATATGAAAGAGAATGGAGAAATGTAATTAAATTAATGTCTCAAAATTTAAAAAATACAAAGAAATCCCAATATTCTTAGTAACCATGTAACATCAGGAAGAAATAGATGTACTTGACTGTCAAAAAGAATGTTTTCTATGATCACAGGCAGAAGACAGTCTTCTCAATCTTCCTTGATGATGAGTGGTAACCAGAACATAGTTAGTTTATAATATATGAAAATCTTGAGCAGGCACCTATGACAGAATATTATCTTTACTTGTTTCTGAAATGAATACAATCATTCTCATGGGTCCTGTGAACACCACCCAATGAATGTGAAGCACCAAGGCAACTATGATGGCACATGGACACAAGATCGTCGAAAAACTGCTGTGATCTGAAGTTTGAAAGGAGCCCCTCACTGTTTTGCGTCCTGGGGATTTATATAACTCAGTAAAACGTATCCATAATCTTAAGACTGCAGTCTCCAGTCTCAGAATCAAGATGTATAAACAGTTATAATAAAACTAATAGTGAATAATGAAATGATGTATTATGATTCTTGAAAATTATTAGAATATCCTTGTTGGATGAGATGCATATTTGCTATAATTCTCCAAAAGAATGATAGAAGAGAAAATGCCCAAATACCTTGAACGTTAGTAGTTTGAGGATCATTTTATAGATTTTTTAAAATCTATAATTTGTATTTTTTAACAAACTTTAAGAAAATATGTGCATATATGGCAGATTAATTCATATACAACATATGTGCATATAAATTTGTATGTGTACACATATTTTCACGAATCAAAAATATTAACTTTAATGCAACTAATTTCATCATTAAACAAAAAAACAACTAGGGTAGTATTGCCGACTTCTTTCATATTCCTCCTGATTTAATTATTTTCATTCAAGTACTAATGTCTCAGGACTATGGTCTTAATTTTTGCAGCCTCTCACTTTAAATCAGCCTGCAGGTAGGAAGAGACCATCTGAAATATTCCATAATCATTTGCAACTTGATCATTGATTCAGAATAGAAATGTCCAAGAGTACTGAGCATACGTGGCCTAAAAATACACTAAAATTATTAGCCAAGTCTCATTTTTCATTTTATTTTATTTTGTTCTTGCTAAAGGAATCTGTACAAATAAAGATAAAGAAGAAGGACAGTGGATTCCTAATTGTTGCTCTGACCTTTAAATCAGTCTCCACACAAGTTGTGAGCTCCAAAGAAACACTACTCAAGGAGCTATTAGAAAGGAATGCTGTTTCCTGATAAACAATGCCCTGCCTTTTCTATTATTTTTTTCTCAAGGTGGCTTTTTATATACGAAGAACAAGTTAAGATAGGAAAGACTGAAGTTTATTCTCATGTCTAATGGCCCACTTTTAACATCTTTCTTCCTCAAAGTAAGCACTTAGAAAGACATTCTGTTATAATGCGAGATTATAGGCCAATGATGCCTATACTAAATGCATTCCCCTTTATTTCATTTTTAACATAAAGAGTGGGACATTATGTCTTTGCCTTAATCCTTGTGACAGTGACTTCACAGAGACCTTGTGAACTAAATGTATTCTTTCTGAATCTTTATGGAAAATGGTGGGCTAGTGACTGAAGGCAGGCTGAAACTATGAATGAATAAATAATGATAGTAAGCTCAAGCTAGAAGAGAAAAAGGAATTGAGGGGGGAGTTTGCTTTAGCTGTTCTATGACTACTATTCTGATGACAGAAAATGGTATATGTGTCTCACAGAACTGTGCATGTGTAAGATAGAGAGAATGCTGGTGAGAAATCACTGGACCCTAGCCCCCAAAATCTCAGCGTGTCAAACATGAGAGGAAAACGTCAGCAAATAGGAGTGGAGAGAGCATTTTGTTGTCTTAGTCACTGGTTATTTAAAGAAGATCAAGGCTTCTGATGCCCCGATGGATGAGAATGTAACTCAAGACCCTCATAAATATATTGTGATCTCATATGTGTTTTGAGTTAGTTGATTTAGAGGGCATTGTTCTGATGTCCTCCATCCCCTCTGACTCTGAGATTCTTTCTGCCTTGTCTTTCTCAGGATATTCTGAGTTCTGAAGGGAAGGATTTGATGGAAAACTCAGATTTAAACTCTCTGTGAGTACAATGTCTGGCTGTGGGTCTCTGCATCCATTTCTGCTGTGGGACATTTGCCCATTGTATGAGTATGTATTGCTGTGATTTGTTTAATGAAGAGCTAAATGGTCAATAACTGGGCAGAAGATATAGGCAGAAATTCCAGGCAGAAAGAAACAAGGAGAAGGTACCTAGGTGTGCGATTTCACTAGCAGACTTGAAGCAAATCAGGAATGCTGTATTAAGAAGAGGTAACGGAGCCGTGGCAGAATGTAGGTGGGTTACTAAGTTAGAGAGCTAGTTGGAGACAAGCTTAAGTTAAAGGTCAAGCTTGCTACAAGTTTCCACCTGCTGTCACAGAAGGACATCTCTCTGCTGATGACCGGATGAGGCAGTTATTTTCTAATGAGAGACAGAAAGGGAGGAGATCCAGAAGGCAAATGAGGTGAGGAGGAAATGGGAGGAGTAGAGGGAGGGGAAACTACAATCAGGAACATATGGATGCATTAAGAAGATTTTCAATAAAAGGGGAAGAGTGACCACACACACACAGAGAGAGAGAGAGAGAGAGAGAGAGAGAGAGAGAGAGAGAGAGAGAGAGAGTCAAACTTCAGATACTAGCCTGGTTCAGAGAGAACAGATACATTGATACATTTCTGGAGTTTGCCAGTCAGTGAGACTCTCTAAATATCTTCTCTTCTTTCCAGTTGTATTCATATACTGGAGACATTACAAGTTTGATTACATAAAGAATGAAGTAAATACAGAGCAAGAAAAAAATTGAGGTAAGCACATGGCCACTTTTAAGTAAATTGTTGGGGTATCTATGTAGGAAATTGGACATGCCTGTTAGCTGTTTGTGGCTAGAAATTAGAAATCATTAGTTTTTTAGGTAGGACACTTGTGAATAGTGACTTGTGACAGGTGATTACAGCTTTTTCCCACCATAGAAATGAATCCAGGATCAGGTTTCATTCAGTGGAAAAATGAAAAGTAACAGAACACAACAAAATGTGAAAGGGATTGGCTGAAAGGCAAACTGAACTCTATATCTTCCACATATCTTGCTTTACTATGCTTAATTCATATTATGATGAGGAAACATTTAATTTCATTTTTTACTTGTCTGGATCTTAGCCCCAAATGATGATCCTTGATTATTATAGTTAAGCATCCACATTCTATTCTTTGTTCTCTGTTTACCTTATATCATATGTGGTTCTCCAGAACCATGCTTCTCATTAATAGGCTATGCCCTCTTCATGCCTCCAATAGAATATAAGTTCCTATGACAAAGATGCTTATGCCTTGTTTGCTGTTATTAGATGACCAAGTGTCTGTGGTGTGGATTAGCACAGTCTAGACTGAGAGAACTATTTGAAGGGTGTTTAAAAGTTTTGCACAGCATGCTCTGATGTTTACATGCAGAAGAAGAAATAATAACAAAAACAGGCCAAAATACAGTTAATCGAGTGCAGTCAGTGCTTTGGGCTTTTGCTTTGATACATTGCTGGATGTTTTATATAATCCATACAGAAGAAAGCAAGCTTACAAAACACATCCATTTTCTTGTATGCTGGAATACCTATGGCATAGAGATGCTTATCTAGATAGCACTCATGGCTCCAGCAATGCAAATGAAGAAAGGAAACAAGATTAACATTTAATGAAATGCTGTAGAAGACAACACAAAGATACGAGAAAGGAAATAATAGTCAAGCAGGGGATGGGGGAAAAACATTACACAAACTAAGACTTGAAACATCGCACTATGCCTCCACAAAGGGCTTTTACGCAGGTTTCTAAAATGAAACAACAAGAAAAGTATTTTTAGAAATCCCATTTTATGACTGAAACAAAAATTTAACTCCCTTTAATTTATTCACATAAAGTTGTCTTTACATACATTGCCCATTTATTATGGAATTAGAGATTTTATACATATATATATTTAAAGTCATGTTTGTTGTATGTGCTGTATCTTTTGACAGAAAGAGAAAGACATGTATAATCTTGTAATATAGAAAACATTTTATTTGGAAAATAAAAAGTAACCAAGATTCTAACAATTAAATCAAGCACAAATACTCACCATATTATATACTAAAAGCTGAAAATATAAATGTGATATCATATTTGCTACTTCTACATCATGGGGTATGGAAAGTTAAGAGAAGAGTACTACAATGCCTATCCATCATCTATATTTAGGAAGGTAAGCAGAATGAAGACAACACCAAGAACATCAAAAGGAAGCATTGACATGAAAAGATCGCTTCATTCAGAATCTCTTCTATGGTCCAGATATGTTGTTCTTTGATGAGGGCTGATATCAACACAGACAGATCCCAGAACAGCTCCAGGCCTCCCAGTGTGGCTGAAATAATGAAGACTTATTTCCATGTACCAGCATTTTCTCATAACAAGAAAACTATTGATGATCTGTGATAGAAATAACAAGCTAGCCTGAAATTCCATTAAGGAAATAAAAAAAATCAATGAAAATAAGTAAGTTGTAAACAAAATGGTACATGTAATATAACCCATGTGATTAAAAACTCTCAACTGATAATAGTGGGAGGAAACATGACTTAAGTGACTTGATTTCTTTGCTTAGAGAAATAATAAATATAAACCAACTCTGACGAACAAAGTTACATTTAAAAGATACTTTTCCTTGTGTGTGTATATGAAGAGTGTGTAATCATGCCCAACTTTCCCATGGGCTCTGGGAATTTGAACTTATGTTCCTGGTATTTGGATTGCAATCACTGTTTGAAGTCATTGCAAGTGCTCATACCTAGAGAAGCACCTATTTCACTTTTGGGTCACCATCTGTGTGTTGTCAGACCTCCCTCTACCTGAGACTTGCCTTTAAGCCTCTGCTCCAAAGAGTTATGTGCCTATCTGTTTTGTCTTCTGTATGTTTGGTATTTATGACATTCCAAAGACAGAGACTAGATTCCAGCTCTTCAATTATTGCAAGGACTCTGCTTCAGCCCCAAAGTTTGTGGAACATATTGGCCAACACTGTCCATTTTTATAACTTGTCTTAAAGTAAAATGAAGTAAGAAAGTTTTAAAAAGCAATTATTCTTAAGCATCTAACACATCTCTTCCATTGTCACTTATGTGACATTATGAAGTGATTTTCTAATGTGTGCTAGCAACAATATTTGCAATGATAAAAGTAATGGAATCAGATTAAACTTAGAAATAGATAAGGCAACGGAGCGGTGAGCCTCAAGGTCCTCAGTTAAGAGAGCCCGGCACCCTCAGCCTGGGCTCTTGGGGCTCCTGTGTTCTCCTGGATCCTGCACTGCCTGCCCCGTCCTTCCTTCTGTCCCTGGATCACTGGGCAACCAGGCGGCCCTGTTTAGGTGCTGAAGAGTTCCATCTGGACGGGTGAGTGTGTGCTATCCAGGGGCAATAGTCCCGGAAGAGAGCACAAACCCCCCTCCCACAGCTCTTTCTGCAGGGCTGTCTTCTTATAC